>NC_133433.1:7311000-7628250 GCF_011762505.2 Arvicanthis niloticus
TAAATGAAATGAAGAATTTAGGCTTCAAACCTAAAAAGATAAGTGGAACAAATGAGACTGCTAAAATTAGCTATCTTATTAAAATACATAGGCTTTGCTTTTCAAGTTTTAGGCCTAGATCTGTTTTTCTTAACCTATATTGTGGTAAATGAAAATACTACTAACAAAAGCACTTATACTTAACTTTTTACTTGAATCATATGGTTGGATACTACCCACTAAATATCAGAATGTGACAAACAAAGAAATCACAGTTTGAGATTAATTTGTGAGACAGAACAGAACTAGGAAGTGAGCAGGTATCAGTCCAAATGCAGTTTCTATCAGTTCTGTACAGTTGAGATATATTTGTTATAATCAAGTGGTTTTCAAAGGTTTCCGGTTCTTGATTGATGAATGACCAAGTTTCCACCAGGTTTGCCAAACATAGAACTTTTATGGATGAGCTTATAAATTTGTCTGTCTTGCTTGTTTTTATACTCAAAACTGACACTTAAGACTGGGTTGTTAGCATGTAAAAAGCCTCAAGGTATATAGCTTGTTAGAATTCTGCTATAAGGCTTTTATTTCTTCTTCTAAACTGGATTAACCCCTCAATAAATATATCAATCTGTTATAAAATTATTAAACCCACAGCATCACGTGTATTACAGAGCACTGAGGTTACATACTTCAGGTGAATTCTAAGTGTACAGCAGTGGTGTGGTATTCCTTATGCTGAGACCCCAGAAGGAAGCTCTCTGTATGTCTGATTTTAATTTAGTACTACCCTAACTGAAGTATTCAGAGGAAACCATTGTTTGTATAAGTGAGACTAGTTTCCCAAAAGTGGGCAACATAAAATCTATCCATCATTTCTGTACTAAGGAGAGAAAGTGCTTAGCCAGCTAACTTTCTGTTTTTCTTAAATTTTCACATCCACCTTCTTTGAGGCACTGTTAGCCCAGTATAGCTCTCATTAGTTCTCCTACTCATAGATTTGCCAGACTACAGGATGCACTTCCTGTAGGGTTCCTTCCTGTACTTTTGTGTCTTGGCATGCTCTAACAGAATGTTATCCATGTGTGAGTGTTCTAAGTGACAGTGATAATGAAAGCTGCTATCCTTTCAGTGACTGCGGGGTGTCAGACATTTCTAGTTCTTTTACATGAGGTTTATTCTGTTAAAAATTTCAGAGGGTAAGATTTGAGTCTTTTGACATATACAGTTTAATGAGCTTTGTCAAAGTATCACAATTAAGAAATAGGATATTTTTTTAACAGCTGCCAAAGTCATATTCTACTCCTTGGGCATTTTCCCACCACAGTACCAACTCCTCTGAAAACATTAAACAAATGCATATCAGTTTGCTTCATTCTTTTTGAAAAAAAAGGAGTGGGTTTGTCTTTGAAATTCAAATCTAGTGAAAGGGAAAGCAGATCTTTCAATAGTAGTACTACCATTGTAGAGGAACTGAGTTCAATACCTAGCATCCACAGGGAGCCTACAATGATCTGTAACTCATGTTCCAGGTAATACAATGCTCTATTTGACTACATGGGCACCTGCCTTACTTACACAGCTCTACACAGGACATAGGCATATGCAGATAATTTTTAAAAAGCAAATTTTTAAAAAAGTGTCAGAACTTGGAATAAATTTCATAGCTGCTTGTATCTGCTGTCTATTTAGGATTAATGTTGCTTCTTTCTTTAATGAGCCAAATAATCAATTAAATCTGCCGATTATATTTCAAATTCATGTTTCAATTTATTATTGTTGTCATGTGTTTCTGTGTGTAAGTGTAGGCTACTATGCCATGATTTTCCTGGGACATGCTTTATATGAGATTTGAGAACTGAGCTATGAGTTTTGCCTTCTATCTTTATATAATGTATAGGGAACAGAGTCACATTTTCAGACTTATGCAACAAATTCCTTTACCTGTTGAAACTTCTTATCAACCATTTTATTCAATCTTAATGTACTCATACTTTAAATGTTGTCTCATGATAGTGTAAGTAGATTAGATACAATTCAAATGTCAATTGCTCAACAACAAGAAACATACTAAACACAATAAACAATGGCATATGACACATTCATTGTTGATACATAAATTTGTGCTTTCTTTTGTACATTCCCTTAATAACTGTTGAAAATGAGGACATTTTGAAATGTTCAGAAGGACGATTCTTAGAGAACTAGAATTGTGTTAAATTATAAATTAGCAATTGAAGACTTACAACAGAAGACACTGTGAGTTAGAAATCATGTGTTCTAGGAAATAAGGTAACCAAGAAGAACACTAACTCCTAAATTTACAAAGACAGATATTTAAGAGGTATAGAATGGCTGAAGTTCATATGCTACTCAATGGCAGCAGCCAACAGAGGTGGTAAATATGAAAGTATTACAACAAAATATCGGTTGCTGGGGTTTTCCAGTGATATATAGAGAGAAATAAAGAATAGTGATTAGCAACTTATGCAAAGATTTTATTTTTATTTTTATTTTTATATCAAGGGTATGATCTATGGGGTTATGTTGTGGCATCAAGAGCTTCTGGCTATGGAACGTAGATACACATTCAAGAAGCAAAGAGAGAATGCTCACCTCACCCTCTCCTTTATTTATTTCTGAACTTTAATTAATTTTATTAATCCCAGAAAATGATTATCACCATTCTTAGGGAGAGTCTTCCTAGCTTGATTGTACCATCTTTAGCAACTACCTCACATACATTCACAGATATTTGTTTCCTTGATGATTCTAAGAGACAATATCAAAATTAATATTAATTCATAATATAACAATTAATATTATTCATCACTTTAATATAAATCCACAGAAAAAGAGTCTTTACTAGGCCTGTGCATGGCCCTGAATTTGATCAATAGGACTAACATTAAATACAAGAAAATTGAGAGCTAAGGCATGGTGAGTTATGTGGTGTAAAATGCTGTTGTTTTGTTTTTGGTGACTTTCTCTGCTTTTTGGGTTGGTTTTCAGGTTGGGTTTAGGATTTCAATGCTTGGTCCCCAATTTGTGGCACTGTATAGGGAGACTCAGGAGACAGTGTAGCTATGGTAGAAAAGGTGTATTGCTGGCACAGCCTTTGTAACCTAGAAGTCTGATTTTACTTCTAGTTTGTAATCTTTGCTTTGTTCTTGAGTTGGTCCCATTTCTGGTGCCTTGCTTTCCTGCCACAATGGACTCATAGCCCATAGGTGTCATAAGTGATGCAAACTCTTTTTTTAAAAAAAAATAAATTCTTTTGATAATAGTGTATGAGCACAGAAAGAGTAAGATATATAATTGAAATTGGTACCATAGAATGTGCTATATGATTATAAAGAACTGAAGAAATGGACCATTGAATTATGTTTCTTATTGCTATTGTTTGGTATTTTTGTTTGTTGTTTAAATGTGGAAGAGCTTGGGACTTTAGATTACAGAAGCACTTACTTTTTATAAGCAAACTGTAAAGGGTTTTTAAAATAGGAACCTGGGAGACAGAGTACTGAGAATAATGAAGATGAGATAGTATTTCATGGGGTAATTATTGCAAACTAGCCTAGAGGCTCTTCCTGTCACATTTAGTCAAAGAATCTAGATGCCTTCTCCATGTGTCCTACAAACTCGACCCACGTTATATATAAAAGCAGTAGTGTAACTTATTTGTTAAGGGGATGTCAAGACAGTGTATGAGTTTGTGGAATGTTATCAGTAAACACCATTCCACAGGGAGATACATGTGGCAAAGGGTCTGTAGAGACCCTAAGAGCACAGTGGACAAAACTGAGAAAACTAAGACTGGGTTGCAGTGGGAGATGCCATGATTCTGGAAATGTCAGTATCCATGAGGTATCTATTAAGGAGAGCTTCATACAGGGAATGACATAAACCCTAGAGAAAGATTTATATTATATGTAGCAAATCTAGAAGAGGTGAGTCATGTAATGCCTCTTTTTATTGGACACCAAGCTGAAATATTTGGCCTTTGCCCACACTGGCTGCAGTCTTGCTTTGGTTCAGTGTTTCATCATTATGTGTCCACTCTTCCCTTTGGAGCAGTAATGAATACCCTGTACCATTGTATGTTGGAACTATGTAATCTGCTTTTTGAGTTTACAGAGTATTTCAATTAAGAGATTTTGCTTTGGGTTTTTCAGAAAAGATTTTGACTATTTTAAACAGCAATGGTATTGTGAAATACTTTAGGACTTTTAAAGTTGAATTGAATGTATTTTTTATTAATACATGCCTGTGAGTCCTATGAGGTCTGAGATATTGAATATTATGATGTAAATGAGAAATGTCCCTGGGAGGCTCCATTATTAGAATAATTAGAGCCCAGATGGTAGAGGTGTTTGTGGATGTTTAGGAGACACAACATTGTTATAGAAAGGATGATGTAAGCAATGATGGTGCTGAGAGCTTAAAACCTTTCTCTACTTCTAGTTTTATCTTTTTTTCATGTTTAAAAAAATCCCTTATCCCCCAACATTCTGAGCCTGCTGCCATGCCTACTTCTTTTTTTCCAAGAGTAACTTTTATTTTTTTAATTTACATTTCATATGCCTCCCCCCCCCATTTCTCCTCTTCTTACTGACTTTCCTTTGGAACCATAAACCAAAATAACTCTGTCATCTATAATTTCCTAATGGAAGACAGAATTATTGTGGATGAAAAACAACAACAACAAAAAGCAATTAACACATATTTCATTTGGGTTTAGGCAAGTAATACATAAGAGATGAGAGTCTTAAAGACTGGGGCTTGATATCCTGAGAATCTTACTCTGAGATCTACCAGAACAGGAAAAACTATACTACCATCCTGAGAAATTCACCAAATTGACTGCTATTCCAGGAAACGAACACAGTGAGCCACTATTGGGAGCAATGCCAGTCTAGCTGTAAAGATGAAAGAAATAAAGCCACGCTGGCAACTATAGAAAACTAACTTCTCCTCAGTGTAAATAAGTATGTTAGTTGATTTTCTTCTCTCTATGAGCAGACATTGTTCAAGAGCCAATTAAGGGACACAGGGTCTGATTTTTGTTCCACATTTGAGGGGATTTAGTTAGCTTCACTGTGGTTGGAAATCATAATGGCAAGACTGATGCTATGAGAGGACACGGACAAAACACTGTTTTCCTAAGTCAGGAATCACTCTAGGCTATACACATGCCTCATTGTGCCCCAATCTCTACAGGTTCTCCAACCTCCTGATATAGCTAGAAGTGGTCAAACACCTGCGACTGGGAGGGAAATTTTACATTTAAATACACCAATAATTCTGTTTTGAGAGCCCTATAATGTCTGCTTTACTACATTATTGTTTACCATAATTGCCAAGTTTCTTTAGACAGCAGGTTATATATAATATCAGTATGTTGCTTGGAGATAGGAATTTAAACTAGCAAACTTTTCTTTCAGTCCAAGTGGATTAAGAACCTCAACATGAAACCAGATACACTTAATCTAATAGAAGACAAAGTGGGAAAGAGCCTGGAACTCATAAACACAGGGGAAATTTTTCTGAACAGAACACCAATGACTCAGGATCTAAGGTCAACAATTGATAAGTGAGACTTCATGAAACTAAAAAGCTTCTGGATGGCAAAAGACAGCATAACTAGACAGACATCTGCAACATACAGATTGGGAAAAAATCTTTACTAGCCCTACATCCAACAGAAGGGTAATATTTAAAATATGTAAAAAAAAATCAGAAGTTAACTGCCAAAAAACCAAATAACCCAATTTAAAAATGGGGTACAGAGCTAAACATTCTCAACCAAAGACTCTCAAATGGCCAAGAAACAACTAAAGAAATGTTCAACAGCTTTAATCACATGAGATTCTACATCATACCAAGCAGAATGGCTAACATTTAAAACTCAAGTGACAGCAGATGCTGTCAAGAATGTGGAGAAAGAACACTTGTCCATTGCTGGTGAGATTGCAAACTGGTAAAAGCATTCTGGAAATAAATCTAGAGGTTCCACAGATTATTGAAAATAGTTCTACTGACAGTGTCCTTTGCCTTTACAGAAACTTTGCAATTTTAGGAGGTCCCATTTGTCAATTCTTGATCTTAGAGCATAAGCCACTGGTGTTTTGTTCAGGAACTTTTCCTCTGTGCCTAGGTATTCAAGTGTCTTCCCCACCTTCTCTTCTATTAGTTTCAGTGTAAATGGATGGAACTCGAAATTATCATCCTGCCTGAGGTAACCCAATCACAAAAGAACACACATGGTATTCACTCACTGATAATTAGATATTAGCCCAGAATCTCGCAATACCCAAGATGCAACTCACAGACCACATGAAGCTCATGAAGAAGGAAGGCCAAGTGTGGGTGCTTTGGTCCTTCTTAGAAGGAGTAACAAAATACTCAAGGGAGCAAATATGGAGACAAAGTGTGGAACAGAAACTGAAGGAGGGGCCATCTGGAGACCATTCCACCTGGGTATCCATCCCATCTGCAGTCACCAAAGGTGGATGCTGATGTGGATGTCAGGAAGTACATGCTGACAGGAGCCTGATATAGCTGTTTCCTTAGATGTCTGCCAGAGTTGACATATTCAGAGGCTGATGCTCACAGCTAACCATTAACCCAATCAAGGGGTTCCCAATGGAGGAGTTGGAGAGAAGGAGCTGTAGCAGCTGAAGTGTTTTAGGCCAAATGAGGAGAACAATAATACCCACCAACCAAAGCTCCCAGGGTCTAAACCACAAGCCTGGGAGTAGATAGGGATCCATGGCTCCAGCTGTATATGTAGGGGAGGATGGCCTTGTGGGGCATAGGTGGGAGAGGAGATCCTTGGTCCTCTGAAGGCTGGACGCAGAGTGTGGTGGAAGGTGGAAGTGGGGGGATGGTTGGGGGCACATCCTCATAGAAGCAGGAGAAGGGAGGATGGGATAGGGGGTTCCTGGGAAAGGGAGAATGGGGCAAGGTGATAACATCTGAAATGTAAATAAAATATCCAATAAAAAATTATAAAAAAAGAACATAGTTCTACCTGAAGACTCAGCTATAACATTCTTTGGCATGTGCTCAAAAGATGCACCATCATACCACAAGCATACGTGCTCCACCATGTTCATAACAGCCTTATTTGTAATTGCGAAAAGCTGGAAACAACCCAGATGTCCCTCAACAGAAGAATGGATTCAGAAAATGTGGTTCTTTTACACAACAGAATATTGTTCAGCTATTCAAAACAAGGACATCATAAATTTTGCAGGCAAATGGATGGAACTAGAATATATCATCCTAAGTGAGATAACTCATACACCAAAGGACATGCATGGTATATAATCACTGATAAGTATATATTAACATGAAAGTACAAAATACCTAGCATACAACCTACAGACCTTAAGAAGTATAACAAGCAGGAAGGTCCAAGTCAGGCAGCCTCAATCCTACTTAGAATGTGGTTCTTTTATACAAAAAAAAAAAAAATATTATTCAGCTATTCAAAACAAGAACAACATGAATTTTGCTTAGATGAGGGACGGAATTAACCACAGGGAGTAGAGGGAGTGAGTTACACTGGTAGGAGAGAAGAAGAGAGGAGGAAGGAAAATGGGAATAGGATCAGATATGTGGGGGAGGGGCCAAGAGAGAAGCTCAGAGGGCCAAGAGACTGAGTGGAAATAAAAAGCCTGAGGAGTGGGAGCTGGAGAGACCTTTTAGAATGTACCAGAGACCCAGAAGGTGAGAGACTCTCAGAACTCCTTGGGGGTGACCTTAGCCAAAGTGCTCAACATTGTGGAAAGGAACCTCAAATAATCTACCTCCAATAGATAGACAGGGCCTCCCAGGGGAGGGATAGGGTTACTAACCCACAGTCAAATTCTTGACCCAGAATTGTTCCTGTCTGAAAGAACTACAGGGTCAAAAATGGGGAAGAATCTGAAGGAAAGGCAGTCCAATGACAGGTTCAATTTGGGGTCCATCTCATGGCGTGGAGGAGCACTACATACAAAACAAAACAAAACAAACAAACAAACAAAAAACAGAAAGCTTGTGATGTTGTAATTGAGGGGGCTATTTTACATCTGTAAAATACGGCTATTTTACATCTGTAAAATACTGGCTGGGAGGAGATAATAACAGGTAGTGGAACCAGCCCACGACAAAAAAGTGTGTTGCAATCAACAAACTGAAATGAATTAGAGATCTGAAGAGTGTTTGATATCATACATGGAGATCCAGAGGTTGGACTTTGCCCAGCTGGGTACCAGTTTTTCTTTTGTCCAGTATTTTTTCACTATGCACTTTTTTTGGAACAGTAATGTAAATTATGTGCTATTATTTGTAGCAGGTATATAATCTGCTTTTTAATTTTGAATTCACAGGGATTTTCACAGTTACAATATTTTATAAATGTCAGAAGAGACTTTGGATTTTAAATAGTGCTGAGACTGTGATAGACTATGCAGAATTTTGAAGTTGATGGAATGCATTTCTGAACTATGGCCTATGGGCGCCAGGGAGTGGAATGTGATGGAGTGAATAGGACTGGCTCCCACAGACTCATTTATTTGAATCCTTGGCCCATAAGTAGTAACACAGTTAGGATGTGTGGCCTTATTGAAGGAGGTATGGCTTTGTTGGAAATAGTATGTCACTGTGGAGCTAGACTTTGAGGTCTTTTATGGTCAAACTCTGCCCTGTGTGGTACAGTCTGCTTTTGCTGTCTATGGATCAAGACATAGAACCCTCAGCTCCTCTTCCAGCACCATGTCAGCCTGTATACCTTTGTGTTTCCTACCGTGACAATAATGGACTAAACTTCTAAAACTGTAGGACATCCCTAATTACATGCTTTTCATTTAAGAGTTGCTGTGTTTGTGGTGTCTCTTCTCAGCAATAAATCTCCATCTAAGACACATACCATGCCATGAATTTGTTGAGAATCTCTAGGGCAAAGGGTATTTGTCAACTTTAAGATAACATAATTTTAGAAAGGCAAACCTAAAAATAAAGTGTAAGGGTTGAAAACGACACAGATAAAAACTGGATTTATTAGGGAAATCACCTACTCAGATATCCTGGCAAATATTCTTTCCTTATCTCATAAGAGAATAAAGTTTTGTAGATCTATTTTAAAGTTTAGACTGAACACAATTTGTGTACTTTCTGACACTTGAAAAAGTCAGTAGGGTATTTTTTTTTTTGAATGTTTGCAGGTGTGGATAATTAAAATATCACACTTGCATTTGATTGTGTGAGTATTCTCATGTCTACAAGTGATTTTAATCAACTTCACTGAACATAGGAGGAAACTCTGTAATTAACAAAACTATGTACAATCACTAGAGTTGAGAATTATAATTCATATTGTCTCCTTAACTGTTATTTGCATCTACTTGAACTTCCATTTTCTAAGGTAGAATAATTTTCTTTCTTTGTAAATAAAACAATATACATATGAATAAAATAATGAACTAGTTTATCTATAAAACATTCATATATACACAATAAATTAGATGAAATAGCAATATAAATTTTTCAAATTTTCAAATTCTGTTACCATAAGATTCTAGAATCATATTCATATAAATATATTCTTTACATTTTGATTAATATGATTTTACTAGGAAAGGACATGTTTTGTAGTTTACTTTCTATTTTTTTTCATAAACACCATGACTGGAAAAAAATTTGAAAAAGTAAAGCCTTATGTTATCATACAGCTTAACATTCATCACTCAGGAAAGTCAAAGCATAAAGTTGGAGGTAGTAACTCGGAAACAGGAACTGAAGCAGAGATCGTGGATGAATGCTGCCAACTGGTTTGCTTCTCCTAGCTTGCTCAACTTGCTTTCTTATATGCCCCAAGCCCACCACCCCAAGCGTGACCTCCACACACTATGGTGGGCCCTTCTATATCATTCATCAGTAAAAAGTGTTTTGTGGCCTTGCTTACATGTCAATATGATAGGAGCATTTTCCCAGTTGGAGGTTCATCTATGACTCTAGTTTGTATCAAGCTGACAACAACAACAACAGGATTATTCATAATACAATTTGGCTGTAACAGTGTATCATGTATATTTATGCATGTGTACTATCCCAGCACATGCCTGTATAAATCATCTAGTGTGGTTCTGAAGAAAAGCACGAAGATTTTGGATTAGAAAGGCCGATTGGAAGCTTTTATCATGAAAGCAGATTAAAAATCAATAACGATTAGTTATCCGTCTCAGAATTTTTACTATCTTTATTGCTTTTATGCTTAAAAAATAAATAAATAACATAAGTGATTCAGAAAAATATTCACTTTAGAGGGCATACAACATATTAACTGATCAAATATAACCATTTTAATTATGGGTATACCAATACAAGTCATTTTAAACCAAAATATTTTCTGCATTCCAAATCAACATCAATCACAGTTATATGATATTGAGAGATCCCCCTTTCAATGAATATGCCAGATAGTTTCTGGGACAAATCGTTTTCGGTCGTAGCACAGCTGTCTGAGAACAAATGCCAAGTCTGCTCATCACTACACTCTTGCTGCCTGACTCTTTGCCTAATATGCAATAAGCACTCAATAAATTGGGATGAAATAATGTAATTACTGATTAACATACGGAGGCAAAACCAATTGATATGGTTACCACTTGTTTAATGATTGCCTTTGAGACTTGTATAAAAATTTTATTTTTATTCAGATTTTTTGAGTGGACAATTACATTCAAATTAATTACTGTGACTGGTAAACAAGAAACTAGAAAAATTATTTCATTTAAAATTTGAAAAGCTTAAAATTTGTTATTTACTCATGATAACATTTCTCAGATTTATTTCAAAACATTTGAAACATTGAGTCCTGAAATTATTTACTATCTAGGTCCAATGTAGGACTCGCAATTTATTTATTTATTTTTTTGCTTAAATAAACTTCCTTTTTAAATGTAAACAAAACAGAGTGCAAACATCACACATTTCATTGGTTAAGAAGCTTTAAACAGAAGCAGAATCACCAGTGCTTACATATGAATGACAACAGATCCAAGGATGGAAGACTTCATGAGGAAATTCCTACTGAAAAGTAGTTAATTAAAATACTGCTACAAGCAATACATCTTCAATATAACAAACAAGTAGACAATGATCGAAATATGAATACATCCATTGGCATTGCACATTCAGTACTTAATGTCAGTGTGCTTTACAGTGACCCATATAATAACAATAAAGTTAGTTTTTTTCAGGTATTTACCTTTTAAGTAAAAGTAAATTAAGTAAAACCTAATTACCCTTTTCACCCATTCCCATCCTCCAACTCTCCCATATCTTTCACTTGTTCTGTCTCAAAAGTTTGTGGCATCTTTTTTAATTATTATGGTTATACCTATTCATAAATGTATAAATAAAACCTGCTGAGTCCGTTTAGTATTGCTTCTGCATATTTGGTTTTAGGGCTAACTACTTGGTGTTGGATAAATAATTTAATGAGTTTATCACAGGGGAAGACTATGCTCCTTCTCTCATAAGTCATTAGTTGGCCACATATCTTTATCTATTCATGGGGTCCTGTGAGTGAGAGTTCGCTTTACCACATTATTATGTTTAGTGGTGTTGTCATTGTTTTGGTCTTGTTTAGGCAGCCATATTGTTTAGTCATCATGCTTTAGAGTCTATGTCAGTTTGAAGAGATAATCGTACAACAAGTTTTGTAAGTCTCTGACTCTTATAATCACTCTGTATTTTTTTTTTTTCTGCAATGCTATCTGGCCCTTAAGAGCAGTATTGTAAATGTATCTATGCAGTTATGATTTTCTCCATTGAGACATCTCTGTTATAAAGAGAAGTTTAATGCATGACAAGAGCTGTATTTAATGACTGGTATAAGGATAAATATCTGAAATTCAATTAGTAATTATATTGATAAAGTTATATTGGTAAAATTATATTGATAAAGTATGGATAGTTTTTTTCTCTAAGCTCCATGACTTCAATATAGCTGGGTACTTAGTTGGTTTTCTAATGTCAGGCATAATTTCTCCCATGTTGAGCAGTCCTGAAGTCCAGATAAGCAGTCATTTTTCCTGCTAATTTGTGAGTAGCAAAATTTCACCTTTAGGAGTATTTTGCTGAGCTGGTTATTGTGATTCATGGGTGTTATAACTGAGTATGACTAGCAATTATCTTTTTTCTTTGACAACATCCATAGCACCTTCTGGTATTATGAAGCTTAATGTCCAGGAAGAGTCTTCATATAAGAACTAACTTGAATGATTTGAATCTTGTATTAAAATTACATGGTATCCCTATTTGGAGCTTAGCACCAATGCTTGGGATAAAACCAAACCAAGGGTAATAATACTATTCTATGTCTCTTTGAGTACCATTGTTAGCCAAAGTGATATGAGTATGTATATGTGTATATGTATGTATATGTATGTATATGTGTTTGTTTGTATGTATGTTTGTTATAAAGTATCACATGTAATTTTACATATATGAAATAATAGGAATCTTCAACACTGTCTTAAATATCATACATGTTTTTGGTTTTTCTTCCACTCATCTTCTACATTGAGTTCTTTATCTCCTGCTTGTTTTACCCTCCTTTCTTATGTTTTCTATTTCTCCTTTCATAACTCCAGGTAACCTATAAAATAATATAGGCTATTGCTGTTGAGCTTGGCTGCCTCTCAGAATTTGAGGTGAGTTCCTTTTGCCAAAGACATGATACCATTTCAATACAAGATCTGGAAAGTTTGAGCTGGTTAGATTTGAAAGTGTCCTTTCCAGTGTCTATATTGCATAGCACCAGAATGTACAACTATGCCCATTTATCTGCATTAAACCCATCATTACATTTTTTCTTCCTTTTTTTCTAGCTTTTTCTTTTTTATTAATCATTTTATTTGTTTACATTTCAAATGATATCCCCTTTCCCAGTTGATTAATAATTTTTTATCTTCTTTTGTGAAACAATCAATAATTCTTTGAAACTGTGAAACTTATGAGATTGGGTTTCTCAAATACCTTTTTTTTAAAAAATATTTTTTACTTTGAAATGAACATCTTGTAAAGAGAATAAACCTACTTAAATTAGCTTACATATTATTATTTATCCTTTGCTGTGTGACGCTCTGCCTGTTCTTGTTCCATGAATTATCAAGGGTTACCAATGCCATATGCACTACCCTCCTATATGTTTAAAACTTCATCCCATTCCCCTGTCTTCAGTCAATAGAATCTTCACAGTTGAAACTATTTAATTTTCTATCAGCTCGTTTTGTCTTAAATTAACAGAGGCAGTTATAAAAGTATCTTATCGTTTCATTGCATTGATGAGGTTGATTGGACCTGTAATTGCATGATCTCTAGAAATATTGTAGACATGGATACTAAAATGTGTTCCTTGAAAGAAGGTCTATTAGGTTTTGTGCACACATACACACACACACACACACACACACACACACACACACACACACACACACAAGAAACACATCCATCTTCATTGAATGAAGAGGTTTAACTGTAGAAATTTCAAAGACTGGTACTGGCCATGACAAATGAAGGTTCAGTAGAATTATGAATGAGTGAAGGAAAAGGTTAAGGAACTGTGCATACAAGCAATAAAGGACCAAATGAAATTAAATGTTAATGAGGATGGCATTAATTGTGTTTCACTCCCACTGCTCAACTCTTTAGTAAAATATATTATCACATTATTTCCCATATGATGCATTAAAATTTGTAATGTATTAATGCATCAGTCATGATATTTTAAATATATGACGCTTCTTTTTACATCATTGTTCACCAGCTCAGCATGTTATCACAACATCACAGTGATTTGTTAATATTCCACAACCTGGGCAATAGGAATTAATGTTGTTATCATACTCACAGAAAATGCTTGTTTATTTTAAGAGTTATTCAACTTGAATATAAAATTCTTCGTGAATTCATTCATAGGCCTATATCTCTACTTAGGAGCAGTCAATTTACTTTAATTTGGAAGATAATATGTATTCAAAGAGTCTCTTGGTTTTTTGTTTTTTTTTTTTTTTTGACTTCTTCACATCCATTGTTGCATAAAATGACCTTGATGGTACTTTTAGTGTAGCAATAAGTCAAAGAGGTCAATGACCCTTCCTTTTTGACCCTCATTGAACACCATACTAGAATAATTGGGTCTGTAAATACCATAAGCTGAAATAATAAAACGAAAAGATACAAAAGACAAGGAGGAAAATGATACATTTCACTGATTATTAACATAACAGCTTCATATTGGTTCACTGAAGTGATATGAGGGCTACTGAAATTCTCTGCATGTTCCAAAGAGTGCTATGTCTTCTGCATATTTATTCTAATTTGAAATATTTAACTTACCCTCTTCTTTATAACATAGAAGCATATTTTGGCACAACAGACTTGAGATTATATTCATCAGCTCTGATTCTTTGTACTGTTCTTTGGCAGACTTAGTGCACTGGCAAGATTCTTTAGCACCTGGCTCTGGGCCCTGCATGTAACTAGCTAGGTAGTCAAGACTTCTGGAATAGTAGAGCTATTTCAAAATGACCAAAAGACAGAATCTTTAACATTCTCAACCCATATATATTTGAGACAGTGAATATGCTAATGAGCCTGATTTTATGTATGTGTCTGTATATAAAAATATCACTTGGTATCTAATAAATTCTTTCATTTATTGTGTATCAATTTAAGAAATTAAAAATAGATATATAAGTGAATAAATATTCACAAATATATCATGTCTTGTTAAGATGCAGTTTTGTAGTTACAGACTAGAGACTATAAATGTTGACATGAGTACTATCACAGAAAAAATATCCTGAGTAAAAATTGTACAAAGAAAAGCAAGCATAATGTGAATATGGTACTATTGCATCTATGTATGTTAAATGCTGGTCAAAATGATCCCTAAATATAACATCTTTATAAAATTATGTTAATTAATATCACTAAATCATCACTTCTTTTCCACCATGGTTTACATTTTTTTCTATTTTATCAACAATGCCCTACCCACTACTGTGACTATAGTCACTCAATGGGCTCAATACATCTATTTAACTTGACATAGATTTCATGACATGGCATTTGGATGTAGTAATGCAAAGTCACAAATTCTCAAGAAATATTCAAATTCCTAAAGTAGAAAATGTATATATGAAGACATTGATAAGTTGGCTATATTTACAAAATAGTAGGTATAGTCTCTATCTGGAGTAGTACCAGTCACAAAAGTCTCACCTATTCTTTTGGAGACAGCATGCTTAGTGTAGCCACAGAAAATTAAAGGTATTTTATTTTAGGGAAATTTTATAATTTTTTGGGAGAGTGAGATCCTAAAACTTTGTTAGGATACTTCATTTATCAAAATATGATCTAGAGATTAGGCTATCTTAAAATTAGGAGGAAAAAAGAATACTTCTGTTGCAACCACAAATTACTTTTAATTCATAGTACTCTTTACTAGAAATGTTATGGAATATACTGAAGTTTTAACTATATTAAAATTAAGTGAAATGATTCAGCTTCATCTGACTTTTACAGTATGAGTACAATTTTAATTTAGGTATAGTGTCGTCATTTAAGTCAATTTTACTTAGATCAAAAGCAGTGTAATGACCTTAAATGAAAAACTATATTCCAATTTTTAAAAGTTTGAATAATAGATGAGAAAAATTTAATCAAAAGTTCTACAATATTAGAATTATTTTTCAATGAGATTACTAGTTGAACATAGAAAAATAGTCATTCACTCTGACCCATATTGCATTTCTTCATAAGAATGACTGCAAGAAAGAAGTTAAATATTCTGCATATGCTAGTTGCCTTTTTCTCTTATTTTGCAAAAATTTAAATTATTTTTTGTTAAAGCCAAGTCACATAGATTAATGTTTTCAGGTTTTAAAATTTAAAATGTTACTTGAACTTGACAAACTTCAAAAGACAAAATTAGCTCTATAAAACTGAGTGTTAAGGAACAGAGTTACTATTATTTTCCTTCTCAATCTACACCTTGGTAATAAATGGCTATAGAGTGGGAACACAGTTTCTAAGAGTACTAAGCTCACATATTGAAGACGCACACTGTGGAAGTTGATCCTTGTACTCTGACTCAGGAGTGAGGGGCATCTCTGTTAATCATGTGAAAACCGTTCAATTGTGCATGAACCTTTCTCAGAGCCTAGTAACTAAACCTCAGAGGTGAAGGCTGAGTGCTACAGAGGTAACTCAGCGATAAGAGTACTAACTATTCTTACAGTTCCCAGAGCTGCATGTGGCAACCCCCAACTGCCTGTAACTACCTCTCTATGAGCATCCCCTTCAAGAGTCCTCCTCTATATTCCTTATGCAACTGTATACACATGGTGTAAGGAAAGAAGAATACACACATACAAATCTAAAAAAAAAAAAAAGTAAAAGTGAAGGCTGTAGACCACACAATTTTTTGATTGCCCAAAGATTGAAAAAAAAATTATCTTGTTCTTATCTTTCATCCCTTTACTTAAATAGTACATCTCGGAGCAAACTTCAAGCATGATAAAAACAGAAACGATTTCAAGAAATTTAAGATTGGTATTAACTCCTAATCCTTCCCATTCAGCATTCTTTTATCAGCTATAGTCAAGGTTTAGAGCACAATAGTAAAATTGACTGGGAATTTATTTAATTTACAACCCAATATCAGGCCTTCCTCTCTTCCTAGTACCTGCTCACAAAAGCCCACCCAATATCTACTTTCCCTTCTCTGGGTGTCAACCCTCCCACCAACACAATACCCTCCCCTCTACACAAATAAATATAAAGTCACTGCAGGACTAGCCATGTCCTCTCCTACTGGGGCCAGACACAGAATCCCTGCACAGGAGCCACAGAAAGGCAAGCAACAGGCTTAGGGAAAGCCCCTGCTCCAGTTGTTGGGGAACCTGCATGAAGACCAAGCTGTTCACCTGCTACATATGTGCAGGGTGCCTGGGTCTAGCACATGCTCACTCTTTTATTGAGGATCCCAGTCTCTGGGAGTCACTAAGGGTCCAGATTAGTTGACTCGTGGCTTTCCTGTGGAGTTGCTGTCCTTTTGGTCCTCTAATTCTTCTCCCAACTCTTCTTTAATACTCTCTGAGCTCCAGCTAATGTTTGGGTGTGAGTTTCTGCATCTCTGTCCATTTGCCTCTAGATGTAACCTATCAGAAGACAATTACGCTAGGTTCCTGTCTGCAAGCATAACAGAGGATCATTAATACTGTCAGGGACTGATTCTTGTCCAAGGGATGGGTCTCAATTTGGAGCATTCATTGTTTGGCCATTTCCTCAGTCTCTGCTCTATCTTTGTCCCTTCACATCTTATAGATAGAACATATTTGGGTAAAACGTCTGATGGGTGGGTTGTTGACCTTATTCCTCCTCTGGGAATTCTGCCTGGCTACAAGAAGTGACCAATTCATATTCCATATCCCACCCTGCTAAGAGTCTCAGATAGAATTTCCCCATAGACCCTTTATGCCTTCCACCCCATTCCAGGTCTCTGGCATATCCTAGAGATTGTCTCCCCCACATAGATCTCACATCTCTCTCCCTGTTCTCCTTACATATGATCTACACCTCTCCTCACTCTGCTCCCTTCTCCATCCCCTCTTTTATTCATTTTCCTTCTTCAGTCGACCTCAAATATCTATTTTGTTTCCCCTCCCAAGAAAGGTTCAACCATCCTTGTTACTTGGTTTCTTAGGGTCTGTTGATTATGGCATCGGATATAATGGACTTTATGGCCAATATCTGCTTATAAGTTAGTAGATACCATGTGCGTCCTTTTATAACTGTAAACTCTGAATTATTCTAATGGCTGTACTTGTTTTCTTTATGCTAATCCTCATTAACTTTACAAGAAACCAAGATTTATTTAAGACTGTGCTTCAATAGCTGAGCAGTTAAATCGTGTACCTTAAATTGCTATGCTAGTCTTGCTACCTCCCAACCTCATCCCGTGATATTTGCATATTCTTATTAATCTGGTTTTTTAGACCCTTTCTTTATCATTCCAATTCCTTCCTCTTCCCTGTGCATCTCCTTTCCCCTTCTATCTTCTCTTGCTAGCAGACATCCCACCCTATTCTCTACTCTGCCCACCCATTTGGGTGATCAGAATTTATTGACAAGGCAGAGAATAAGTGGTAAGAACTGTTTACCCAAAATTGAGAAAGGATATTTTTGGTAAAACCATTACAATGCCAGTTTTGGATTCAAACAAGATATGAGGTCAGAGTAAGCAGCATTTGAATAACACAAGGGTAAATTTTACATGGTGTATAAAACATTGTGCCTATAGTAGACCACATTCCTGCAAGTGGACAAAGGCATTCCTCTGGAAGACCTTTCTCAAATTTAAAATAGAATAACCAAATCTGGAGATATGACTTAAAATTGTACTTTTAGCTACTAACCTTTGGTCTTTTAGAGCTAGGAATAATAATGTCTCACTCAGTGATGCATCTAGATTTAAGTTAGTTCCCACCAGTAATCAATTCTTCATTTACACCATATATTTCTGTCATCAAATATACAGAACTTAACATGCTTGATATATAATATATATAATATACTGATGTATTAAAATAAAAGACTATGTTATAAATTATCTATTAGAATTATACTGGGCTGGGCAGTAGTGGTGCACACCTTTAATCCCAGCACTTGGAAGGCAGAGGTAGGTGGATTTCTGAGTTCAAGGCCAGCCTGGTCTACAGAGTGAATTCCAGGACAGCCAGGACTACACAGAGAAACCCTGTCTCGAAAAACAAAAACAACAACAACAAAAAAGAATTATACTGAATTATGTATAATCTATTATGTTATGTATATACAACATAGTTATTTAATGAAAGTGTGTAATTTTACACAGAAATGTATGTAATTTTTCTACTAAACTGCTAGTGTTTTATTGGCTTAATCAACATATATTTACAATTTCACAATTTTTTATCTTCAAATTCTAAGCCTAGCATAGCTCAGTTACACTATATATAGGCTGTAAGCTAGAAGCTTTTCTGTTGATTCTTAAGGACACAGTTGCTCTTACAAGTTCTTCTAAAAATTATGATGGCTTACTTGGTTTCTATCAGGAAAGGCTCAGTGAGTGCCTATCTGAAGGTGTATGATTAAGTTGAGCTTACTCAACATAGCTTCCATTTTGACTGATTAAAATTTAACTTTTTGATTTCCAAAATGATCAATTTAGTGTATGGCACTTGGATTTTTGGGTAACATATGTGTGTGTGTGTGTGTGTGTGTGTGTGTGTTCATGTATGTGTTTGTGTGTTTTATCAACACCATGGGAAGGGAGGTCTAACAGAAAATGAAGTATTAACTATTATAAAATATAATAGTATCTCTCTATCATAAATATTCTTTTTGATTCCAAGGCTAAGGATAGATCCCTCCTTTCCTTATGATTCCATTTTAAGTTATGTGCATGGAAGTGTTTTAATCTTGATAAAGTGATAAGAGGAGGACTACATATGCCACTTCTCTAAGGGATCTTTAAAAACCAAAACACAAAACTCTGCATTTCTACCTAATTGTGAAAGATTTTGTTGAGAGAAGACAGTTTGTTCTGAATCTTAAAGGATTGTGTATGGAGTAATATCTTCTTTTCATAATTGTAAATTTAGTATGAGTGGAAATGTTTAAAATATGAAGCCAGTTAATTCCTGGGAAAATACTTTCTGCAGGATAATTGCTCTATTCACAAATCATTATATACTACAAAAAGGGCACACATTTATTGGTATCTTATGCACATAGAGATACAGTAAACAGAATATTCTTGTGAAATCAAGGGAGAAATAAGTGGTTAGAATAATACAAAAAAGCCACAGGTTTTCTTTAAAATGAACAGAAAGGCCTTTGATGGCGGAAAGTGAGTAAGAATCAGATTTTAAGGGCCAAGGGGGAAAATGTTAAGAGGAGATTGTGGATCTTGTGTGATGATGTCATTAATGGAAGATTGCGGGAAGAAGCTACTTAAGTGAACTCAAACAAAGAGCAGTGGTTTAAGGGGAAAAGAAAATAATTGGTTTCTGTCATTTTATACTTTAAGTCATCATCTCTCCGCAAATTTGATTTATACAGTATGTCCAAGTTTATTCTAGATGCTTATTTTTTACTTTTCATTATTCTATTTTTGTTGAAATTGATATAAAATTTTCCACTTTCTCTTTTCTCTCTCCAACCCTCTGTACAAAGTCACCTTGCTTTCAAATTAAATGCCTATGTCTCATTTTCTTTAATTTTTATGTATACTTGCTATCAAATTATCCAAGTACATTATGAATGTGTATACGTATAGGATGTTTATTCTATATTACATTACTTGCATGTATATGATTTTAGGAGTGACTACTTGGTTTTCACACTTTTAAAATTATGTAGTTTGAAAATTATATAATAGAGTTTTTCCTTGTTTTTACTAATTGCTTGATAAAGGAAAGTCCTTTTCTGGATAAAAAGAAGACCTCTGGACAAATACAGAAAGTCTCTAGGTAGAAGACAAAGGTTCATCTCTAGACCAATAGCAGGCTCTTCTCTAGACAGGAAAATGATTCTGTATACAGAGGGTAATTTTCTAGATAGGTAGGGAAACTTTCTTCTCTGACTATAGGAAAACTTTTGTCTCTCAGTAAACAGAGAGAAGCTCTTCTCCAATGATTGTTGAAGCTTAGCTAAAATTCTGAAGAAAACAAAGAAAAAAAATCTACTACTAATGACTATAGAGAATAATCATCTGCTTCCTGATGAGTACAGTAGTTTTAATGAATATGCTCATATATCATTGCACAGTTGGTAAATGTGAGTATTCAAATGTACATTAAGTTTAATAAAGAAAAACAGTAGTGCAAAGGAATTCAAAGGTGTCAGAATCTCAACTTAGCAATGACATTACTGAAATAATATGTCTAATAGAGCTGTTGGTCAAAGATGTCCTATGGGAACCACCTCCCCCCCAAAAAAAATTCAAGCTGGTGCCTAAGCTATTGATTAGTCTTCAAAATCTGATGGTGAAGTCATATTGCTGAAGACAACACTTAACCAGCTCATTGAACATAGAGAAGTCGAACTGGTGCCTAACTACAGACTTCATTCTTAGTTCAGGATACTAGTAGGTACTCTGCATACTACCAGAGAAGAAAGGTAAACACAAACCCTGCTATAAATTCTTGGCTCTACAATAATGACCTGCATGTAAAGATAACTAGTGCACTAGCAGCACATAGCTTGTAGGAGTGACTAACCAATATCAGATTTGATTTAAGACCCACTCTATAAAATGAAACCTATATCCAATAATGCTTGGGTGGCTAAGGATCTGAGATTAAATATGCCAGGGATCTAGGGAAACAAAATAGTACTGTCCTGCTAAAGGAGAATAACATCACAATGTCTGTTTTTGAGAATAGTTTTATACTTGTAGATCAATGTCTTTCTTAGTCAGAGAAGATGCCTTCTCCAGAGACATACAGCTGGACTATATTCAAGGAGCTAGAAATGTTGAAACTCTCTGTCATAAATAGGTTGTCTCTACTAATTCCCTTCCTGCAAAGAGCTCTGCAGAAGCAGAAACATAAATATAGTAAGACTCAGAAAAAAATGAAGAACAGGATGAAAACAAAGTCTTCTAAACACAGTAGAACCAATGCCTAGGTGAACTCAAAGAGACCATACCAAAAATGTACAAGACCTATACAGGTCTGTGCCTGGTGAGCTCCCAGTACTGAAAGTGAATGTAGGCATAAGCTCCCATCCTTAATCCAGAAGCTATCTTTAATTAAAAACCACTCTCTAAAAGAGTCTCACTGAGTATGCAAACTTCTCTTTAGGTCAGTCTCCATGCCTAGCTGTAGAAGACCAAAACAAAACAAACACAGGGTTTTATAGAGGTTTCTGGTATGTTTGTTTGTTATATATTTGTTTGTTTTCATACATAATGTTTTGCCTGGGCCTCTCTTTTTCTTCTTTTCCCCCTATAGATCTAAAGGTATTTTAGTTATATATTATGGTTTCTGATTTTGTGTTTATGAAGTTTCTCTGTTTGCTTTGCGTGTATGTTTTTCTTATGCTGGTTGACTCTTTATATTTCTATTCATTAGTTTGTAGAGTCCTATGATTTTTTCATTTTATTTTATCAAAGTTTTACTTTTTTTCTTTTGTAGGTGCCTACTTGTTTTCTAATGAGAGAGAACAAGAAAAAATGTGGATTTAGGTGGGTGAGTAGGGAGGGAGGATCTGATAGGTGTCAGGGAAGGGGAAACAAAATTTTGTATGAAAAAAACATACAAAACAAAGTTTTGTATGAAAAAAATCTATATTCAATGGAAAAAGTCTCAAAAATTGGGGAAGACATTATCTTTTGTAAACAACCCTAATGTTTTGTTTTCCCTCTCTGCATATTGGAAAAAATGTGATTATTTGATGTGGCATTTCCTTTTAGAATGGAAATATTCTGTTTCTCTATGTAATATGGTACCCTAAAAAAAAAGGGTGAGGTGAATGTAGAAAAGAAAGCTCTGCCTGGGCAACACTTAAGAAAGATTTGAAATCATATTTGAATTTCAATGGTCTTTGTTTATATCGCCTTAAAAATGATGTCCACAGACTTTACAGGGGCTCTCAAGTCTTTTATCTTGCTATATATCTTTTGGGTAAAAACCCTGTACGGTTAGCAAATGGAAGGTCAATAACATGTATAATAAAATCCTAGTTGACAGTTAGTTACATGCCATTTATTATGCATTTGATTGTTGATAAAGAAGACCAGAGACATAGGCATCATCACTCATCCTGAGGAAACAGAAAAGCATTAAAACTGTGTGGGTGACATGGAAGAACATTACTGCCAGACTTTTCTGTGGTCTGCTGAGTTGTTTCTTCCCCAAAGATTAATATATAAAATCTGTCTAACTATCTTGTTCCTCTTTCAGTTTCATAAATCAGATGCCTCATAGAGAATGTGAAATTGTTACAATGACTCCAAAACTCTAACATGATGAGAAATCCATTTTTAAGCTCCGATGTTTAGGAACTTTAGTGTTTAAACTCGGAATCCAGGGTCTAAGCAATCAGAATTGAGGACTTCTTAACAGTCTGTAAATGTGGTTGCTGTACTTCTATTTTCTCCTCTATGCTTTATACCCTGTTTGCTTAGCATAATTACCTTGTAGATATTTATGTATTCTGCTTTTATAGTGAAAACTTTCTTATGTATTAATTAGTCTATAGTAAGTTTTAATATATCTTTATGAATAATAGTTTCATTTTTGAGCAACATGTATTATACAATATATATTGACCATATCCTATCACCACTAACAGGTTCCATATTCTCCATATGTAACCTACCTCTTTTACAACCAAATTTATGTCCCCCTTTTACTTTTTATTTTAGTTATTAGTTACCTTTTAAATGTTATTAGTGTAGCCTATATGCATAGTGTTTGGCTATCCCCTAGGGCACTGGCAGCTCCTAGTATCCACAGCCTGAGTGACAGTAATACGATGAGACACATTCTTAATTTTAAGTGAAATATCTACATTGTTTCTAAATTCTTATTAGCTCCAATGAGTCTATTACATATTAAAATAATATATTACATAGTACAGTAAATAATGACAAATTTTTAATATATTCTGAAAGACAAATAACTTCTCCCTCTTGATAGGAATTTTGCACAAGGTGTCTAGCATGTCCTACATACACATGACCTGTGGCAACCTGTATTTTCCACTGACACAGTGAGAAGATTTGCAAGTCTATGAAACTCTCAGGTTGCCTAAAGCCCATGTGTAACCACATTATCTTAAGAAACACTACCTAGATTAGTGACAATAGTTCCTTGGATGTTTATATTATGTAATTGGCTAGCTCTTCCAAACCACTAACTCTCAAGCAAAGACTTTTAGTTTGTTCTTCTTGAAAAGTAAGCTTTAGTTAGAGGTTTGTGGAAATAATGTGAGTCTTTAATTATTTATTATGAAGTAAGAATTTTATCCATTGTATGTGTCCTGATACTGTAGAATAATTCCTCAATAGGAATTTACTACTACATATAGCAGTCTTACATATCAGAGAAGTTTTAAATGACATAATTTAAAATATAAACCAGATATTGACAAAACATTCAAACCTAACTTCTATACCAAATGGACAATACACCTTCTTTGATATTTTCTTTATTTACGTTTCAAATGTTATGCCTTTTCCTGGCTTCACACCCCCCCAAAATTTTGTATCACATCCCCCCTCTCTCTGCTTCTATGAGGGTGTTCCCCCACCCATCCACCCACTCCCACCTCCCACCCTTGCATTTCCCTACACTGGGGCATCAAGCCTTCACAGGACCAAGGGTCCCTCCACCCATTGATGCCCAACAAGGCCAACCTCTGCTACATATGCAGCTAAAGCCATGTGTCCATCCATGTGTACTCCTTGGATTGTGGTTTAGTCCTTGGGAGCTCTGGGGGGTCTGGTTGGTTGACATTGTTTTCCCTATGAGGTTGAAAACCCCTTCAGCTCCTTCAGTCCTTTCTCTTAGTATTCTATTGCAGACCCAGTGCTCAGTCCAATGATTGGCTGCAAGCATCCACCTCTGTATTTGTCAGGCTCTGGGAAAGCCTCCCAGGAGACAGCTATATCAGGCTCCTGTCAGCAAGCACTTTTTGGCACCCACAATAGTGTCTGCATTTGGTGACTATATATGGGGTGGATCCCCAGGTGAGGACAGTCTCTGGATGGCCTTTTCTTCAGTCTCTGTTCCACATTTAGTCTCCATATTTGCTCCCATGAGTATTTTGTTCCCCTCTCTAAGAAGGACCTCTGGAAATAAGTCTGGCAGTTTCTCAGAAAATTTGACATAGTATTATCTGAGTACCCAGATATACTACTCCTGGGCATATAACCAAAAAATGCTCCAGCATATAACATGGACACATGTTCCACTTTGTTTGTAGAAGCCTTATTTATAATAGCCAGTAGCTGGAAAAAAACCAGATGTCCTTCAACAAAGGAATGGATATGGAAAATGTGATACATTTATACAATGGAGTACTACTCAGCTGTAAAAAACAATGAATTCATGAAATTCTTAGGCAAATGGATGGAACTAAAAAAATATCATCCTGAGTGAGGTAATCCAATCACACAAGAACACAGGTGGTGGTATGCACTCACTGATAAGTGGATATTAGCCCAAAAGCTCGGAATACCCAAGATACAATTAACAGACCACAAGAAGCTCAACAAGAAGGAAGACAATACCCTCATATATGCTCACTACTGCTAATTTACTAATTAGTCCTCTTCCTCAACAAAGTAGTAAGGTAAGACAAAACTAGGGTTTTTTTTATATTTATATTAAACATTTGGATAATCACTCATTATGCTCTTTGTCTGTCTGCTTTCATCAGAAACATGCCTGCAATGTCACCATTTTTTTTTGCCATGAGAATACTGGACAGAACCTCTGAACTGTAAGTCAGCCACACTTTAATGTTTTCCTTTGTAAGAGTTGTAGTCATAGTATCTCTTTACAACAACAAAACCCTAACTAAGATGATGTGTTTATTTTATTTTTAATTTATCTTTTCTACCTTTTTCCATGATTCCTAAAACAGACCTCTCAGACTGTCTTAACTGAAGTTAAGGAGAAGACATTGAGTTGAGAAGGTAAAATACTTCCCAGAGTGTTATTTCTTCTACTTTATTTTGCGAAAAAAGCTAAATTAATCTCTCCAGTCTTACATTTATTTGATATCAGAAACATAATTGTAAGACAATGGCGACAGAAGGATACTAGTTTAACAATTTCAAATCTTTTCTCATTTTACTCAAAGAAACACACATGGGATAGGTGATTTTTATACAGGAAAAAAAAAACTTTCTTCACTAGCTTTGTAGCATAAAACACAATTCTTTGATCTTTAAAAAAGCATGCCTAGAAGTACTTGTTCTATATGAAACCCATTAGTTTTATAAATATGTAAGAAACAAAATAATAATTCAGTCTGTTAAAGTAGCTTTATTGTCAAGTTTTATAAAACACATTGAAATCTATATTTGTATGAGTAAACTTTAGAAATTTTGAAGAATTTTGCACACAGTATAAACCAGTTGCACATGTAGTTGCAATCAATTAGCTAATAGTAATTTGATGTGCATTACAACAAATTAATTTTCTTATAACAATGCACTTCAGTACAAAACCTTTGGATTGAACTAACATGTGTGGTGTTACCATATATGAGCCAACAGTTTGAATATATCATTTATGCAATTACAGGCAATTCTTTATAACATTGAAATTCTTTATGTGAGTATTTTATACAACATTTCACCTATCAGCTAATAAAACTATCTAAGAAGCCTGTATGGTACAAGAGAGACATAAGCAAGAAAGATAAAAGGAGAGGTTAACACTTCTTCGACATCTGTCAACACTGTCTCCTATTACATTTGATCAACTCTCAAGTAAATGCAAACACATGATATCATTTACAGTAATAAAAGCAAATGCCACATAGCAGTTACTTTGCTTTTATCTTCTCTGTACATCACTCATCACAGATCATCAGACGCAAGGCTGATTCTGCCTAGCAGTGTATCCTGACCACCAAAGCACGTTGGTTCAGCATGCAAAAGTGGCCATTTATCCACAAAGCAATAATGCTATGTTCTCATGTGTTTTCTGTATGAAACCTGGAAAAATAATGGGATTAGAGAAATCAGGAATTTGAAAGCAAGTAGGGTCTCCCAGGACCAGTTGAAGGGAAGAAATAAAAGGGAAAATTGATTTCAATTATATTATGATCTTAAAAATAAATAATCACTATAAAGAGCTAATACAAAAAGGTAGAAAACATTTTTTTCTTTAACCCACATTCATGTATTTTCTTTTTTTTTTTTTTTTTTGTTTTGTAATTCACTAAATTTAACCAAGGACCTCTGCCTGCCTCTGATTCATGCATATACAATTGAGCTCAATGGATATTTCTCTCATAGAATCAAACATTTTGCCAATAGTTAGAATGGATAGGTAGAGTCCCTAAATCCCTGTTGTTGGTCCATAACAGACTGTTCTCAAGCCCAGATTTCTGAAGGACAAATAGAGTTCATTTTAGCAGTTGTAGGATTATGACTATAATACTCAGAAATACCCCAAAGATAATATTTCTTAGATCTTCACCTTACCTTGTATTGCTTTCTGTTTTCATGTCTGCAAGATGCCTTAAGTAGAAATATTGATGAAAATAATCTGTTTTTGGCTGATCATTCAACTATCATCAATATTAGCATCTATCGCAGCCATGAATTTCTAAATTCATTACTGGCCACTGCTTAAAGGATTTTCTGTGATTAATGCTGATATGTTTATAGGTATGAACATAGTATTTAAAAGAAAATTTGAGTCCATAAATCTCCAAAATAATAAGTTCCCACCTGTGGCTTAAGATCTCTTCAACCATGTTTTTATTTTATTTTATTTTGTTCTATTTTATTTTATTATTAACTAGGATTCCAGTAACTATGTATGAATTGCATCCCATGTATCAGGCCTCTAATACAATCAGAGAAAGGTTAGATACTCCCATAACAGACTGACATAATTACAAAAAGTGGATACATTACCTGGCAAGTTGGCATTGCAATTTTGATGTACAAAGCTGGTTAATATCTTTGCTGCCATAGGTATTCCATCAGTTTGTATGGCAACTCTCTTGACAATAATAGCCAGGAGAGAAGCTTTCAACTCTGGTTCAAATCCTGGTTTGATTAATCTGTGTCTGGCAATGAAATTGTGTGATGTCTTCTGAACTAGTAACTTATTGATGAATTCTAGTAAGCAACAAGGGAAGTGACAAGAGACAGCCTTTTCATAGGAACAATTAGGTCTTCCATTTCTTTTCTTTCCTTTTCTTTTTTCTTTCTTCCTTTCTTTTTGTAATGCTAGGATTTTAGAAACATCAATATGCAAGTTCATACCTTTTCTCTTTTAACACTTTTATAAATTGCATAAGTTTTTTGTTGGTTTGAAAGTATTATGCCCTCATATACAGAGCATATGCAGAGCTTAAAGGATGCAGCCTCTTCCAAGGTCTGGTCTCATATTGAAGATTTGGAGCAGAGTAAGTAGAATTCAGAAAGACGCTCCCAAAGAAGTACCAAAAATATATGTAATCTGAGATGTTCAAATACATTAATAAAATATTAATTTATATTATTACTTTTAATCAAATTAAAACCTAAAAGACAATAAAATAAAAGGTATACTGAATATAGGTACTGGAAAGCCCGGAGAGGTACAAAGCAAAGAGCAATACTATATGGCCACCGAGCATCTATTGGTGGTGAGAAGAGAAGAAAATGATACAGCTGAAGAATGTGGGAGTACTATGAGAAAAAGAACAGTGAGCATGCACAAAGTATATTGATGATATAATTAGCTAATTATATTGTTTGAAAGCAGTCTGTGTGCACTGGTGCAAACTGGACAAGCTGTAGGAGAACATACTTCAGACTCTATAAATGTAAATATAATTGATTATACCACTATGCTCTGAAAGCAATCAGAATGAAAATCCATTATTTCAACTTAAAACTTAAATTACCATAGTAGCATTGTTTTATGAGACAGGATATGATATATCCCAATTTGAACTTAAACTTATTCTGTAGCCAAAGATGACCCTAAATTTATTCTTCTGCTGTATTGGCTTCTTAACTACCAGGGTTATAGTTGTGTGGTGTTATAAATCAAACCTAAGATTATGTGTAGTTTATTTTTAGGAAAGTACTCTATCCATATTGCTAGCCTAGGTTGTCTTTCAAAAGTGCAAGTATTCTGAACTGCAACTCAAAATAAATGCTGGGAATTAGGTACAGGGATGCTGTTCCTCAGATAGTAAATACTGTTTCAGAAGAGCATGTAGCACAGTATCAATTCTAGATTTTATATATTTTATTGATTTTTTTCCAACAATCAAAATTTGAATTTAATATATCATGGTGGGCTCTGTTGTAGGCTTCTATGAAAGAACATCAAATTAAATTGAATCCTTATGATTAGGATTTTGGAATTCAACTAAAAAGACAGGCAATTAAGTTGATGCCTGGATCTTATAAATTATATATAGAGTAGTGTGATGGTTTGTATATGCTAAGCCCAGGGAATGGTACTATTACTAGGGTCTGGTCCTGTTGTAGTAGGTATAGCTTTGTTGGAGTAGGTATGTCACTCTGGGTGTGGTCTTTAAAACCCTCATCCTAGCTGCCATGAAACCTGTATTCTGTTAGCAGCCATCAGGTAAAGATCTAGAACTCTCAGTTTCTCCTGCACTATGCTTGCCTGAATGCTGTCGTGATCCTGCTTTGGTGTTAATGGACTAAACTTCTGAACCTGGAAGCCAGCCCTAATTAAATCCTGTCATTATAAGAGTTGCTTTTGGACATGGTGTCTGTTCACAGCAGCAAAACCTTATCTAAGACAGGCAGACAAGTTCAGACAAGATAAAAGTATCATAAAAGGGAAACGTGGGGGCAAAGCTGAAATCAGTGGAGAAGAGGAAGGAGTGGAGGAAGCATAAAATCTCAGGTTCTGTTCCACACATGGACTATTCGAAGATATCGTCGAAATCCCAAAGAATGGTAGTGAACATGAAACTGTTTTTATTAACATTATTACTCAAGGGGAATAAAAAACAAGCATGCTTTCAGAAAAAGGCAGAGATTTTATAGCTTCTTCCGGCACACTACAATAACTTCTATCACATTTCTTCAACAAGAAGATAGAAATACAAGAAAGGACGTTGTTAAATTGTAAGTAAACACTCTGGGATAAAACAGTATTAAGGAGAGTGAATGGTGCACAGCTTAAAACTCAAACAGATCTGTGATGTTAGAATTAAATCATTTGGAAAACAGGAAAAGCAAGGTGAGCTGAGAGTTTCCATTGGACTTACAGTGGTCAAAAAGGGATAGTGCATCTTAATGTACTTCAGGCATCAAGTCAAATACATTGACAATATTTTATTTTTTTAGTTAAAGAATATATTTAAAATTATAAAGTTACAAATTAATTGCAAATCAAAAAACAAACTAATTAATCATCTGAACAATAGTGAGGGAAAATCAGAGCATAGATATTGAAGCTGGAACATAACAAAAGATGTCTGTGTCATGAACTCATAGCTTTGTATTTACTCTATTCTTTAATTCTGTGTCTATGAAAAATAGTTCATAATAACATAAATAACAGAAGACAATATTGAGTTACTGTAAAATTAATTTTAAAGCACTTTGCTGTTAATACTATCAAAATTTAAAGCCACACACTATAAAGCTAAAATTGTTTTTAATGTGCATCTTATAGTACAATATATTATGATAACAATGGATATAAGTGAATGCTCACAGGGTACAGTGATAAAAGAACGGGAAAATCATCTGGGAAAATTTGAAAGTCTGACTAAGATACACATATGAATATAATGAGCAAAGTCGGTAATTAAGAATAAACACAGGCTATGGGATGGCATAAAAGATGACACATTTGCCTTAAAACTCATTATTTCAATAAATTCAAATTTTAGTAGGCAATAAAATGGAAAAGTATATATATATATATATATATATATATATATATATATATATATATATATTTATATATATATAACATCACATGTACCATGCAAAACAATTTCTGCATACAAACTTAAGCAGAGTTACATTCATTTCTACCAAGGGATGAATTTAAATTTATCTCTTACATCTGAGAAGACAAAAAGGAGCCTTGTGTGGTTACTTGTTCTTGGAGAACATTGTTAAGAATATAATACAATTAACTATTTTTCCTTCAATTGGCCTCTTGGGCAAATATTGCAATATTTTGCTTCACTTTCTTTATAGAACTAAGGCACCTAACAAAAAGAACAGTGGAATGAAAAACCTTCCCTAAGTATTCTTCAAGCCAAGAGAAAATGATTTCTTGGGTTGCACATTTGCAATTGCCTTCCGTTACAACCTCTGGAGAGCTCTTCTCTATCACTTGAATTAGGACTTTGGGCAAAGAGCCTGCTCAAACCGAGACTGCGATGATAGTTACTCTTGACCACGGTACATTGCTTTTTTTGTCCCCAATGCCAGGCTCTCCAGCAGTATGAGCAGTCAGAGAGCACAGATAAAAATACAGATAATAAAACTCTGAGTGTTCCCTGAAGCAGATAAAAAGTACATGTGTTTTCTCCTTTTTAAGAATACAATATTAAAAAAGGAGAAGACAGCAGACCTCACAATATCTTTCTACAGCAAAGATTTATCTGTAAATAGCATATAGTTCTTAAACAAGACAATTTCCTCGCTTTCTTTGTTGATACATTTACCATTAAACATAATTCAGGGACACATTTGAGAGCATGCCTGTTTATTTCGATCAATTCCATAAGTGTATCTTGATTACAGAGGTGGAGAGCTGTGGCAAAGGCATTAATCTGAGGACAAGCTTGGGTACTTACAGTCACCATAGTGAACATACTCTCATTATCTTTATCTTTTCACAGCTACACCACTGAGGATGTGTATTAGGGGTTAAGGTTAAAAGCTAGGAAGTTAGATTTTTTTTCAAAATTTTGTTTTAATTGCATGCCAATTTTCACAGACTTTTCTCTCAAAAAAACCTCTCTTCAGGGCAATCTAGGTCATGTAATGATTAACAAAATTGTACACTTATATGCAGCATTTATTAAGGTATAAATAAAAATTTATGTATAGCACATATCAAAACATACCTAGACTTAGAGCACAGCACCTCTGTGACAACCCAGTGCACATATACAGGTACCACCTGCTCTGCCTTAAGGATACACAGATCTAAAGGATGTCCTCATATAACTGTCTTCTACCGTACCATTGTAGACTCACTTATTTCTCCCCAAATTCAATGACATTTTAAGTTTATGCCTATGCCAGTTTTCATTTGATTTCTGCATTCCTGGAATTCTTGGTGGTTAACTTCTACAGTAAAGTCATTAATTGTATGGACAGTAGGCAAGGGTGTCTGAATATGAAATCTGAATCTAACATGTATTAAACACTTATTTTTGACTCTTTATTTCTTTACTAGTAAGATAAAATATTGAAGAGCATTTTAAGTGATAAATGTTTTATATTTGTTTGATAATTTTATAAAGAAAAACATGATGTATAATGTATGGGTCTTACTGTTGATGAGCATCCGTTATAATAGAAAAAAATAATTATTAATGCATTCTATCTCACTCATTTTAATTGTTTTCTCCATGTACTTTCAGACACTATTCTATCAAAGTTTAGTATGAGTCAGTCCTGTCCCGATTGGTTAGAGAGTAATTAAACCTGTCACAATATTTAAGACATTTGGGTTATGTGTATAACCGTTTCCCTCTTCCCTCCACTGTAATCATTATACTGACCTTATCCCACATTATCAGGAAAGGATACAGCAGAGTCATGGCATCAGCACCACCTACCGTGGTTGATGTGGCATCTCTCAGCATCACAGCATATCTCCTGCAGTTCCACAGTACATGGCACAAGTTCAAGACTTCTGCAGAAGCTCGCCCTTTTCTCCACTTACTCTCACCTCAGTTTAGCTTCTGGCAAAACAAAGCTCATACCTTTGCTTAGGTAAAGTAGGATAATTAGGAGAAGACAGGTGATTTGCAAAATATTATGCTATGTGAAAAGTGACAGTCTCAGAACATGCATTCACGTTACTATTGGAGAGAATATTGTTGTGAGCTCTATGGAAGCCTTACACAGAGCTACAGAGTATTTTTCTCCTCATTCTGTCCACTGGAGCTGTCAAGACAGTCTCATCAAAAAACTAATACGAAGGGTGACTGTTTCCAAAAACCTCTTATCTTGAAGTACATCTAGACAAGAATTTCCTTGAAATCTTTTCTCAAATGACAATGCTGGAAAAATGGAATGAAAACCAATTCAGCTCAAAATTTCAAGCTGAACTACACTAAAGAATTAGGAGATTTTTGCTTCATTGTAGAATATTTTATATGCCTAAATACAGGAAGAATCTGCTGCTACTAATTAATCTTTCATTAGATTTGCTTACTGAGAAAGCATGATTCACGCTTTAAGGAGCAGGTAATGAAGATTTTATGAAATCCTAGATATGGACTCTGAACAAATGACACAAATTGTTCATGCATTGTCATCGTGTATTAAACAAATCTGTTTATTACCTCATACATATAGACGTTTTATTATTTAGAATGTACAAAGGTTGAATTCCTTGTCATGTGATTCATAAAAGAAATGAATGCAGGTGACAGCATCAGATCCTCAGCTAAGCTGATCTGTTAATTATTTTAAATTTTTACAAGAAATGTTTAGTAACAATCATTTATTATAATTAAGACTAGAACATTTGAGAAAATTAGGGTTTTTTTCTACCCATAAAACATTGTAAAAATGTTCTTTTAATACTCTATATCAAATATTAGTAAACTATAAAATTTATATTTGTTTCTTTCAATCATTACCTTTTACACTAAAATTAATTAGGTAATTCCTGGGAAGCCTTAAATTCATTACATAATCAGTACATAGCTTTTCTTATGCACAGTACAAAATCAAGTTCAAATGGCATTTAAAATTTTCAGAATTTTTTTTTATCTTGATTACATTAGGTTTTAATTCAATAAACTTCTCAAATTATAAAATCAATTTCTTCATGGTATACTTACCATAGATAGTAACAAAATTTTCTTTTACATTCTGTAATTAATTCACTCATGATACATGGGTTGCAAAAGTCCCTTAAATTTGACTTGAAAACTAATCATTCATAAATTTCCTGTATGTAATTATAGCCACACCCACTTCATTTTATAAAGTCTTTAAGTGATTTTTTAAAATAGGAAAGATTAAAGTCAATCATAGATATGAACAATTGTATTAATATTCATAAACTCTTAAATTTGTTATCTTCAAAAAATGTTTATACCCAAAGCAATAATTTAATGATCAGATTTATTTTGATTCATTATCTTGCTTTCAGCCTTTCATGTTTTTGTGATAAATCTTACACCTGAAAAAACAGAATTTCTCTTGTGAACTCAATTTATGAACCACATTGATGCACACACACACACACACACACACAAATAAGGTTAATCAGAAAAAAAAGCATTCAGAACTAAAAAGGGTTTATTACTGATTCGAATCTGTTTGTACTGATTAGCAGATAGATTAATTCAGAAGCCAAGATGGCTTTGACTGTACTTTGTGCAAGAAGCTCAGTATTGAGAAATGCAATGTCCTGAATCATGCTTACTATGAGTTAATTTTTCGTCACTAGTTGAGGCCAACCAAATGACCAGGATTTTCCTTCCCATGGAGAGTCATGGTATTTTCAGTGCATTTATTTTGCAATTTGCAATACCATGCCACACCTAGACTTGCCACATTACTTAAGAATATTTACTCTCCAATATTAATTTTCCACCATAGTGATCCATCTGTATTCATTTTGAATTTAGTCTTAAAGTCACATCAGTTTTCTGCCTCACACAGACTTAGCATTGCTCTTCTAACCCTCTGACCTAGCTAATTCCCTGCTTCAGTGCTATTGCATAAATTTCTGAAAAGATTAAATTTCAGAAGCATGTTTAGCCAAAGAATTTCCTCAAAATTGCTTTTACAAAATGATTTCTGATTATATATGCTTTTTGCTACAAGATTTAAAGACTTAATAGCCAATCATAAGTGTTCACTACATGAACAATAGTGAAGCAGATTTAGTTGCACTGTTCCCATGTTAGTCTGAGTGATATCTGAAAGTTCTCCACAAAAATGTTACAGTCACCATTTTAAAAATTTATTTCTATCAGACTCACAATAACCATGAATTTAAAGTGAGGATTTAAAAAGAAAAATTATGTCTTGGAGCAATGGGATTTGTATTATTTCTTTCAGCAAATATAGAATATATGTAGTGTTCTACAGTTGATGAATATCTCGTTTTCAGAATTATGTTTGGAAAAATGAGGAAAATCCTGGTTTCTATATCTCTCTTGATACTTGTCTGTTTAAGAAGTCCATTTCACTCATTGGCCACAGTAAGATATTGGCACCATTGTCTCTGATGAAGAATCAAGGAGAAAGCTAGCATTTGGCATAGACTCTTCAGATCCATAAGAAAGTTCCCATATTTATCAATCATACAGAACTAAAAACAAACAAAAAGGTACTTTAATTAATACAACTGTCTGAATATTTTACACTCAAATGGAGTCATTAATACATAAGAGGCTATTATGCCAGTACAATGTGATCTGACATTTCAATAAAAACTTGTAAAAGTGAGTTGAAATCAAAACACTACAGAAAAAATTGCCTGCATGTACAATAGAAGATTGGTGATTCAAAACAAATGTTTTGGTTCCACCCACAGGCAAAGCCAAGTAATGGCTCTGCTCATTATGGTGTTTGACTTTTCATCACCTGAAAGGCCTGGTATCCAGGTGGGATACAGAACAGCAGCTGACAAGTTTCACTTTAACAATTCCAGTCCATTCTGGTGCTGAGCAGATGTATGTGCTATAAGGATGGCCGAGTTCATTGCTACATTTATCATTTCATTGTGAAAACATACTCAAAGTTCTTTCTTGTTGCTTTAGGAAATGGATTATGTGTTGTTTTCTATAGTAAAATACTATACAGTAACACAGTTAGCCTCTTACTCAGGCAAAATGGTGCCATAGCCATTCAGCAATTTCTACTCATCCCCTACTCTAGAAAGGAGCAAAATGAGCATAATCCATAAAACTATCTTAAAAGGTGCCTTGTTCCCATCTACACAAGGGAAGAAGTTTATAAACAAACGTACTGTCATCATAACTTGGCAAATAGTAGTTCATTTGACAACACTAGGTATATCATCTTACTTCAGGCACAATTCTGTGACACAAATAAAGCGAGTAGCAAAATCAAGGATCACAGTGTTGAACTCAATATTTTATTTTTCAAATGTAAGAAGTATGTGCATTCTCATAGCCATTTCCATGCAAGAAATGAGTGTAAGTCTCATGAGGACTTTGAAAATACACAAGCCACATTTTCTCTGTTTCCTTGTCTATGGCTTTATTACAAAAGTAGTTTTCCCATTTTCATGGATGCTTCAGTGGCTGTTATATTAACACTCTTTTTTTTTACTTATAAAGGATTATTTATATATTTCTGCATATATTGACATATACATAAAAATAATAATCAAAATAGAATAGACTGTCAGTTTGTGAGTGGGGGAACATGGAAGGAGTTGCGGAAATGGACTTTGGAGGTTCTGGAAAGAGGAAAAGGCAGGAAAAAGTGATGTAATTGTACTATCATTAAAAATGTGTATTTTAAAATATATTTGTGTATTTTATTGAAAATAGATGTTTCTTTCATACAATATAACCCTACTATAGTTTCTGTTACCTCCAATCCTCCCAGTATCCTATCCCACCTTCCACTTATCTCATCCACTCTCCTGTTGCCCATCACAAATGAATAGGCCTCCAAGAGATACTAAACAAATAGGACCTAAAGGAAAACAAAACAAAACAAAACAAAAAAACTGAAAACAAACAAACTATCAAAACACACAAAAGGTCCTCATACCAAGGCTAGACAAGGCAACCGAAGAAGAGGAGGAGAATCCCAGAAGCAGGCAGAGTCACAGACCAACTTGCTTCCACAATTAGAAGTTCCACAAAAATAGCAAGCTGACTGCTACAACATAAAAGCAGAGAACCTGATCCAGACCTAGGCTGGCCCTGTCCTTGCCTCTTCAGTCTCTGTGAGCCTTAGTTGACTCAGTTGGTCCTGTCCTCTCGGTGTCCTCCTACAATCTTTCTGCCACTTCTGCCACCTCTGCCACAGGAAGGACACAGTAGATAACTCCAGTTTATACTCTCGCTGTATAATGTCTTGCTGAAGGTTTCTGCATCCTCTCTGATTTACTCCCAGGGAAGCTTCTCTCAGTCTAACCGGGACCCCCTTAAAGTCTGTAGAGAACAACCCTCTGTTCCAGCATCACCCTGGATGATTGGGGATCTCCACAGCCCCCTGTTGCAAACAATTCAAGTGAATGCATACCAGTCACCACACTGGAAGATTACAAAAGATGGCCAGTTGAGACTCCATCTCCCAATTCCTAGTAGTCTTTGTTCAAATCACCCTCATAGGTTCCAAGAGGTTTCCAATGCACAGCATTGGTGTACTGTTCCCCAAATGCTCCCAAATTTCTATAGTCTATCCTTGTACTATCTCCTGTTCTATCCCTTTCCTAACCTGAGACTTTGGTCTCTATACCCACCAGCCCCTAGTCCACCCACAAAACTACTCTAATTCTCCCTTCCAGGGAGGTTTATGTATAAGCCCTAAACACGCCCTTTTTACCTAACCTCCATGAATCTATGGATTGTAGCTTGGTTATCATTTACTTAATATCTACTATCCATGTATATGTGAATACATAAAATATTTGTCTTTCTGGGTCTGGGATACCACACCCAGGATTTTTTTTCTATTTCCATCCATTTGCCTGAGCATTTCATGATGCTATTTTTTATTAATTATATTTTTGATTACATTTCAAATGTTGTACCCATTTCCAGTACCCCCTCTAAGAGCCCCCCACCCCATCCCCAGTCCCCTTCACCTCTGAGAGGGTGCTCTCCCACCTACCTCTTAGAGATAATGGAGAAGAATAATGTGATGAAGACCTGTGAGAGGGCAGATTGGAAGGAGGATATCGACTGGACATTGCAAAACTAAAAGTAAAAAAAAACAAAAAAACAAAAAAACAAGGTATGAATGAATCATCAGAACACTGATGTGGGATGTGTGTTTTGTAGACTACTCAAAATTTCTTAACTGGAAACAAAATATTTGGCAATAGGCTTTAAAAATACAACTCAAATAGAATTCACACAACATATTAATATGTTTAAGAGAACTCAATAGAGTCTCATGCTTTTGTATAAGTTTTAAACTACAATCCCTGTCTAGTTCAACTTTGTTCATCACCCTAAAGAGACCCAAATCTTTTTAGCTATTTTCTGTTTGTTTCTATTTAATATTTTCTGTTTGCCTGTTTAGTACACTTTGATATGATTTGTGTCTTTACCCTTTTCGGGTGTTTGCTCTCTATTCTTCTGGATATCTCCCATAATAGGAGTTGTGAGATGAGTGATCTCTGGAGTTGGCCACTCTGACTTGAAATAATGTTACCAAGGTTCAACCATGTCACACTTATCAGTACTAAACTGCTTTTTAAGGCTGAATGCTATTCCATTGCTGTTCGTATCCACTCTATAGCATCTTCGTCTTTATCTACATCGTCTCCATCTGTTTTTCGTTCTGTGTGCCAGTTATTTTTCACAAAACTTAACTTTAAGAACAGATGCATTTTCTTAGTTTATTTGGGGGTAATAGTATCTCTCTTTACAGAGAGTTTAGGACCATCTATCTTGAAAAACTAAAGATTCTGTATAGTGTAAAAAATAAGTAAAATTATCAAACCTTATATCCTGTTGGTACTTGAAGAAATATGAGAATTCATATTCAATTACTTTAAGCTTTAAATACTCATCTTAAATTGGCTTGATGAATGCTACAATACTGTAATAATTTGGGAAGATACCATACACAAATCTAGTTTAATATCTGTGTTTGTAAAAGTAAATTAATTGTATTAGAACACACAAAAACATATTATCTCTCTATATTTTTCTGGTTGCTAAAGAATTTACAAATTTTAAATAGTGGTCCTCTTGGAGTCAGTTTGTTTTCTTTTCTTTTTGTTCACATTATATATGTGTCATATTATATTTATTTTATCTATTTAGTGATGATGCAGAAATGTTGGCAGTACGTTTCACATTGCAAATATAAGTCCTAAAGATCAAAATTTATTTTGTTTTTTGAAGTGAATAGAATAGATTTCAACACAGGTAATTTTTTTAATTAATTAATTAATTAATTTTATATTTTATTTACATTTCAGATGCCATCCCCTTTCCCCATTTCCCCTCCTTAGAGAGCCCTATCCCATTCCCCCTCCTCCCTTTTGCTTTTATACATTTTTAAAATGTTAATCAAAGGCTTTATAAGTTTGGTAATGCTCAATCAGAAGTGTAACCCAATACCCAACCTAGATGTATAAACTATCTTTGACTGGTGGAGACACGTGAACATCTGCCTCCATGCCCCCCCCTTTCTCTCTCTTTCTCTCTCTCATCACCTAGCTTCACCCTTCCTGTTAAAATAAAACTTTTCTCTCAAAATGCAATTAGAGCATAGTTATTCCTAATTGTACCGGTGAGGTACAAGATAGTCTTAATACCCAGTCCATCATTTTGTTGACTAACCAGAACCTCTGTCATCTGTCCTAACTAAAGCACTTAGTTTTGAACCTGGCTTTTTTTTCTTGGCTTTAGAATAAATGTCAGCTGAAAACCTTCCACTCAGATCTTTTCTCTCAAAGTAAATAGCCAGGATTGGCTATGAGACTATAGGTCTTCACCCCATCAGAAATCCAGAATGACTGAGTTAACTGAAATTATGGGAAGCACTAAGCATATCTTCTAAAACTTAGCCAATTTATAGAGACCACTGAACACCTGGAAAGCCCCTATACTACCGAACGTTGGAGCATCAAATTTTCAGCCTTCTGGCCCAGAATCATCTGACAGACATTAGTGATACAGAATTATTAAGGGCTAATTACTCTGTCTAGGCAGATATAATCAGTTGACTATTCTGCAAGCAACACAGGTAATTTCATTTTCAGTTAATCATATTAATCTTTTTTCGGTATATTTTTAATAGAGAGAGTGGATCTTTTGAGACCCTGTTGTGAAATTCCCTGGTTTCTAGGATTCCTATTCCATATCTGCCTTTACAATGAAACTTATTTAACATATTTTCTTAATTATTATTTTTTAATAGTTACTTTAAAGTAGAACTTGGCATTAGAAATGTCCCTTCCTTCTAATTCACAGTCTTCCTGCTATCTTAGATGAAAGCGTAAAACAGCACTTTTCACTCTCACTGGACTAGAACTCTCAGATCTCTCCATATTTCACGAGCATCTCTCTTCCCTTTCAGCACACAATAGTTGTATTTCTATTGGAACATGTGCAGACCAGCTTTCAAAGACCTAACAATAAATTCATCCCAGTCTAATTGTTTTTGACTCCCTCTGCCTGGGCCTCAACATTGTAGATCTTATACACCAGCTGAGCTGCTTCAGGTGCTTTATAGTCTACTTTTCCTCCCTCACCTCAGAGGAGCGATAATGCTTGTCTTGTCTTCATTCAGCCTGGCAGAAACAATCAGGGAACTTGTGCCACAGTTCCAGAGGTATGGGCTTTGCAGATCTCACACTAGAAGTTTGCGTTTTGGGGGGATTGCTGAGGGATTAATGCCTACAAATTGTTATGCATTTGTCAGGCTTTCTTTGAGTTGATATGATTCAAACTCTGATGGCACAACTATTCTTGTATCATTTATCATATTGTGTTTGATACGTGGAGATCCTTTTGTGTATTATTTAGTTTAATTTTTAATTTTACAACATTATTATGTAACAATCAAGATCTGTGTGTATTTTAAAAGAACTATACTTTTCTAGAGTTAATTGAAACTTATTTTTAAATACAATTCATTTCGATTTAACTTGGAAAGCCCATTAATTAGGTCATCTCTGGTAATTTTGTTTGTGTTGTATATTATAGTTATTTCATTGATTATTGAACTTATAACAATAGCTATTACAGAATATAGTATATATTATAAGCATATAAAATATAGATACAAGTTTTATATATGCCTTACGAAATGTAAACTATAAATATATTCATTTTAAATTATGTATTTAATTTCTGTATACATCTGGTCTGTAAAAAAGTTTATAATTTTCTCCTTATTGATTATAATAAAGTATTGATTCTTTGTGATGTTCCTCCTAAATAAGTAAATTAATGTACATATACACTACTGTGGCATGGTAATAAAAAAGCCAGTTTATTAGAAACTTATAGTATTCTTTTTTCATGTCAAGAAAAATGTTAATCATGTTAATCCATATAATTGTAGAATGTTCACTCAGTGGCTCTTAGGACTATGGCAAGAAACATGTGCACATATTGTTTTTCTTTACTTTCATTTTTTTGGTTGAAGGTGAAAAAAGTCTAAAGGGTGAATAGAGAGTAGGACTATGTGTTGAGTTGTACATCCACTAAACTCCATAAATATCCCTGCTATTAGAGAGTTTTCCCCTTTCCCTTTGCCAGGCAATCTGCATAATAACTGATGATCCTGTCAACTTTCTTGTGACTTTTTTAGAGAACTGCACATTTGCTCTGAAGTTGATCATTACACTTCTTTTTAAAGGAAGTGTATTCTTCCTTTTGTTGAAAACAGACTTATTTTGTATGGTCTATCTGGATTATGGTTGATTCTTCCATTTTCTCCTCACCTTTCTTTTCATCCAGATCCACCTCACTCATTTTTATCATTAGAAAACAATCAGCTTTCTCAGGGATAATAATAAAATAAAATGACATAAAACAGAAACAAACACATTGAAACAGGAAAAAAAAAAGCATAAGGAAAAGAGACAGCCCCCAAAAATAGAAAGAAGGAAAGAAAGAAAGAAAGAAAGAAAGAAAGAAAGAAAGAAAGAAAGAAAAGAAAAGGCACAAGAGAAAGAAATAAACAGAGACTCACTGTTTTACACACCTAGGATTTTCATAAAAAAAAAAAAATCTGAAACCATAATATATACAAAGGAACTGTTCTATACACACACACAGAGAGAGAAAGAGAGAGACAGAGACAGAGACAGAGACAGAGGATAAAAACCACCAAGGATACTGTTGAATTAGTTGTTGTTGTTGTTGTTGGTGGTGGTGGTGGTGGTGGTAGTGGTGGTAGTGGGGGTGGTCTTGGCTACCTACTGTTGGGTAATTTGTTTCCACAACATCACACCCTAAGCAAAAACCAAATTTTATTTGCAAGTGATTATCAATTGAAAATAAGTTTTGGGAAAAGAATGGGGTACATGTTTAATTCTCCTTTTTAGCTCTCAGACCCCAAGAGGTCCAGACCTGTGCAGGCCCGGAGAATAATATCTCAGTCTCTGTGAGTCATATGTGTGTCAGTACTGTCGCGTTTAGAAAGCTTTGTTGCTTTCCTACCCTCACACACTCTGGCTGTTACAGCCACACCTCTTCCTCTTATGCAGGGTTCTCTTAACCTGGATGGAAGGGATTTGATGGTGATATGGTGTTTAGCAATAAGTGTTTCAAGGGCTTTTACTTTGCATATCCTCTGGCTGTGGGACTCTGTACTTATTCTCATCTGCTATAGGAAGAAACTTCTCTGATGATAACTGAAGAAGATATTGATCTGTGAATATGAATGAATTTCATTGTGAATCATTTTTCTTCCTATGCCCCTTTAGTAGGACAGTAGTGGTATTTGGGTTTGACCTAGATTTCTGGACTATCTAGTCTCAGGCTCTTGATCATCCAAGCCACACTAAGTATGGAATCCACTTCAGGGGGTGGGCATGCATTAAGTCAAATCAGATATTAATCGGTGATTTCCTCAAGCTTTCAGCAACAGTAGAACTAGCATATCTTACAGGCAGGATGCCATCATCGATCAAAGGGTTTTTACCTGGCTTTCTGTTCACATTTCTTCTTTCATAGTGTGCAGAGTTCCGTCTAGCATTAAGAACACTTTCCCAGGTGGCTAAAGGCTTTATGTCACCTTCTATCTCAACTTCTTATATTAAATTCAATAATAGGGATTGTCTTCAATAGGAACTTACTATCAACTTGTGGAAAAGAGTCTATACTTTTGCCCACAGACTTGCTTGTTTAGGAGTTTCTATGAGGATCCTTTGGACAACAACTCAATCAGAAGCAAACTATTCCCAATATTAGAAGCCTCATTTGGTGGCAAGAGATGGTGAGGTGGAACTGTGGCTCCCAGTTATTAGAGAATTACATTTAAATTGTCTTGATATGTGTATGTATTTTAGAAAGCTTTGACTATATTAGGTTTTCATACTACCCCTCAAATGGCCTTTAGTTTATCTGTGACTTCCATATCTTCCTCATTTTTATCTTCTCTCTCCCTCCTCACTTGATGGTTACATTCAATCCCATCCATTAACACAATGACTGTATAACAAACTCAAAGAGAAAGATTCTCATTATCAACTCATTAGAAGCTACAAAAGCATCTGACAAAATACAACACCCCATCATTCTACCAAAAACAATGCAGTCCCCAACACAATTTTTCAGAGTTGGAAAAGGCACTTCTCATATAGAAACAAAAACCAAAAACCAAAAACAACAACAACAACAAAAAACAGGATAGCTAAAACAATTCTTAACAATAAAAGAACTTATGAGGGAATCACCATATAATCAGCCACAAAACAAGCCTCAACAGATACTAGAAGGCTGAGATAATCCCATGCATCCTATCAGATCTCCATCGACTAAGGCTAGATTTCAACAACAACAAAACAACAGAAAGCCAATATACTCATGGACACTAACTCTCTACTCAATGATAACATGGTCAGGGAAGATTTTTTTTTTTTTTTTTTTTTTTTTTTTTTTTTTTTTTTTTTTTTTTTTTTTTTTTTTTGGTTTTTTTGAGACAGGGTTTCTCTGTGTAGTCCTGGCTGTCCTGGAACTCACTTTGTTTTCCAGGCTGGCCTCGAACTCAGAAATCCGCCTGTCTCTGCCTCCCAAGTGCTAGGATTAAAGGCGTGCGCCACCACTGCCCAGCTGGTCAGGAAAGAAATAAAGAGAGAAATTAAAAACTTTCTGGAATTCAATGAAAAAAAAAAGACACAGTATATCCATACTTACAGGGCACAATGAAAGCAGTGCTAAGAAGAAAATTAATAGCATTAAGTGCCTGAGTAAAGAAACTAGAGATATCTTACACTAGCAACTTAATGGCACACTTGAAAGCCCTATGACAAAAAGAAGCAAACACACTCAGAAGGAGTAGACTGAAGGAAATAATTAAATTAGGACAGAAATCAACCAATTAGAAACAAAGTGATTTATACAAAGAACCCACAAAACCAAAAGCTGATTCTTTGAGAAAATCAACAAGATAGGTAAACCCTTAGCCAAACAAATAACTTTGAACATGGTGCAGTGGCTATTCTTGAAGGACTCTTTTTCACTCACTTCTCTCTTGTGGAACAATTATTCATTTTGCCCAAGGAAGTATGGCTACTCATCAAATGATTTCTAAGTATTTGGTCATCACAGTTTATGGTTTTTTTTCATTTTAAATTTATTTAGGTTGACTCTTAACCTCATCTCAGTGAGAAAAGCCTAAACCAGCAATGTCTATTTACAGTACCATATGGGTTAAAAGGAAGTCCGTGCATGAAAATGAAGAATTCAACCAATTTATCTTCACTCGGAGCAAAATCAAATGGCTTGTCTTGCCCTGGGCAACTCAGTCATATAGCTGTAAAATAAAAATGATGTCACATTTAAACTTGTACATAAATATTGCTGTATAAATTTCTGGACATTTTGATTCATTTGCTTTAACTCTAAAAGATATTTTTCTGTTCACTGCAATGACAGCAGTTTTATTACAAATCCACTTCACTAACACCAATAGCAGCTCTAATCTCTCAACATTTATTTGCTCCTATGGGCTGTGCAAGCGGGAATATAACTTTGTGAATGTATAGGCATGGTATCCATCCTAGTATCTACAGGAACAACACCTTATATTTAGAACCATGGTAAGTACCCAAAGACTTCATATTTAGAACAATGTTAAGTACAATATTTTGTTTTCAATCTCTCCCCCACCCCGGAACCAAAAGCTTAAGTTACAGATTGTTTTTATAATATTGAATATTAAACATTGCTTAATGTTTTCGGGTTCAAAACTTGATCCACTCTCTTTGAAAGAATGCATTGTCCAACATTCCATAAAACAAAGGATAAAACTCTACAGACAGTAATTTTTTTCTCATTACTATCTCTACCTAATTTTAGAATGAGGAGAAAGAAAATATGATTTTAAAAACAAAGTTGTTCAAATAAAATGGAAGGTAACTCCATATTGATATCCTGCTCAGAAGACTAGCAAAAATGTGAGAATTGCTTCCTATATTTTAGAGAATCTTAGAACTCATTGCTGAGATAGAATGTGGTTGTTCATAATAGTTTTTTTCTCTTTTCAATGAAGCAGAATAAGGATGGTTATCTTTGTTTGAGAGTTTCATCACCTAAATGGCAGGGCTTGACAATAAATTAATACATAAAGATTACTCTTAATTTTATAAAACATATCAAGATGTATTAATTAAGGGGAGAGAAGAAACCTAGGTTTACAATCACTAGTAGCAAAATTGCAAGGCAAAGTCACACTAAGATATGATAGTGAAATAAAGAAAGGGAAATAATATTTATGTACAGAGGAAGAATCATAGACACCAATGTTTGAAGTTCTGAAGGATAGAAACAAACATACTTTTCTGAAGGATAGAAACAAACACTGCCTATGAGAAAAATAATTAGAAATACATAACAAGCCATTACAATTATTAATCAATTTAGAAAACTATGTTCTTACTAAGGGTGTTTTCAATCTAGACCCTATGGTTTCAGTAAAGATGAAGCATGTTGGTCTTTACTATGAACTCCTGTATTCATGCTCTAGTGTGAATTATTGTTGTTCTGATAAAGACCTTGACAAAAAGCAAGATGGGGGAAGAAATGTCTATTTTAGCTCATGAGTTATAGTCAATCTTCATCTAGAACCAAGGCAGGAATCAAGAGAGGAACCTAGAGGCACGGAATGAAGTACAGTCCATGAAATCATGTCTTACTGGCTTGTTCAGCATGTCTTTCTTATAGCACTCAGGATTATACTTTCAGGAATAGGCCCATATACCTCAATCATGAGCCAATAAAATACTCATAGGTTAATCTGATAAATGAATTTCCTCAATTGATAGAACTTGGTTTCTGTTCCAAGGTGGATCTAATCTCTGTCAAGTTGACAAACCAAAGCAGCATACGTTCCTTCTTGTAGATTATTTATTTTGTGTTCAGTTGTAATTTCTTTCATTTGTTGTGGCTAATTCTGCTACATTGTAGGAATATGAAAAGTGTGCACATTATATTTTCAACTTCTATCCACAAACAGAGAAAATACCCTTTCTCCATCTCTTTGGCAGGTACCAGGCTACCATTGACAAAGGTCATAAGCACTGACCAAATTCACAGAGGTTACCTAGGGATTTTTCTCTAGTTCCCTGTGAGGTTGGAAACTAGTTTAGTTTCCATGTAACTGAGTTTTTAAGAAGACCCTGGAAGTATAGCAAACAAAATAAAAACAAAAGTAAATGGGGTTATAACAGATTAAAACCCTTTTAAGCAGCCAAAAATTAAGAAACAAACAAACAAACAAAGAAAAGGAAAAAAGGAAGGAAGATAGGAAGGAAGAGAGGACAGACAAAAAAAAAAAGAAAGCTATCCATTAAGCAATAGATAGTCTAAGAAATTAAAGAAAATACTCAGAATCTAAACAATAGAGAAGCAGTTAATGTCTAGGTAATTATAGACACATGAGCCATTCAGTGTCAAGAAAAAACTCAAATAAATCAAATTGAAAGTGGACAACATACCTAATTAGAGATTTCTCTGATAATACAAAGATTGCTTTCAGGTTTGGGACTTAGTTCAGCAATGGGAATAGTGGAAGGTTGATTAGTGAATACTGTATTATATTTTAAGTAAAATATTTTGGGATTCAGATTATGTGATTACAAATCACAACTTACTATACCTTTTGAAACTATAGAAAAAGGGATTTTGAAAAATTTTACTGTAACAAAATTAAAATATATTTAAACAACAGAAGTTAATTCATTATTTTAATATTATTCAATCACAGGTATGATAAAATGTCACCTATTGATTATATTTCTATATATAATTAAAATAATTGTTCAAAATATTGCTTAAAACTGGACAAAATAATACAAATTTCACTTAAATGTGACAAGTTTGTTAGGGACATCATTAGAGATTTTGTCAGTTTTTACTTTAAAATCTATTTTTGCTTCATTTCAGGAGGATCATGTGAATACCTTGGTACATGTGTGACAGTCAGAGGACAATGTGGGAATCTGTTCTCACCTTCCACCATACACGTACTGGGTTTCAAGCTCAGGTACCAGATTGGTATCAATTGACCTTCAGTAGCTAAACCATGTTGCTGACCTTCAGCATGGTAGTGGACAGTACTGAAAATTATTTTTCTGGGGAAATGTTTTTGTTGTGTTTATAAACCATTCTTATTGACATATAAACAAATATTGATCAAATTCTTCTCTCCCAAAGAAAAATAGCATTGTTGATATGTCTGGAGTAGCTGTGGAGATTTCTTATTTTAGATGAAGGCCTTCTTAAACATTTCAAATAAGTACATAATGCAAAGCCTCAAGAATGCAAAAGTAAAATATGGTATATTATGTCTATATTTAACCTCTTACATACGATTTTAACTTTTGACTAATGGATGACTCATCTGCTCTTCACCAAACTGTTACAGACTTCCTGAGATATTTTAATCTCTACAACTTCATTCTGTACTTTGCTATTTCTCAAGCATTTTCCATACATGACAGAGCAGGAATCATAGAGAGCCTAAGAGAAATTCAAAGAGCCCATTCCCATGTAGAAAATCACATGGAAAATTTAATGAATTAGAGAGTTTCTATGCATATCAATATTTTGCATACATCCCTTGACTCCTGATGGAGATATCTGACTGTTTCTCTGCTTCCTGCAAATATCATCTAATTAAAAAAGCACTCTGTTTGTCTCCTAGGGTGAACATGCAGCCACTGGACGATATCAACTGACTTTAATATTGCTTGGCACAGCTTTCTTATTAATAATCAATAGATATTCAATTAAGCCTTTATACCATTTAATTACTTGAAATTTCACCTGTAACCCCACACTAATTTCTTGATATCTATGGATATAACAGACAAAGTGCACATATCTGAAGATTCAAAGTTAACATCCACAAGAAAATATAAAGTGTTTGTTTCCCTGGGTTTAAGTTACCTCATTCAGAATGACTGTGTCTAACTCTATATATCTGTGATTTTATAATTTTATTTCTTAATGGTTCAATACTATTCCATTTTGTCAAACTACCTTATTTTCATTTTCCATTCATCAATATATGGTCATGTAGGTTATGACAGTTTACTATTTATCATGAATAGAACAGCTGTGTGTATAGATGAGTAGGTATTTTTTAAAGTAGTGTATAGATTCATTTGTGTATTTTCTTGCATTAGTCGCTATTCTGTTGTTCCAAGGACCCATCATGGTAAACACAACTTATAAGATAAACATTTAATTAGTGGTCTGTTTATAGTTTCAGAACATTAGTTTACTATAATCATGGTGGTAGCTACAGCAGTAGCCATGCACGCATGCTACTGGAAAAGTAGCTGAGAGCTTCTTCAACCTGCCTGTGTTCATTTGAATAAGAATGACCCCCATAGCCTACTTAGTGACCAGGGACTGGAACTATTTGAAAGAACTCAACTTCTTAGAAGGTAAGGTCTTGTTGGAGGAAGTATGTCACTATACCTGGATCTTGATGTTTCAAAGGCCCATGCTAAGTTCCTGTGTCTTTTTCTTTTCTTGTGAAACAGGATGGAGCTCTCAACTACTTCTTCATCACTATGCCTGCTGTGTCTGTTTGCCACACTCCTCCCATATTTACAATGGACTGAACATCTAAAACTCTAAGCAAACCCCCAATTAAATGCTTACTCTTATAAGAATTTCAGTACTTATGGTGTCTCTTCACCACAATAGAAAAATGACTAAGACACTGGCCAACATCTTAATCCTTCCCAAACAGTTCTACTAACTGAGGATCAAGCATTAAGACATTGGCATGGAAGTTTCATTCAAACCACCACAATGACCAAGAGTAGTACATACGGGTAATGGAGGAGATCAAAATATGTATTTTTAGCTTTATAACAAACCACCACACTGTTTTCCAGTTAAAACAACCACCAGCAATGAATAAACTGTATTTTTTCTTTCTCCATATCCATATTAGCTCTATTTATCACTTTACTAATGTAATCATAAACATTTTGTCTTTGGTAAGATGAAATTTCAAGGTAAATTTAGTTTCTACTTCCATGATGGCTAATTACATTGAATTAGGATGCCTCCATCTCACTAGGGTATGAGAAGAAAGCAATCACAGGAGGGGGGGTGAAGGGAGGGACCTGAGTGGGAAAGGTGACAGAGAGTGGAGAAAGGAAACATGATCAGGTGTTGGGGGGCAGGAACAGGACTGAAGCCCTGACAGAATGGATTTAGGCAACCTCCAGAGATAGGAATTGAGGGTACTCTCTAGAATCTACCAGAGACCTGGGAGGTGAGAGACTCTCAGGAATCAAAAGGAGTAACCCTAAATGAAATGCCCTACAGTGGGGAGAGGAAAATTGTAGCATCCACCTCCAGTAGATAGATAGGGCATCAAGTGGAGGGATGGGGTTGCTATCCCACAGTCAAAACTCTGAACCAGAATTGTTCCTGTCTGAATAACTACAGGGCCAAAAATAATGAAAAGCCTGAGGAGAAGGAGGTCTAGTGACAGGCCAAACTGTGATCCAGAAAGAGGGGTCCCAAGACCTGACACTATTACTGATGCTATGGTGTCAATACAAACGGAGGCCTATCATGATTGCCCTCCAAAAGTCCCAACAATCAGATATGTATACCCAACCAATGGACAGAAGCTGGTGATCCATGTATTAGGGAAAATCCATTGAATCAGGGAAAAGGTGTAAGAAGCTGACGAGGGTGACCCCATAAGAAGACTGGCAGTCTCAACTAACCTGGACCCTAGGAATCTCTCAGACACTGAGCTATCACCCAGGCAGCATACACCAACAGATAGGAGGCCCCTGAGACATATACACCGAAGGACTGCCAACTCTAGACTCAGTCAGAGAAGATGTACCTAATCCTAGAGAGACTTGAGGCCCCAGGGAGGTCTGGTGGGCTTGGGATGGGCGATGGGGACATCCGCTTGGATGCCAGGTGTGGGGAGGAGATGTGGGATGTCGAACAGTTGGAGGGTGGACCAGGAGGGGGATAAAGTCTGGAGGATAAATTAAAAAAAAAAAAGTGTTTCTCAGAAATTTATGCATCATCTGCTGAGAACTCTATGTTTAGTTCCAAGCCCCATTTTTATTTAGTAGTTGTTTTCTTAGTAGTCAGTTTAAAAAAATTATTTCTCTATTCTATATACTAAATTTCTCTAAGGTGTTTAGTGTTTTTTTTTTTCATTCTGTATGCATCCTCTTAGCTCAAGTGATGGTGTCTGTCCTACACAGAAATTTTCCTCCAGCTTCCCAGACCCATTTGGATCCACACCTAACTTGGTCTATCTTCCCTTATTGCAGACCTAGTATTTTAAAATAATTTTTCTACGCAGAATGCCCACCCTTCATGAATCGGTGTAATGAAATCTTGTTAAATTTGGTGTAGTGCTTTAATTTTAAATATTTTTTTTCTGAAGCACTGTTTTCTGAACCTCAGCTCATAGATCTCCAGTCTCTAAATTTCTATTTTAGTATTCTACACAAAAAGTCAAGATACCTGTGCAAATAGAGTTATCATTACGTGCAATGATATTAGGAACATATTTATGTCTTAGACTTCCATCGAAAAGGTAATAAAATTTTGGAATTCTTCCCTGTAGCATTTTTATTACACCTTTATTTGCTGTACTACACATTAGTCTTGGGCCCCTAGTAAGATGGAACCTAAATTGATACATTGATACCTTGTCCTCCTCTTTGATTTCTCTTTTTCTTATTGGTATATCCACCATTGGTGGTATTATTAGATTAGGCTTATTTTGCTTTTAACATATAAGATGTTCTACTTCTAACATAAGATATTAATTCTACCAATATTATATATTTAATTCTATGTAGTTTTTAAACTGATAATAATTTTGTGTACAAACAGAGTTTATTTATTGAGTGTCCATTTAAAATAGAAATTAGTACCTTGTAGGAACCAATGCTTAATAACTACAGAAGCCTACACATCAATTAGAATGTTATCCTATTTTTAAATACAACTTTCTAGCCCCATCTAGCCACAGTACACCATTCCTGAAGCCCCACTAACCTTTCCTGGATTCTCCAGGCTAACTTGAATTTGTGTTCTTCAGATACTCAGCTATCCTTCAATTCAAAACCTTTGGGTTCGCTTCACATTTGGTGTGCTTCTCTGTAAGCTATGCAGAGGTTCCTGGTGCTCACGGATGTCAGTTTCTACTCAAATGACTCTGATATCAGAATATATCACAGATTTAAATCTCAAACAATCTCTGTCTTTCTCTCTCTCTCTTCATTGACTGTTTTAATTGGGAATATTTATCTCATTAAAGTAACATACAATAGTAATTGTAGGGGCCCAACGTGGTAAGATCAAAACAGGAAATGAGAAATGACTGTATGTGAATAACATAACTTAGATCAAAAATTGAAGGTTTGTTCACATAACAAATTTATGTATTTTCTATACCACATTAAATATATATGTAGTATGACACATCAAAATCTGAAGCTCCTAATATCTAAATTTTATTAAATACGCTATATACCAGTACCATTTAAAATCAAGGATAAAGTTATTTCTCAGGATTCTAAAAGCATTCAAGTGTATCAGGTTGTCACTTTAGCAAATTCCTAGGAAGCGACTGAGAAATGAATAAGATATTTAATCACTGCATTTCAAAGAACTATGCTGATTTGCATCAGGCAGAATAGTGCTACATGCCCAACATCGTTGTCTTAAAGGTAGAGGCAGGAAAATTAGGAGTCCAAGCACATTCTTATCTCTCTTACATATATACTGGGTTTGAGCCAATGGGGATTACATGAGACAGAATAGAACTAGCCAGATTCAGAAAGACAACATTGCATGTTTTATCTTATATGTAGAGTTTAGATTTAAATATGTAAGTGCAACAATATAATATGAATGCAACATGTGTGTGTATGTGTGCCATGAAAGGAAGGAACAATGAAAACAAAATAAAAAACAAAAGAAGAAAGGGGGAGCAACAAGCATGGTAGGAGAGATAATTGGGGTTGTTTGAGGGAGAATACGATGATATACATGGATGACAATGCATAGTAAACTCCATTTCTTTATACACATAATAAAAAATAGAAAAAACCTTCACAGATTATTGAAATAAACTTTTAAAAATTAGTTTTAATACTTATGTGTAAGAAGTCTTATTTAGTTAGTGCAAGAATTACCAAGAAACTAGGAGGCTATTCATGACTGTTTCAAGAGAAAGATGGTATCACAGTGCAGACACATTATGGCCAAGAAATGAGGTCATCCCTAAGGCTAAATTGTGAGCCTAAATATAAAGGCCATGAAGGTTATCTCAGAAGACACACACTTGCAACATTACATTTACTTTTCTGCATATACTCATGCTGATATGCAAAATCAAGGATGTCATAACTCTCAGATTGTTTATTGTTTTTCTTAGTTTCTATATATCCTAAATTTGTTTATATTCAACTTCAATTAAAAATAAAATACAACAGTTAAATTAAAAATATATTTTCTGAGTTCTGGCTTCATTTCCTGTGAAAATATACCCCAATATTCAACCATTTCTGCTAGAAAGGAATAAATTCTTGTACATGCTCATTTATTGAAGAATCTGACAAGCAGCCATTGAATTGTGGAGGTCTTTTCTTTTCCACTCATAAAACACTAGCAAAGTCTATCACCTCAGGAGACAGCAAACAAAGTCAGAAGAAAGATTTCTAATCTACTTCTGGCCTCTAGCTGCAACTTCTATCCTGTTTCCATGGAAATAGAAATAAGATACATAAAATAATAATAAAAGGAAGTGCTTTTGCTAGTGAATTTTTAAAGCTTTTGACTCTTTTTCTGTTAAAATATATGGTAACTATTTTCTAGTTAAAATATCAAATAAATAGTATTTAATTTTTAAACTATTTTCATTCTAGAGATGAAATATTTAAGAAAGCATACATGTCTTTTGAAGTTAAAAAATAGTGTCATTTATTGTTCAACACAGCAATAAGTTTTACTGTATTATTTGCAAAGGAACACGAGCCACACTGATTTTTGGAGATGATATAGTCTCAGGACTGAGACATCATAGATCTTAGGTTTGTTAGAAGATGAAGTGATTCTTCTGGAGACAGTGGAACTGCTAAATAGAACAAGAGAAAGATTAGATTTCAGTATGAAGTGAGTCTAAAATGTACCATCTAAATGTACATTCTAAAGCACTGAAGTAATGAACTTAGAAGCCAGTAGAGGTCTCTGATTGCATTGAGTTGTGCATGCCCTCAGCCCGTGGCTACATTACTTCTGGTGTTCTGTTTTGATTCTTTTTGCATGGTTGTAGAGAAAGCATGAGGCATATAATTCCAAGTCATTTTATTTACATCATGGTTTCTTTTCATTTTCCAAGTCTTTATGAAGCACAGAAATCTAATGATTGCCCAGAACAAAATGCATAGCAGCATGTCACGTTTTTCCTGTTAAAAAAAAATGCCCAAGTTGTTATTAGACTTTCTTGCTTTTAGTATCTTATTCCATCAGGTAAAAACTATAATACTTTTACTTCATAGAATTGATGCACAGATATACCTGATTACAACAAATGTACTATCATGTATCATATGTTCTAGATATTGAATAAATCAGATAATAGAGTTTGAAGTACCCAGAAATTATAACAATTTAAATAAAGCACAGTGACTTTGAATACTAAAGGAGCTAAAATAATGATAATATATAATTGTCATCCTGAGGTTTCCTGTAATGTGACAATTACCTTAGGAAACAGATAAAGAGAGGATGGTTGGGCTCATATTTTCAGGAGACCAGTGTTCGTTTTGTAAATTTATGTCTGTGGTGAAGAAGAACATCATGGTAACCAGGACATATGACAGATGCTACTATTACATGATGGGTAGGAATCAGAGATGGATGCTGATATCCTAAATACTTAGGCTTTCTTCTCATATGCTATTTAATATGTGGACCTCCACAATTTGAAAGGTCTTTTCTTTTAGTTGATCATCTACTACAACCACTATGGGGATCTATTGTCAATCTAGGTGGTGCTAATTCAAATCAGTTTCACCCAATTTACCATTAAATGAAAATCTGACATGTGATACAGCATATGGTAAATGGCTGTGCTATTTTGGGGGATCTATATAGCAGGGAATACTTGATTTTGAGTACTCATCTAAATACTTTGAATTTATGATTATACAAAACATTTATGGACTCAATAGAATTTAATATCTATTTGAATTGTAAGTTTTGATCCTTATGTTAGCAAGTGATATAGTTGTATCATATAGTATGACATTTGATCCTGGACAGTGACTGTGTTCTACAGCTTTCTGTAAGGCTCATGATCACAGCCCTGTATTTCCCAGCTGTGATTTGATAAGTCTGGTGTATCAAAACACATTTCCAACTTAAGAAAGTCTCAATTTAGTATCGGTTTTATCTAGACATGATATCATTTTCTAGGTGTAATTCCAAGTTATATTTAAATTTAAAGTTTGTCCTTACTTTTACAGGCCTTTTGTATCAGGAAGTAATAAATTTTTAGGAAAAACATTTTCAAAGAGTTCTTAGACATGCTCCTTCTTTAATGTGCTTCTGCTGATTTTACTATGCCTGCTATATATGAGAATAATGTAGAGGACTATTTACATTTTATTCAATATAAGTATAAATATGATTTGTTTTTCTCTGTTGTACCATATCTTTCTAAGACCCTTTCATCTTGACAAGTTGACTCCAGTTTAACTGATTCATAATAATAACTTTAGATAGGAATCTGCAAGTTATTACTGGTTTTCTAGTGGTTTTAAATGTTATGTAAGCTGGTTTTTCTGTAATGCTGCTGTGTATGGGCTTCCACGTCTTTCTATAGCATCTGTACCACAACATTTCAGTATTGACTAAGTAATATATGATTCAGTTATTATAATGCTTACCTCCTCACAGCTAGATACTTTTTAAACTATATTCCAATTCATAATGTCAATGGATTATTGAAATATTGGTTGTTTATATCTCCCCAATGAGTATCAAACTTTATTTATTCTTCCTGCTAGGCACAATGAAAACATAAATCAAATGATTTGTACTTATATGATCATGATATGCTCTTCTGGCTATTGGGCACTCCACCACAGATGCCCTTTTCAATTGTGTTATAAGAGTCCTTTAGAGTTGTGCTGATCCGTTGTCAGCAGTGTAGTGATGGCACATCACATGTCTTTTTCTTTGTTGTTTTAACTTTAAAATACTCAAGGTGTATCACAAGTACAAACTTTCAACTTGATTCTTGTAAAGTTATGGGTTTACAAGTAACAGACATATCTTGCTATTCAGTAAAGTATTATGCCTCTTCCCCTTATATGCATTTAATGTCACTAATTAAGATACACTTTTAAAATCTAACTTTAAAAAGATTTTAAAATATTACTTCAATTTATGAATTTGTGATTTATATTATATCCATTGTCTTTCTAAAACTGAAAGTTATATAAATTTTCATGTCTGAAAGAATGTTTATATTCCCTAATAAGAACATATTATCTATTTATGTTCTTTTTGTTAAAATGATGGTTGTTTCATAATCATATTACTATATTTAATCTACAATTAATATAACGTAAGTAATGTAACTGAATGATATGTTTAAAATTTTTAATTGGATCTTTCAAAACCTTCATATTAAAACTTTTAAGATACATTTTGGCCTTTTATTGTTATGTTTTAATATGTTTTTAATTCCAACAGAAATACATCTTCTTTCTTCATTCTTTTCCTCCCTTTCAATCCCTCTCGACTATTCTCCTACCAACCCCTCTCATGACTGCTCATTTTAATTTTAATACAATCTTTTCTATGAATATTAGTTGATATATACTTATCTATGTATATAAGAATGTATGTTTTATGAAGTATTAAGGAATTATGCTGATTTAGCAAAGTTCGGGAGTAGCTTGTTTTTTAAGATCCAAGCCCTCACTATTCCCAGAAGGCTGGGAAGTTTTCTACTATTAGTATGATTTCTTTCCAGTTGGATGAACATGTGTCAAATTATAGAGCCATTGGTTTTGGTCAACATCTGGGCATAGCCTACTTCATTTTTATAAATTTTCTTGCCATTCTGATATTGCCATGGTCCCTGTGTAATGCAGCTGGGTAGTATTGTATAATGCTTTCCATCCTTGGGACTCTGAATAGTATTTTTAGAACCATGAGAGTTAGTTTGCAAGAATGAGAATTTCATCTTGGATCCAACTTGAATCATCTTATGTTTTATCTGAGCAGTGTCTTGTTATTAGAAAACTCTTCTGAGTTATCAACTCAACTCTTCACAGTTTCCCTAGGTTAAATACATGTCTGAGGCATTGTTATAGTTTTATTTAACATGATAATGATATGATATGAGGGTTCCTTATGTTTTTTTTGAATTCCAAAATAACACCCATATACCTCATGTTCAGTTGTTTTTTAATTACACAGAAGCTAATTCTTTAAAATTTGGTGAAATACCTCTTCTTTGAATGAGTAGGTAAATCTTCAATGCATTTTTTTTACAAAAAACAAAAAAAACCTTTTGTCTCACAAAATCTATTGCATACCTAAGATGAAAAGAAAATTTAAAGGAAATATATTTATACTAGATTTTATTTGTCATAAGCTATGACAAATGAGATGTAGACCTACAAATAAGCTTTAATTAAAATTGAAAACCATACAAAGCAATGGTTTAAGTCTAGCAGTTTAGCATGCCCACATGTATGAAGTACTTTTAACTTCAATAAACAAGAATTAAAAATAGAAGTCAGTTTGTTTACACATTGTGTAATATCTAGTCCTTTTTCTTTACTAGAGGAAAAAGACTTTTTCTGATATGTGGATTTTAAGCTTTCAATTTGTAGGTTTCAAATTCAAACAACCACAAATCAGGAAAATCCAATCACCATGAAACAAACGTACATGTAATATTTCTATTAACACCATTGCTCTTGCTGCTCCTAGTTGCTAGATTTGCTTGCCATGATCTAACTGACTGTCAGTCTCCCATTTCACTCACTAATTTCAAGGTCTGCCGAAGAGCCTTGCTGTGAGGCTTCAATGACAGGACATATAGGAAAAGTGTAGTAGCAGCCAGCAGCGAAAAAGAGTAGTCTTATAGATACTTGTGGACATAATTAATAACAAAATTCTGTCAATTAACAGGAGAAAATAGAGAAAAGTCCCTTTTTCCTTCTTCTTTCCCTTCCTTCTTTCCATTCTCTTCCTTTGTTTTCTCTTTTATTCTTTTCTTCCCCCTTCTTCTTAACTTTCTTTTACTTTTGGTTTGATTTCACGTAAACTAAGACAAATGACAAGAGAGAAAATATTGTGAACAAATATATGAATAAAATATTAGTCAACATACTAGGAAATTAAATAACAAATTTTGTGTTACTCTACTTTAAGAAAATAAGTGTTAATCCCCAATATCTTTTGGCAACTCCCCTTAATGATGTCTATGAATTCTTTTTTGTTTACGTCTATTTTACTAAGAAAAACAAAACTAAGTGAAAAATTTCCACTTCCTCACTCAGAATTTTTCCTAAATATACTTGCTCCAACATAAATACACAGTGTAGGTTCTGAACTCTGGGTACAAAAATAGAGGTTTACAAGAGGCAATTTAAAGATTCTGGGACACAGCTAGATAGACTATTTACTCCTAATTTTGATTATTTTTGTCTCTATAACTGGTAAATAGTTTAGAGGATAAATTTATTTAATCTTATTGAAATATATGAAATATGAATGTGTGAATTATCACATAATATCCTATTAATGCTTTATGGCTCAGATATAAAAGAAAATTATAAAATTCAAATCAAGAGTTTACCTGTGAATAAGAAAATACATTTATACTATTTAATTTTATAAAAATTATTGGACTAGAGAAATGATTTAGTGGGTAAGAACAATGGCTGCTCTTTCATATGGTACAGATTTGGTGCACAGCTTCTACAAAGTAGCTCACAACCATCTGTAATTCCAGTTCTAGGGAATCTGTGCCCTCCACTATCCTCTTCAGGAGCCAGATATAAAATTTCTTCACAGACTCATATGCAAGCAAAGACTCATATGCAAGCAAAATGCTTATTCATGAAAGAAAATAAATATATTTAAAACTTAAAAATATATATTCTTTGTATAAGTGTAAAGTGTTATAACCTCAATAAAACAATTGTTTTGTTTGGGTTTTGAAACAATTTTATTCAAAAATATAGATATAACCACACTTCCATACACACACAGGCACTCATGTGCATGTGTACTTTTCCATATACAAACACATACACACACACACACACACACACACACATTTATACACATTAATATGTATATCATATGTGTCTGTATGGTACATTCTGATTACTCTCACCTCACGTGCTTGTCTTCCCTATCTTTATGTCAATTTTTTTAAAATTAGGATGAAAGGATTAAATTATGATATTTTGAACACTTCTTCTGCCCACAACTTCTCTGACTTCCTGCTCCTTTTGTTCCCACCTTGTAGCCCCTGAGTTTCTTTTCCTGTTCCATGTTTCCTTTTACCCACACTCACACTTGTCTGTAAATTGTTATTTTCTGTCTTCTATTAACCTTAAATACCACACTTTCACTTGTTTTACATGTGTACATTATAATACAAAGCTTTAATTTTTTAAATTTTTATTTAAATATTTTTTATAAAATATATTGTTGTCATGTTTCTCCTCCTTAAGACCTTCCTAGTCATCCATACCTTTCTATCACCAACTTCATTCTCTCTCTCTCTCTCTCTTCCCTCCCTCTCTCTTAATAAACGAGAATGCAAAAAAAAAAAAAATTAGGACCAATAACAGAAACATAAACCAGAAAATTTTTTTAAAGCCCCAAACAAATTGAAAATCTTCCCAACACAGAAATATAGACAAAAGAGTTTCTTTGTGTTGACCAATTACCCTGTTGTTAAACAAGAACTTGTTTAACTTAATACTTGGAGAGTATTAAGGTCATTATAAATTTTGTCTGTCGCTGTCTTCTTTCCTCCTTGTCTTCTTTTCTTTTCCTCTTCACATGTATCTCGGTATTCTAACACATTTGATATTTTCTCATTTGTATCCGGCTTTGGAGTAGACCAGAGAAATCCTGGCAAATTCTGCTTTGAATCTTTTGTGTTGTTTTGGCTTAACACATTTTTACTTATATCAAAAGTAGAATATTTTGTAATAAACTGTAGCCCAATTGCAGTTTTCTATACTTCTATTCTTCCCAGAAACTGCCCGCATTCCCTCCTCTCCAGATACCTTCCATTTCTGTCTCTTGGAAAGATATAAGTGAGTCTGTCTCCCAAAAGATGGCGTTGGTACAGGAGAAGTTCTGACTGTCAACACTCAAGGGAATACCCTGTGCCTTGCATGGGCAACAAAATAGAACTAGCCATGGTAGTGTGGGCACATGTGAGCAGTCCAGAGATGAGCAGGGGATCTGGCCTCCCCAGCCATTGTTGACTACTACAAGGAGGTGAAGAAATACTAGCAAATTGATCAACTTAACTCCTAAGCCGATCCAGATCCAGGGCTTTGTGTTGGCCCACCCCAGCATCTAGACCAACGATGATTTGCTGAAGCAAGTGAAGAGGCAGATCCTGCAAATAAAAAGCTGCATGATCTCCATGACACAGGAAAACAGGATATCCAAGGGGAGTCCTGATGAGCATCCAGTATTGACAGTGTAGAATCCAGAGTCCTCAAAGCAGACCAGTGATTTGTTGTAATGAACATTTGCAAGTAAAGATGTTTGAACAAAGGGTATGTTGTGTGACATACTGAAGCTTTCATGGAGATTTTATTATTGTTGGTTTGTTTGTTTTTATTTTTGTTGTTGTTGATTTGTTTTTTTTTCCTTTGGGGAGAGTTTACAAGGGCAGAGCAGAGTGTAGATGTGAAAGGTTGGATAGATAAAGGAAAATACAATCTTAAAATCACAAACTAAAGAAAATGTTAAGAGAAAAAGAGACATACAGGCTTCAAGAAGTAACAAAAAACATGACAACATAAAATATAACAAGAACAGCAAACCAACATACCAAACTTGGAAAGGCAACCCAAAAGAAGTAACAGGTATCAGAGACCTACTTTTTTTCACATTTAGGGGTCACATTAAAAATACTAAGATAAAAGCTCTCTATAGCATATAGGCAAAGAATCTGGACCAGACCTGTGTAGGTCTTGTGCTTGCTGCTATAGTCTCTTTGAGTTGTTTTGAGCTTTGATCAGTTGATTTAAAGGGCTTTGTTCTCATGGACCCTTTCACATCCTTGGGCTCTTACATTTTTGTGTCTTCTCTTTCATGGGGTTCTCTGAGCTCTGAGGGAAGGGATTTGATGGAGGCATTCATTTAGACACTTTGATGATGTCTTGCTGCGGGTTTCTGCATCTGTTCCCATCTACTGCTGGGTAAAGCTTCTATAATTATGACTTATGGGACTGATTTGTGTATTTCATAGACTATCGATAGGAGTTATTTATTGATACTCTTTTTGGGACCAGCAATGTTTTGTTTTACATTAGGTCTCTGGGCTATATCTGGTCTCTTGTTCTTGGTTACCCTAGCAGTTAGTTATAGGTTCTATCTCATGGTGTGGGCCCTAAGTCAAATCAGAGAAGGTCTATGCTTTCATTGCCCTTACATATTTTGCAGTTGAACAGATTGTAGGTAAAAGGTTTTGTGGATGGGTTGGTATACACATTTATCTTTCATAGCCAGCAGAATAGATTCCCACACAGAGTCCCGAACATAGAGGTGATGGCTCCCTATAGTAACAAGCATGACTTCTTTGTGTTCAATGACTTCTGTTGGTGTTATCCTCAGCCATGGGAGTCTGCTGCCAGTTTGTAAAGAGACTGATGGAATTGAATGGCAATTGGTAGATGATATGGAAACCTACTGCAATGGAAACTTTCTAAAATACAGAATAATCCTAATCAGGTCCTTTAATAATGGAGAATTTAGAGTTGGAACTGGCCATCTCTTGTCACCAAGGAGGATTCCAGTTGGGGCTCTGAATTATACTTAATTGAATTGTCAAAAAATGGGGTCTCATGGAAATCCCCAAGCAACTTAGACTGTTGCTAAGATGGCTGGTTGCCTTCCTTTGAATGTTTTTGTTTGTTTTTTTGTTTGTTCTTGTAAAATTTTTTAAATCATGTGAAACATTACTGTAGATGTAGAAAAATTCCTTGTTGTGTTCTTTATCTATTTCACCAAATATGTGGTAAAAGCAGGTTACAGGCCACATCCAGAGTAGCATCAATAACAAAAGTAAAAAATGGAGCGTTGTGCAGGATATTATCTCTCTCTCATACCTATGATCCTATGTTAGCATTTTAATGCATTGTCTTTTCTGGGCGGTCAAGTGTGTCAAGACTTAGATATCACAAGAATATATAATAAAATTATTCCAAAATTTCAAATAGTCTATAAACTACTTTATAAAAAAATTAGATCTGTAATTTGCACATTATGTTTTTTAATAGAAGGCATACAAAAATAACAAACATGTTTGCACAGTCCAGGTTAGATTAAAATAATTGAAAATTTGGCATAATTTTATTTTCATTACGCAAATGTTAACTTCACAAAATAACTGCCAAGTTACACAGTGAGATTGTGGGTTTTGTGATACTCTGCATGTTTGCAAGTTCTTCACACAGTGAAACAAAGTAGATTAAAATGGTGGCTTAGCTGGATCAATGCTCCTTCAGTATCATGTGTAAGTGAGAGCTAAACTGGTTAAACAAAGCGAGATTACTGATTAACACTGCTATTCAAGATTACATTTGTCAGAAATTTTTATTCTTACATGTTATTTTCCATATTTGTGTTCACATTGGTACATATTATCTATATTATACTTTAATTCTAAAACATCTAAAAATAATTGACATAAAAATTGCAATAAAGTGTTAGGATTATGCTGTTTAAAAGTTTAAAATATTTTTCAATTTCTCTAGCTCATATAATAGATTCAACTTTGAAAACTAAAATCTGTTTTCACAATATGCTTGTCTCTAATTTAAGTACTAGAATTCTTTCATTTTTTTCTTTCTTGAAATTATGATGCCAGTAAAAATAAGATGAAAACATGCCACAGCATCACTTAGTGTAAAATTCTAAGATATTTATGGACTTCTTCAAATTATATTTAAATGCTGAAATAAATTGTTATTAAGAGAGTAATATTTTAATATGATTCATTATATATGTATTGAACTTGCAGAATATTTTGCTTAGATTTAAAAGCTAACAAGATTCTTTAAAGTAGAGACTCTTTAATGATCTACATAGTGTAGTCTATGTCAGCTGTTTTTCATATCTAACCTGATACTAGATGATATGAAAAGATCAGAATTTATTTCCTTCATATTATATTATCTGATATAATGAACAAAGCCAATGGTATTAATGGTGTTTAATATAATGTAAAAAATATTAGTGTACCTATGATATTATAGAAGCACAGCAATACTTTGTTAGGACTTCTTTGAAAGTCCTAACTTTTGAGAATCAAATTTGTATTCAAATATTTAAAAATTGTGTTCATTTTTACACTCATTTCAGTTCATTTTACAGAGCTAAAGGAAGACAAAAGCAAAAAAAAGTGGAAACAAAATTAAGTTTTATAGAGATTAAAAATGAGATGCCCTTCAACTTGTTAAAGAGCTCATTTTTCCTATAGTTAAAGAGGAACATTTGAATAAAACACATAAATATTAAAAAGGCAATTATGCTTTGTTACCAGGACAACAGAAATTGAAACACATGATGAAATAATGAGAATAATTTACAGCTCAGTGGGACAACCATGGATACAATAATCTAATGGAGGAGCCACATTTATTTAAAATGAAAATATCATCTCTTGTCTAAGTTCAGCTTTAATTTCAACATTTGTATGTCAAATGATAGAATAGAATCCTGTGCATCTTTTTTCAAAGATATTTCAGTAATTCATGAACAATTAGGAAATAACTACTTTACTGCAGACTGTCTCCTTGCTATAGTCCTAATTCAATTGTGTAAAGTAAGAAATGTCTTTGTTTTCCTAGACAAGTCTGTGTTTTCTAACAAGCAATGGATCAATGCACAATTTCCAGAGTGTAGATAGGTGAGGAAATTACTAAATTCAATACAATTTCAAATACATAGCTTGAACATACAAACATAATTACCTCCCTAATTTGAGTCCTAGAAATTGTTACATATTTTCAATCTACACACCAAACTATATTAACAATAGCTTAATATATGATTTTGTGATGAGAGTCAGTTAAATTTTTAAATGAAAATACTTAACTCTTCATAATTAATGACCAGTTGAATATGATGAACAAACTGCTCACAACAATGTAATTGTTATAATTATTATTTAGTTAACTATGTAAATCTACATTGACTCCTAATATTTTAGGATATTTGACATCAATTATATGACAGAATATGATATGGTTAAATATTGTTAAATAGTCCTTCCAGTCTGGGCCAGAGCACTGAGCAGATCTTGGGTGGCAGCTCTGCCTCCAATATCCAAGAACCCAGAGGAAGCAGGGATTCCAGGTGCTCGAACTCAGGCAGTATCTTAGGTAAGCAGACAGCAGGGCCCGCCCTAAACAGGGAGTAACTGGGAACCAAAAGGACCCAGGAAGTCACTCCCGGCTCAGAACACTGGTTCCTTCTGGTCTGGGCCAGAGCACTGAGCAGACCTTGGGTGGCAGCTCTGCCCCCAACCTCCAAGAACCCAGAGGAAGCAGGGATCCCAGGCGCTCTAACTTGGACAGTGTCTTAGAAACTAGTTCTCAGATCTGAGGCCTAGATCAGACCTCTGCCAGGTCTGCTGTTGTGTGGACCCCGGATTCCACCTGAGACATACTGGAAGGTCCACTCAATCCAGATCCACAGAGGAACAAATGAACTCAGAGCTTCAGACAACGTATCCTGAGATATTCTAGAGGAGACACTGCACCCAGAACATCAGACACCTAGCTGGACTACTACCTTGGAGGCACCATATCCTGAGGCATCCTAGAGGTACCACTATAATCAGTGCATCTGGAAAAGATCACAGAGACATCTGGACCCCTAGGAGATCAGACACAAGCTAGATAACTAGAAAGACAGGCTTTAGTCAGAGACAGCAAGTACAGGCAGCACTAGAGTTAACCAGATGGCAAAAGGCAAGAGCCCCTTTTTAACTTTTTTAACTGATTTGGGATGGTTAACCTATGAGTTAAGGGACTATAGCAAATTCATATTTTTGAGTTTATTGTTAGGGTGCTTTCCATATTTTACTTAGAAATAGCCGAGAGGAGTTAACAGAAAACAGTCCAGGTTACCTTACATGGATAGTTGGTTTTCAAAACATCAGAAGTCTATAGAACTGATGCTACAAATATTTATATATTAATGTTCATATTGATTAGAGACCTGTCTGCTCCTGACAGCTTCCTGTCGTGGATTCTAAGAAGAAATTGAGCATCCTTGGAGTTACTCCAGTTGTGTGGTAACAGCCACTAGGCAAGAATTGCCTCTCTCCATCTACAGACAAATTACTGTCCAGAAAAGGACACACATGCAGAATAGTCGACTGATTATATCTGCCTAGACAGAGTAATCAGTCCTTAATAATCCTGCATCACCAAGGTCTGTCAGATGATTCTGGGCCAGAAGGCCCAGATTTGATGCTCCAACGTTCGGTAGTATAGGGGCTTTTCAGGTGTTCAGAGGTCTCTATAAATTGGCTAAGTTTTAGAAGCTATGCTTTGTGCTTCCCACAATTATAGTTAACTCAGTCATTCTGGATTTCTGACGGGGTTGAAAACTTATAGCTATTTACCGTAAGAGAAAAGATTTGAGTGGATGGTAGTCAGCTGACATTCATCCTAAAGCCAGGTTCAGAACTAAATGTTTTAGTTAGGATAGATGACAGAGGTGCTGGTTAGTCAACAAAATGATGGACTGGGTATTAGGACTATCTTGTACCTCACTGGTACAAATTGGCATAATTATGCTCTAATTGTATTTTGAGAGAAAAGTTTCATTTTAACAGGAAGGGTGATGTGTAGGAGGAGCTAAGGTAGGAGGAGTACTGAGAGCAAGAAAAGGAGTAAGAAGAAGAGAAGAAGGATAGGAGAAGCTAGGTGATGAAAGAGAGAAAGAGGGGGGAGACCGGGAGGCAGATATTCCTGTATCTCCACCAGTCGAAGATAGTTGTTATATCTAGGTCGGTCAGTGGGTTACACCTCTGATTGAACAATTCCAAACTTATAACGCTTATGACTAACATTATTTAAAAAAAATGTATAAATGCAAAAAGGAAAAGGGGGCATGTGATAGGGGTTTTCTAAGGGGGGTGGAGGGGAATGGGGAAAGGGGATGGCATCTGAAGTGTAAATAAAATATCTAATAAAAAAATATTGTTAAATAGGTACAACCTCAGGGGGAAAATCATGAAATTTGTTACTTGGATAATATACACAAGTCTGAAACTATATATTGTGATCAGGACCAAAGCAAGTCAGCATGTTTTTATAAATGACACAACCAATTGCCTTCTGAATAGAAATGAACAGACACAAAATTGTCCAGGCTTTCTGAACCTATCACTAAAGGAGCAAGCCAGAAATAATGGGGTTCACAAGTAGGACACATACAAGGATTGGCACAATAATACTTAGTCTATATAATTACACATGTAGTAACATGGGTATGTAATTTGATATTCTCATGTGAAGCCAAGAGATCAAGTCATCTATTTTGATCAGACATAGGTTGTTGCTGTGTTTTACCATATAGCTATACATATATCTGGAGAAAAATTTATCAACAAATGCAAAATCAATATTTCCTATTCCACATGAATGTAATACATAAAGTAAAAAATTACTTTCTAAGAAATACTTGTATTTTCTTTTAATATTTTCTCACCAGAAGGAAAAGGGCTAAAATAGCTAACTCAATCCTGGGTGACTTCAAGATAGTCTAGGATCATTTTGTGATTTGACTTTCATGAATAAAGAATCATATATATATATATATATATATATATATATATATATATATATATAATTAAATATATATGTGCATATATATAGGATATATATATGTATATATATATATATATGCTTCACATGAGAAAAAAAATATATCAAAGCAACAAGCATGCACTGATGCAGACAGCTGACTCCCTTCCCCTAGGAAGCTGTCATTCCACTTCTTTGCCAGTATATAAACATCACTGCTAAATGGAAAGCAGAGATAATTCATTCAGTTCACTTAGGAAAACCTTGAACTTCAGGTCACCTAAACTAAATCTCTTTAAATCTCAGAAGTAATGAGAGAGCAAACATAAAATTATAGAAAATTCTAATGCTATTTTTGTCCCAGAGAGTTCAGAATTACATTATGCAGAGAATATAATTAACTCCACTGAATTTTCCCTAAGTAGCATGTTAGAAGTGAAGGACTTATTATTAGCCCAAATGGGAAAAAAAAGCGCAGATCTGAAATAAAGTATCTGCAACACAGCCATCAATGACCACTGATTCTGAATACATCTTGCAAGGAGATAACAGATGATTAAGAGTCAAAGGAGGGGTGAAAGCTATATTTAAAACCATGAACTATGAGTAAAATGAGTGCACACTGCACATACATTTAGCACATGAGTGAAAAAAAGTTATAGTAACCTAAACAAAAAGTTGCTACTGTTTTTTTACAAGGCTCAGAATAGATAGAGTTAAGAAAAGTTCCATCAAAGAAGAATCAGGGAGTCTACATCCTCTGCTGAATCTTTTCTGATTCATTGGCTAATTACTAGTAAGAATTTAAACATCCTAAATTTCTCTTTTACCATTTTAGATTGTTACCAAACCTTTTCACTACAGAGATATAGAAATTTCATTAGAAAGTAAGAGAGAGAGAGAGAGAGAGAGAGAGAGAGAGAGAGAGAGAGAGAAAGGTAGATAGGTAGGTAGAGATAGATAGATAGATAGATAGATAGATAGATACATACATACATACATACATACATACATACATACATACATACATACATATTAAATTTTTATTATGAGATAGAGGTTTTTGGTACTGGCCAAAGACTTGAAAGATGATATGGGCTGGGCAGCTACTGTGAATGTGGATTGAATGAAACTGTGTTGCTTCTCAGTCTCAAGCTTACACTCCCCACAATAAGTTTGGATTAATTAAGGGGGAAATTTATGGTGTTATATAGCATGTCCATTAAATTTTATATGATATAAAGATAAGCAAATTTAAATAATTGAAAAGATATTTGAAAGGGTTTTGCTATCCTGAGTGGTAAAGTATGTTGGAAACTATTCATGTTGTAAAAAAAAATGATTGTTTTATGTGTCTTTAATATTATTTCTGTACTTCATTAGGTCACTTCACTGTACCCTTAGAATCCTAGTTTCCTGAAAATAAAGGCTCTGAGAGTATAATTTCGTTAAACAAATTTTAGATAAGGAAATGTATGGAAACTAATTCAGGAAATATAAAAATTCATAAACAATACTTGTAATTTTTAAAATGAACTACCAATTGTACCCAGTAATATCATAGTTACATAAGATTAGTGATCACAAATCCTATGAATAGATATTTTTGTGGGAACTTACATATCTATATTGTTTAGAAAGAAAAGGCATCCAGAAACGACCCCACCTAGGGATCCATCCAATCTACAACCACCAAATCTAGACACTATTGCTGATGTAAAAAAGCCCTCGCTGACAGGAGCCTGATATAGCTGTCTTCTAAGAGGCTCTGCAAGAGCCTGACCAATACAGATGCAGATGTATGCAGCCAACCATCAGACTGAGTACAGGGACCCCAACAAAGGAATTGAGAGAATGACTGAAGAAGCTGAAGGGGTTTGCAACTCCATAGGAAGAAAAACAATAATAAACAAACAGACCCCCCAAATCACCCAGGACTAAACCATCAACCAAACAGTACACATGGAGGGACCCATGGCTCCAGTTGCACATGTAGCAGAGTATTGCCTTATCTGGCATCAAAGGGAGCTAAGGCTCTTGGTCCCGTAGATTCTGAGTGACCTAGTGTAGGGGAATGCTAGGGTGCTGAGGCAGGTGTGGGTGGGTGGGTGGGGGAGTATTCTCATAGAAGCAGGGTAGATGGGGGTTAGGATATCGGGTTTGTGGAGGGGAAACTGGGAAGGATGATTACATTGAAATGCAAATAGATAACCAATAAAAATAAATCTAAGAAAACAGAAGCCCAAGCAATTTCAGCAATGTTCAGTGTTTTATAGCTCATCATCTAATGAAGTGTTTTAAAAATACATATTTGTGTCCCAACCTGTTTAACAACTGCATCAATTTCATAAAAAATAATCATATTTTAACTGTTATTCTGGTTCTTAGTAAGGGTAGTGTTTCTACTCTATTATGACGAAGATGAAAAGAGATCTTTATGCTAAGAATTGAAGATTTTCAAAAGGAAGAAAAACCATATGTATTTCTTTGAATAATAATGACATAAAAATTTTGTTAATTTTTTTTTGGAATTTCCATCCAACATATTGTAATTTACAAAGTAACCAACTAACAAATTATCTTTTCAAATGAGATCATTTTCAGGTCATGTGAATTTGTTGTCACTATGAAGAAGCCTCTAATGTAACTTGCAGGTATATTTGTTTTGTTCATGCTATAAATTTTAGTATAACAAAAACTGTATTTCTGATTTCTATTAAGTTTGGCAAGACTGTCAAAATTGAATTTACCTAATGGATCTTCAATGTGTTTGTAGTTTCATCTATGGCTAAAATGTGACTTTGTAAAACAACTAGATGACAATTGTTGCACAGCCTTTAGATCCAGTTGTTCAGAAGACTAGATTATGGGGATATCTTAAGGCCAAGGTGTTGAGTAGACCCTGGACAACAAAGGAAGATGCTACCTCCAATAAATAATAAATTATTTATTATTGTAAATAAATAATACAAATTCATACAATATACTCTGGATATATATACTTTCCCATACCTGTAATTTGAAATATATTTCAATTGCTTTTCTTCAATTTTTCATATACAATTTAATGAAGAGAGTATATAAGACCATAAACTCCCACCTTACTAATCCAAACTCATTCCAGGAAAAGTAACTTTTAGAATGAGAAGCCAAGTTTCTTCCATTCAATCCACTTTTAAAGTAGCTGGCCAGTTCATATTGTCTTTCAGGTCTTTGGATATTACAAAATACCTTTTAATCATATTAAAATTTCAATCATTTTTATAATTTAAAATAATAATTATTCACTTTTTTGTAACCTTGAGTTTGTAGTCTTTTAAAAGTCTATGATATAGTAGTGTTTTACTGCAAAATTTTCTCTGTGTAAGTTTAAGAGATTGATAAATAATGAGACTAAATCCTCTAGAGAGTTATAGAGAACAATTGAGATTTCTCCCTGAATTAAAATGTGTTTCTCATTGCTGTGCTCAAATACTTATGAGAAACAAACTGAAACTACTTGAGAAAAGAAGGGTTTGTTTTGTCTCACAGTTGGTATCAAAATGAGGTGGATGGTGACATTACACCCAATGTCAGGAAAAGAGGGATATAAACACTGATACTTAGATCATTTCCCTCTCTATTCAGTACAGGATGTCAGCTCATTGAATGAGTTCACATTTAGGGTGGGCCCTTCCTTTTCAGGTAGATATTTTTGGAAACATCTTTATTGTCAAAACACCCAGAAATATGTTTTTATGTTTATTCTAATCTCAGTAAAGTTCGCAATCAAGATTAACTACCATATTTCTACCTTTTGCTCATCTGACACCCAAACATATTACCTTAAATTACAGTGTTTCTTTCAGAGTACCAAAGTCTCATTTGTATTTCATAATACAAAATATGTTTTCTTTGATCCCTAAAAGTCACCAAAATCTTGAGTATCTACATTGTCAGTAATCAAAAGCTTATTTTGATATTCAAGGCAATTCCTTACTTGTGAACCCATTTTACATACTTTTTACATACAATGCACAGAGTGAAACTTCCATTTCAAAAAGGGGAAATTGAGGCATATCAGAGAACGATTTGGCCAAACCAAGAGCAAATCTCAACTTAACAAACAAAAATCTTGCCACTGCATATAAGGTCTTTGGGCCAGTGATGGAATCATTGGAACCTTCAAAGGACATATGACTCTATCACTCTACCACTTACACACGGTACAAAACATCTCTATTGGGTCAGCTCAGCTCTGTGCCAACGGATTTTCTTGGAAAATATCCAATAGTCATGGAATCACCCATATCCTGTGGTCTCCACTGCAGCTTAACTCCTGCTTCCCAATCCCATGCAATAGTTCTCCAGGTCTTTGCAAGTAATCAAAACCTAATAAAGATTGCATAGCTTCTGCAGTCCTGCTTTTATCATATAAATCTAGAACCACAGGACAAAGGCTGTCAACTTCTGTTGTCACTTTAAGACATGGGCTCTCTTCCTAGACCTAGCTTGCAACAGCCTCTGTGTGTTTTCCACATCACCCTGGAAAAACAGTGCTCTGTGTTTCATTTGAAGCAGGTTAAGTTTGGGGGTATTCTTAAGTATAGCCTCTGTTTTTCAAATGAATTTCAGGTTTCAGAAGACTGAGCCTTCTGAAAAAATGGTGAAGTCTTATCCATTGCATTACTTGATTGTAGAGATAACAAACATCCTCTTTAGTTATATTTATCTTGGAATTACCAACACATTTTAGAACAATTCCAGACCAAAACTTTGAAATGTGCTGAAACTTTCTTCTATTTAAATTTTATATTTTTTCATAACTGTCTGTTTACTATAACTGTAGATCTGAAATGGAAAGTCGCCACTATCTACATCATAGTCTGAAGGCAATGGTATTTTGGAATCATAAAATTATGATTATAATTATGGCTACATTATTTCTAAATTAAAAGTCAGAAAGTTTATTGGACAAGAACAGAATGAAGCCAGATTCTGTTCAATAATAAAAGGTGAAGAGCTTCTAGGTTTGCTCCTTATTTAGTCCTTGATGGCATCTAAACATCATGAGCATAGGACTCTGCTATCTGCAGTTTTCTAGGGATCAGTTTACAAAACTCTAAATAAAATCCTCCATTTTATGCTCTGCTAAGAGAACTTATGACTCCTACAGTTCAGAGTTTCAGCCTCTTCAATATTCATCTCGTTAACCAATTGAAAGAGCTAGAAACACCATGCTTATATTTATCATAGGGCCAACCCTAATCTTTGTCCTGTTTTTGTATGTGTGTGTGTGTGTGTGTGTGTGTGTGTGTGTGTACTACTGTTATAATAACAAAACAACTTGTGTTTCTTGTAGACCTCAGAAACACTTGCACAGTGGACTGTACCAATCCACAAATCCACATCAATAATTAATCAAAAATATCATTCACAGTTGTGTCTACAGGCAAACTGATACTCATTTTCTCTATTTGGGTTCCCCTATCCAGATGCTTCTGGCTAGTGTCAAGTTGGCAAAACACAAAATTAAAATAAACCAGGAACATCCTTAGTAACACTTTTTCATATTTGTTCCTTTTCTCATCATCTTAGTCAAATACATAAAAAGAAGCAACTTGAGGGAATGAGGAAATTCTAGTTGAGAGTTAGTCCAACATGGGATGAAATGTAAGGTGGTGTACATATGAGACAGTTGGTCACAGTGTATTTTCAGTAAGGAAATAGGACAAGATAAATGCTACTGCTAAGAACACTTTCTTCTGTTTATTCAGTCTAGATCACAGGCATCTGGATGATACTGCATACATTTCCTCTTAAGATAAACCTCTATAAAAGCACCATCCTGGAGGATGCTTCTAAGCACAGAAATGATGCTTTTAAATTCAGCACAGTTGCAATAAATAGTAAGCATCATATTTCCTACCCACATGCTTCAAATCAAACAGTTAGATCCTTAATTTGTGATTTCTGTCTTGTTTTATGACATCCTTGCTATTTAGCGAGGTCTGTCAGTATAGACCAAACATTTTATACTACTATATTGAATTTTTGTACCAAAATGGTCATAAGTAGAAGATATACACACATGCACAGGCACACACACTCAAACACACACACACACAAACATACACACACATAAACACACACACACACACAAACACACAGACACACAAACATTTCTATAGCCTGTTTCTAGATCCAGTATTACATTTTATTCACAAACAACTTATGACACAGAATTGGAATGGAAAGAGCTATTACAGGAACCAACAGCACACAGTACTTAAGATACGCTCCACCAGAACTTCAAAGTCAGGGGAATAGAATCAAGAAACTCTCCATGGTAAGATAGCTGAATCCGAAACAAAGCAGATGTAATGATGGGTGTTATGTCCAGGACAGGTACAGCAGTAAAAATCTCCGCTTCTGCCTTGTTGTGACACCGTGTGTTTTCATCCATGCATTTAATCCAACTGTAGAGAAAATGGATTGTCTTGGCTAAGCACTATTTTCTTCTCAAGAGTTAGAAATTAAGAAAGTGGAAAACATTTTCATCAGAGAAAATTGTTGTGTATTATAAACAATCGACTTTCTTAGATGCTTTCATATCTATAATATAAAAAGTCAATATAGCAAGTCAATATTATTTGTCATTATATCATTAATTATAGAAATGAACTATATAAAGTAAGTCTAATAGCTTACTTTTCTTGTGTTTCTTAGCAACATCTATATCACTGATTTCTGATGAACTGCAGAAGCTAATTTACACACTAAACTTAAAGTTACAAAAAAACCTATGATTTCAATATTCAATCTTTTTTGCATATGTTGGCTACATTTATGGTTAATGTGTGTGTGTGTGTGTGTGTGTGTGTGTATTGGTATGTCTCTCTCTGTATATATGCATGTGTCTATGAAATAATGAATTATTGTGTGTATACAGGTATCAGTGAGCTAATGAATTTAATATTATCTGAGATATGTGGTTGCTGCATAGGAGGAGGAGTTAGATTATGCTTAAAATATTAATGAGGCACTAAACTAACCTGAAAGAAACTCAGGATAATAGTAATTTCAGTCATAATAGTGTGACCCACAGTCAGGCACACAGCTGGAATATTAGCACTCACTTTCTGTTTACAAATGAGGAAACATTCTTCTTGACTTTTCAAACCTTTAAGCAATCAGTTTCTTATAACTTCAGTCAAATGTTTATAAGATGACTTTTAAATGGTCTGAGTAAGTTAAGGTTTTAAAAAATTTAAAATATATTCATTCACTTAATTTAAAATACACAGCATTTACAGCAGTTGAAAATTTCTTGGCATGAACATAAAGGAACTTGGCTGAAATATTTTCCCGAACCCTAAGCTTTTGACAAAGTCCAACTGTAATAAAAAATAAATTACACACATGTTTAACTGTGAATTGGCAAAATAGTCAAATAATAATTAGAGAAAAATACATAAAACTGAATATAAACCACATTTACTTTTCAAATGAGTTTGAAGGCAGGCTACATGCCTTTTCTCCAAGAATCAAGTGTAGACTTTTCGGTGAACAGTTTTCTGCCATTGGCTTTATCTGTAGTGATTCCATATCTCTCTTGCTTATTTTCATTCTATCAGTACATTGTGGAGTCTGATCACAGAGCTGAATATCTTTCACCTTCCGGTAAGATCATGGCATGATCATGTGCACATTCATGCAAACATACACAGAAAAACCTTTTCTCACAAGAAAAATATAAAAAAATAAAATCAATTATTTTGCTCTGTTTCCTAAAATATTTGGGATATATTTATATGGGAAAAAAGGCTATCTAAAAGACCACTCACTGAATGTGCTCTATTTCTTTCTCAATTTGAAAACTCAGCTCAAAATATATTTTAGTAAATGAATGTTAAACAGTTCAGGCAGTAACCAGTTCTTCAGTTCCTGTGATGTAGACATACTCCTACATTCTATAAAGCTAAGTGAACTTGCCTTTCAAAACATAGCTGCCATGTAGAAAAGTCATGGTTTAGAATACAGAAGTTATAGGATTCTGCTAAAGCATGTTCATAATAAAAAATAATAACCTTTTAAAATGCCAGTGTGAGGTGCTCAAAACGAAAATGATACAAACGTCGTTGTGCACGACCACTTATGTATTGTCAACACTTTATTAGTTAGAATAGGATGCAAGATTATTTCAAACACATAATTATAACCTCAAAAATTCTTACAGTTTTTGACTCGCAATAACATTTAGTCAGAATGGGATATGAATTAAGCTACAACACGTATGAATTACCAGGGCTATTCACAATACCCAGCACAGTACTAAAGCAGTGTCAGAAAGAGACATGGGAGAGAAGTTAAGAAGAGAATGCAGGGATGAGGAAAGCAATAGAGAAAGAGATGAGAAAGGGATTAATTCCTCAAGATGGACTAGTATTTTTCACATCTAAAAATACCTGGTTTCAGTGGACTTGTTCACTTACATCCTTAAGAGTTAAATAAAAGAAATTCAAATATTCCCACAAGATACAAACAAGAAATTTCCTCCCATTTCCATTGCTCCTTTCAAAGAGGGCCATTTTAAATAAGAATATTAATGAAATCATATAAAAATTACCAAAATCCCTAAAAGGGAAATCTCTTAAAATAATTTTTAAAAAATCACTATTTCCCCAAAAACAAGTACCTATGCCAAAGTGTTTAGGGAATAATTATCATAGGGATTTTAAGAGACAAGTTTCTAAGGGTTTCAACAAGAAAGATTCACTGAGTAAATGTCTATGCAATATTCATTGAAGATTTTAAAGTACAAATGTATCCGTGTTTGTTTTCATACTGACAATTTGGAATGGAGTGTTGATGTTAGCATCCATTGCAAAGGTCATCACAATACCTGACAAGATATAAAGCTTCACTATCAGTAAATTTTTCCATTAGGTGAAGCGGGTCTGAATGTTTGCTTTCCTTTCATCAGGAATAGTACTAAGCAATAAGCCAAAAACTTACAAAAGATTTATGTACCATAAGGACTTTTAATAAATACAAAAATGGGCTTTTAGAAATTGAATATTAAGACTTTCTAAAGTTTGGCAGAATCAAAAGCATCCCTGTTAGAATTATACAGTGCAGAGATTTCTCCCTTTTCCTTAAATTAAATATTTGATATAAATTCTTTCATAGACATTTGTATGAGGTAGGACTGAGTTCCGACACCATATTAGACTGCATAGTTCTTTCTTTTTGTGCTCTGTCCAGAGCCTTCTGATTGGTCACCTAGAGTCACAGAGGTATATTCATGTTGCCCAAATATTAGTATTATGTAAGTTCCTATTTAGTTGATCAGAATGACTTTATAATATTTATAGGTGAATCTCATGTCTAATTCATTTAAAATTAAGAAATATAAAATGTATTTGCATGTTACAAATTAAACTTGTAAAATCTATTAGAATCTCAGTGATTGTTTTTTAAAGAAACAGTCTCAAAAATCATTCTATTTTGTTTCTGGTTAGGTATACTGAAATGTAAATTGATATATTATATAATATTTTTCTTAAAATTAATTTGAATTTTATTTAAAAGTAGACATGCAATATCTTGAACATTAAGAACAAAAAGATATTAGATAAAATTAAAGTATAAATAAATGTGCCCTTTGTTTAAAGACAAAGTTGTAATGTCTAAAATCTTTAAATTCAGAACAAAATATTGTGATAGATGGCATAGATCTGAAATTATTTATCTCAATTTAAATTTTATTTATAAAAATGACCCTGTACTTGAAAGGATGGGGAAGTCAATGCTCTTGTATTACTTTTCTATTTTTTTCACAATTTTCTGCATTTTGTGAAATATACCACATTTCTTTTTTTTCTACTGTAAGTATATTTAAGCTCATTTGTATATGATGAGAGCTTCATTGGTTATCATTTGTCACTGTTAGTTTTCAGTCATTCTCTTTAAGTTTAGTTATTCATATTGTACATGTCCTTATTACTACTAAGAAGGTGATGTTGGTTATAAAATTTCAGTGCAAATCCTTGAACATGTCATGGGCTCAGGAGAACTTCATCAGAGGAACTTCAGAGAATGAATCCTAATGAGCTGTTTTGTATCTAACAGCAATTATCTTCTGCATTTTCACATATCAATTACCTTTTAACATGAGTTAAAATTTTATATATATATATATATATATATATATATATATTCTCATATATATATTCTCATATATATATTCTCATATATATATTCTCATATATATATTCTCCTGGGTATTTGTAAATATCCTTTCATTTTCTTCAGAGACTTAATCTAAATAAAGAATTTTTCTCTGAAATAAAATTTTTAATGACATACTTCTCCATGTACAGCCTTTTGTATCAAACTATCTTTGACTGGTGGAGACATGTGAACATCTGCCTCCATGTCCCTCCTCTTTCTCTCTTTTTCTCTCTCTCATCACCAAGCTTCTCCTCTCCTCCTTCTCCTCTCCTTATTCCTTCTCTTCCTCTCAGTACTCCTTCCCCCTTAGCTTCTCCTACATATCACCTTTCCTGTCAAAATAAATCTTTTCTCTCAAAATACAATTAAAGCATAATTATGCCAATTTGTACCAGTGAGGTAGAAGATAGTCCTAATACCCAGTCCATCATTTTGTTGACTAACCAGAACCTCTGTCATCTCTCCTAACTAAAACACTTAGTTCTGAACCTGGCTTTTTTCTTGGCTTTAGAATGAATGTTAGCTGAGAATCATCCACTTAGATCTTTTCTCTCAAAGTGAATAGCCAGGAGTGGCTATGAGACTATAGATTTTCAACCCCGTCAGAAATCTAGAATGACAGAGTTAACTGAAATTATGGGAAGCACAAAGCATAGCTTTCAAAACTTAGCCAATTTATAGAGACGGCTGAACACCTAGACAGTCCGTATACTACAGAACATTGGAACATCAAATCTTCAGCCTTCTGGCCCAGAATCATCTGACAGACCTTAGTGATGCAGAATTATTAAGGGCTGATTACTCTGTCTAGGCAGATATAATCAGTTAACTATTCTGCAAGTGTGTCCCTTTCTGGACATTAATTTGTCTGTAGATGTAAAGAGGCAATTCTTGCCTAGTGGCTGTCTCCCCACAATGGGAGTAACTCCAAAGATGCTCAATTTCTTCTTAGAATCCAAGACAGAAAGCTGTCAGGAGCAGACAGGTCTCTAATCAAAATTAACATTAATATAGAAATGTTTGTAACATCAATTCTGTGGACTTCTGATGTTTTGAAAACCAACTATCCATGTAAGGTAACCTGGACTGTTGTCTGTTAACTCCTCTCAGCTATTTCTAACTAAAATATGGAAAACACCCTAACAATAAACTCAAAGCCATGAATTTGTTATAGTCCCTTAACTCATAGGCTAACCATCTCAAATCAGTTAAAAAAGTTAAAGAAGGACTGGGTCTAAGCCTTGTATTCCTAAATGTGTTATACAGGCACAATGCCCATGAGAGTATCAATATTCATCTCACTTTTATATCATTAAGAAGCTCGTACCAGTGAAAACCTTAAAATTTGTAATCAAAGTAAATTGGTGCCATTTAAGAATTTATATCTTCATCTTGATAATAATTGTACAGATTTCTACCAATAGGTTATGGCTATGCAATAAATCCTAGCTAATCCTTCCTGTTCCAACAAAACCACTACTTTTCCCTAGAAAGACAGCCCATTATTATTTACCTTAGTCCCCAAGCCCAGGGAATAGGGGCGCTGACTCTTCATTAACTTCTTCAAGCTGATTAAGGGCATTGAGATATTAGAAAGGGGGTGGGGAGAAGAGTAAATTGATAAGCCTCTGATGCTGTGTCTTCACAGCATCCAGATGGAATTCCAAGACATCGGAGGTTTGGGCAGGTCTGCTCAGATTGCTTGATGAGTAGATACACCAAGGCTGTGTATTCTGCAGTATACAATTCTCAAAACAAGTTTTATTATCAAGATAATTTTTAAGAGGGCTGACATTTTATTAAAGATGTTGATTTTAACAACTTTTATCTTTTTTTCCTTTTTTTAATTGGTTATAATCTTTACATTTCAAATTCTATCCCCTTACTTCATTTCCCCACCACCCAGGAAACCCTTATCCCATCCCTCCTCCTTGTATTTCTATAAGGGTATGATTTTCCTGTATCTATGATGCTGTAAAATCACTTATTTAATGACAATATTTTCTCTAAGGTAATTATTTCATTTCATTTAGTATATCTCTTATTACCTTAATGCCTTTGTTTCTTTTTCACTTTTTTATTTATTCTTTTATTTATTAATTTATTTATTTACACTCCAGGTTTTATTTCCCCACCCCCGGTCTACCCTCCTACTGTTCTACATACCATACCACTCCCCCAACTCCCTATTTCAAGGCCAAACTCCTGCCTTTCATTTTTTGGAGCTGAGATAGTTGTCCATACATCTTTTTGTAATACTAGTTCATTCAAGATCATTTCTGTAATCACTCAGTAGTGATAATTTATTTTTCAATATAGATTTTTTTCAAAGATTTACTATTTTTTTTCATGTGTGTATATATGATTGTGGGTGGGTATGTAGACATGAGTGTGGGTGTTCATAGGGACCAGAACTATATTTTTCAAGTGATTATGAACTACCTGATGTGGATGTTGGAAAACAAACTTGGGTCCTCTGCAAGAGTAGTACCAGACCTTGAGCACTGCATCATATCTCCACTGACATCAGTATGTTTTTCTCCTTCTATTTATTTATTCATTAATTTATTGTTTGTTTGCTTGCTTGCTTTTTGTTTCTCTTTGTACCTTTGGCTGTCCTGAAACTCTTTCTGTAGACCGTATTGGCCTCAAACTCAGAGATCTGCCTGACTCTGTCTCTAGAGTGCTGGTATTGAAGACACACACTATCACTACCTGACTTTCCCCCTTTTCATTAAGCATAGTTATTTTTTCCTCAAACAATATCATGTGAGTGTAGTTTCTCCTACCTCTACTACTCTATGTCTCTTCCCTTCGCCTCTTCCATCCTAATTTACTCTATTTTCTGTCTCTCTTTAGGAAAGAACAGGCTTCTAGGAGATAAGGACAAAACACAACCAAATAAAACATTATAAGAAAAAACAAAACCCATCATATCAAAGTAGGTCAAGCTACTAGAAAAATAAAAGAGTCATAAGAAAAGGCATAAGAATCAAGGAGCATACATTTACACATTCCTGAGTCTGATAAAAGTACTAAACTGAAAGTGCAAGTGTATAAACAAAGGATCTGATGCATACCCATGTAGGGTCAAATAAATTATGAGTTGTTATTTCTTTCTTATTTATTTATTTACATCTCAAATGTTGCACCTCACAGAGACCCTCCACATATCCCCCTTTTCCTATGAGAGTGGGCATCTCCCTATGTATCCCCCCCACCCTAGCATGACCAGTCTCTGCCACTGAGGACAGACACCCCTGGAGACTGAGCTGCATATCTGCTGCATACGTGACAGGGGCATCATTCTAACCCGTGTATGTTCTTTTGTTGATGACTTAGTCTCTGGGAGCTCCCACAGGTCTAGAATGGGTGACTCTGTTGGTCTTCCTGTGGGGTTGCCATCTGCTTCAAGGTCTTCAACCCTACCACCAACTTTTTCATAAGATACCTTTACTTCCACCGAATGTTTGGCTGTGAGTTTCTATCTGTTTCTTCTGCTGCTGGGTAAAGCCTCTCAGAGGACATTTATCCTAGGCTCCTGTCTGAAAACATAATAGAATATTATTAATAATGTCAGGGATTGGTCCTTGCCATGGAATTGGTTTAAGTTGGGCTAGTTATTGGTTGGCCATTCCTTCAGTTTCTTCTCGATTTCTATCCCTGTATTACTTTTAGATAGAACAATTTTTTTGGTCAAAAATATCATAGGTGGGCTGGATGGTGTCATTATCCCTCCACTGGGGTTCCTACCTAGCTACAGGAGTTGAACTCTTCAGTTTCCATGTTCCCACTCTTAGGCATCTGGGATAAGATCACCTGCTTTGTTTGTATGACAAAAACTTCAAGTCCATGAAGAAAGGAATTGATGAATATATGAGAAGATGAAAATATTTCCCACGCTCATGGAGTGGTAGGATTAACCTATTGAAAATGTCCACCTTATTAAAAAAAATCTACAGATTAAATGCAATCCCCATCAATATTCCAACACAAATTTTTGCAGACCTTGAAAGAGCAATTCTCAGCTTCATATGGAAAAACAAAAAGTGCAGGAGAGCCAAAACAATCCTGAACAAGAAAAGAACTTTAGGAGGAATCCCCATTCCTAATGTCAAGCTGCCCTGCAGATCAACCATGATTAAAAAACTGTTTGGTATTGGTACAGAGACGAACAAGGTGATCAATGGAATAGAATTGAAGACACAGAGATAAAACCACACACCTATGGTCACTTGAGTTTTGACAAAAAAAAGTCAAAAATCCATAGAAAGGAAGAAAGAAAGCATCTTCAAATAACGATGCTGGTCTAACTGAATGTCTGAATGTAGAAGCATGCAAAGAGATCCATGATCATCACCTGAATAACTCAAGTTCAAGTGGATTAGGGGCCTCAACATTAAACTGGAACACTATATCTAATAGAAGAGAAAGTGGAAAACAGCCTAGAATCCATTGATACAGGCAACAACATCCTTAACAGAACAGCAATGGCTCAGGCTCTAAAATCAATAATTGATAAATGGGACCTCACAAAACAGAAAAGTTTCTATAATTTTTTTAATTGGATAATTTGTTTACAGTTCTGTCAACTTAATTTCACTTGCCATCCTTTGATGAAAAAAATTTATAATTTGACTTTAAAAGGAACTGAATGATTATACTAGGTTTTATATTTAAAACTTTTCAATGAAATCTAAAACAGATAAAACAAAATATAGAATTTTAACTAAGAATATGATACAATTAATATTTTACTTTTAAATGATACTACTATCTGAGATGCAGTTGTAGTACAAACTTTATGTTTGTATTTGTCATTTAACTTTGGAATGATGATACTGTCTGTGACAAGATTTAACTTTCTTACTCTTTCCATTATATCCTACAGATTTAATAATGAGTTTATATGTAAACATGTATATTGAGTTCACTAACATTAATGTTTTATTGTTTTATAATTTTGATAATATAATCATCATAAAAACTGAATTCTGTGAGTATGGGGTGCATGTAATCGCAATGTGGTCTAAATAATAAACAAATTGATTATTTTATTTTATTTTTCATTTAGTTTCACTTACTTGGAAACACAACCCTTCAAAACGTACATAGGCTCCTTCTATACAGTGCATTGATATTACTATTTTTTAAATATCCACTGTTCTTATGAAACTATGTAAATGAAAGTAGCAAGAAAAGATGATTAACTGATAGTCATTCTGAACTGAAATAGCCCAAGAAGTGTGACATAGCTTTGCTTGCAACTATATGCTATTTACAAGTCAAGTGCTAGTAAGAAAAGAAAAAGAAAATTCTCTCTAAATTGAAACTCAGACCCACATGGGAGTTTAAGGCTTTCATATCCTGAAGCATAGTCTAAGGCATTGCAATTTATTGCTTGTATACTTTGCTTTTAAAGTCCTGGATTCTTTAACTGTGTTATCTTTGTGTTTTCATTTTAAGTTCTGTATAATCAGCAACATCTTTGCTCTGTTGAGGTGAAAGTAAAATCCCATTGCACCAGTGTCATTTTTGAAGTAGTTCTTTAGAAAAAAAAAAAGAGCAAGCATCAAGTATGAAATTATGCCGCTGCTCAGCCTCTGATTTTTCTATGAATGGATTGTAAAGTAAGCAAAGGGTGAGGGGAGAATGCCATATGCTTTCTTTCCAGAGGAGAGTGTCTCAGAGCAGATCAGAAGTCACCTTTAAATGCTGACTGCAGAGAAATACTCCAATTGCTTATGCTGCAGAGGCAATTTTTGTTTTCCTTTTGATGAGCTGCCAACAGAAGATATCTAAAAATAATTATTTCTGTCAGTTGAGTAATTAATGATTATCTGTCCAAAAGGACAATTTATTTGACTTGCATTTGATAAGATGAATTGTATTTTTATTAAATATAATGTAATATTTCAAATATTGCATGAATACCACTGTAAAAGCGTTTATACCAAATTGTGAGCAAAGGCTTTCACTTTCATGTCTATTAGGAAAAAATATAGTGCATATGAGTACTTCTCTGTAAAAATCAGCAAAAATGATTACACAAAAACTTACTTTGATATTACTAATCCATGCCTAAGTGAATTAGAGAACACAAATCATAAATATTTATTTATAACTATAACAAAAGTGGAGTTTTTTTTATTTCTTTTATCATCATATATATTGTAACCTTTGTAGGATGTCCTAATCTTGGTTGTCAACTTAATATACCTGGGAAGAGAAAATTTCAACTGAGAAATTATGTCTATGAGAAGGACATATAGGGAAGTCTATGCAATATTTCCATATTTAATTATCGATATGGGAGTGTTCAGACAACCTTGGATTGTGATTTCCCTGAGAAATTAATACTGGTTTGCATAAGACCAAGAGCCAGGGAAAGAAAACCAATGGTATGCATTACTTTATGGTCCCTCATTCAGGTTCCTACCTGAATTCCTGTCCTGGCTTCTCTCAGCAATCATTGGGTCCTGAGAATTTTAAGCAGTAATAATGGCTTTCATCTCCAAATTTATTTAGGTCATGGTATTCATCCAATATCAGGTAAGTGAAGGAGAATGCTGAAATCTCCATATTTCCCTTTTTATGCATCTTATGCAACTACCAAATCTGTACAAACAAGAAAAAACATAATTTTATTCTGGGCATTGTGTGACCCACATACCTCCTACCACAGCTCTTCCCCATTCACTGCAGAAGGCAAATATTATAAGAAACAAATAGTAGAATCAATAAATAGGCTTATAAAAGGGTCAGGAAAAATATGTGAGTAGGTTAAAGTTTAATAATTATGGCTTTTTAATGTAAAGTTGTGTCAAATATCAACTGATTCAACTGTTCAGTCTGATTTTTTCTTTCTTGTCTGAACTTAAATCAGCTGGCATTTTGATAAGTAATGTCCTGATTTATGGTCAATGACTTTCTCATAAAGTTGTAGGACTCAAGGACTCTAGCTCAGTGCCTATACCACTTCAATGAATCTTATGTCTAGAAAATATAGATTATTGTGGATGGCTATTCTTGTTTGTCAACTTCATCTGGAATTGATAAAAATCCAAATGACCATCACATTTGTGAGAATTTTTTGAAGTAGTAAGACCTAATTCTGGAACAGATCTTTGGGTTGGAAAGATAAACTTTTAACCCAGATCTTTGTTGAAATGGGAAGATCCACCTTTTATCTGAACCACACCATTTTGAGCAACTGATATAAAAGACAAGGGAAAAGGAAACTCTTAATATTTGATGTATATGAAATGTATTAATTATAACTATACTAAATATATACATATATATACACATATGTTATGACTATATATCGCTATATACCTCTCTCTCTCTCTCTCTCTCTCTCTCTCTCTCTCTCTCTCTCTCTCTCTCTCTGTGTGTGTGTGTGTGTGTGTGTGTGTGTGTGTGTGTACTCCTAGCATTTCTGCATATCTGGACAATTTTTGAAAGAAAAAAAATGAGCTCTTTGATAAAATTAAACAACTTATAGTATCTCAGAATACAGTGAAAGACAACAATGAAAGGTTTCTAAGTGTGCCCTGGCAGAGAATCTTTTCTTCAGCAGCCAGTGAGTACAAGTTACAGAAAATCAAACAGAATCTCTCTTTATAAGGTTGACGAATTAAAGCAAAATTTCAAGTCTTTGCCTTGGAGGGTGTCAGTGATTAAAGTAGAACATTAATTGAAAAACAATGGCATCCTGCAACTTGGGATGGAGATGTAAAGACCCTATTGAAACAGAACTTTCAACCTTCAGATGGTTAAGGGTCAACTCACTTGACAAAGTAGTCTCTGCAACTTCAACAGGAGACTTAACTCACACCAACACACCCTAAAACAATGTGTTTGTTTACCTGAGGAGATTAATCTTTCATTGTTTGCTAAAACAGTAGTGACTTCATTTGAAGGAAATTCCAGGCAAGACTATGCTGATGTTCCTCAGGGCCAACCAATAGTTGAGTTTTCTGATAACCAGATATAAACCTAAGCAGACACCTAAGCAGATAGTATAATACATGAGTAAGTATGCTACACTACTGAAGAGGTTAATGAGTTTGCTAACTTATTGGAGCAAAAGGGTGAGAAAGTATTTTAAGAGTGAAATGATGGTAGAAGGAACATAGAACTGGATTGTGCTGAGTTTATGGATATGGGCCTAATGGATGAATTTTCTAGGTTTAATGTGGAAGCTCACATAGTTAAAAGAATGTGAAAATTTATTTGAATAGTGGATTGAAGCATTTGTCAAAGATGTACTACTAAAATAAAGTTAGAGATGCCTGATATTTCTTGACTTAGTGTCAAGGAACATATTATAAAACTCAAAGAAATCACAATGCTAAATTCTCTACAATGGGAAGGCTCAAAAAATGTGAAGGGATGACCATATTTCCCTGAGGAACAACTGTGATAAAAATGCTTAAAAATTTGACTATTAGCATTTCTTCAGTCTTTTCTCTATAGGTAGGATGGCCTTTTACAAGGGTAACTATTCACCAGGGAAAAGGAAACAATCAGATTTTTAGGGGTCTATTGCATAGTGGTGCTGAAAGACAGAGATTCTCTGAGAGCCTAAGAATCATTGTGGACCTCCAGTTAAAATACGGCTATGAAGATCAGGTGATTACTAGAGTTTTGGCTGAGGTCTGGCTGAGAGCAATTCCAGTGGGTCCCTGAATTTATTCTGGGTTTTTTTTCCACCCATGTCAGAATGTATTACTACAAAAGACGTAGTAGTTTCAAGTTGGCAGACATCTCAGAGTGGTTCACTGACCTGTTGAGTGAGGGCTATTTTGGTTGGAAAGGCTAAATTGAAGCCTTTAGAGCTGCCACTGCCATGGAAAATAATGACTCAAAACAGTGTTACATCTATGGAGGGAATGCAGAAATTAATGCCACCATCAAGGTCTTGAAAGATACAGGTTGGTCGTTCTCAACACATCTATTTTTATCTCTTCTATCTGGTCAGTGCAGAAGACTGATAGATCATGGAGAATGACAGTTGGCTATCAAAAACTCAACCATGTAGTGATTCTACCTGCAGCTGCTCTACAAGTTGTGGTGTTCTTATTTAGTCAGATGAAAACATCTCCTGGTACTTTATATGCAGCTATTGATCTAATAAATGCTATTTTTCTTAGTACCCATCTTAGAGTTTCATTGACTGTTTTTCAAATCAGGAACTTGGAAAGATTATAATTGGAAAATTGGTGAGAAAGTCACCTGGGAGATAAATATGTGGATAGATCACTCCCAGTATGCCAAAGATATGAAGGTACTCATGTCCCTTGTAAATGCCATCAAAAAGTAATTCAGCTGAGGAGTAGATAGGATGACCCACTCTCATGACAATCAACTTTTTCCAATGCCATTTCTGTCATTGCCCAATTGGTTCAGGAACAAAGTAGCCACAGTGACAGAGATGGGGAGTTATTTATGGGCTTGAAAACATAGACTTACCCTGACCAAAGGTGATCTGGCTCCAGCTGATGCTGAGTTCCAAATCCTCCAACAGGAAGAACAACACAGAGCCTCAGATATGGCACCATTCCCCAGACAGCAACCTTTTGTCAGCTTGTCTATATTATACCACTTCCTTTGAGGAAAGGGCAGCACTTCATTTTTACTGAAGTATATATTTATTATGGTTATGGATTTTCCTGTCTTACATGCAATGCTTCTGTGAAAACCAGTATACATGGATTCATAAAATGTCCTATCCACCCATACGGTATTCCACACAGTATTGGGGATTTATCCCACATGCAGACACCAAACCCAGACACTATTTCAGATTCCAAGACAGGAGTGTGATACAGCTGTCTTCTGAGAGGCTCTGCCAGATCCTGACCAATACAAATGTAGATGCTTGCAGTCAACCATCAGACCCAGTACAGGGACCCCAATGAAGGAGTTAGGGCAAAGACTGAAGGAGCTGAAAGGGCCTTATCTGGCATCAGTTGGAGGAGAGGCCCTTGGTCCTGTTAAAGCTTGATGCCCCAGTGTAGAAGAATGCTAGGGAGATAAGGCAGGAGTGAGTAGATGGGTGGGGAAGCACCCCCATAGAAGCAGGGTAAGTGGGGGATAGGATAAGGATTTTCAAGAGGGGAAATGGAAAAGGAATAACATGTGAAATGTAAATAAATAAATATCCAATTAAAAAGAATAAAGTCAAAGACCAGCTACTATTCAAGATCTTTAAGGTGGGAAATCCACCTTTAATCTGGACCACATTTTCTGCCAGTTAGCTATATAAAGTACAGAGAAAAAGGAATGTCTTTTTGCCTATTTACCCTTATGTAGGCTAGCAAGCCCATTCCTTCACTGAAATTAGAGCCTACTTCTTTGGCAATCTGCTATACCCTGAGGAGACATCTAGCTTCATGGACTGAGCAAATATTAGAATCCTGGATCTTCACTTCGTAGGCACCCATTGCGGAAATAGCTGGCCAACAGCCTGTAAATCATTCTAATAAATCTCCATTCTCTCTCTCTCTCTCTCTCTCTCTCTCTCTCTCTCTCTCTCTCTCTCTCTCTCTCTCTCTCTCTCTCTTTCTCTCTCTCTAATGGAAGAGAGAAAGCCTCAAAAAGACATCTTATGCAACCATGTGAGTCCTCATTGACAGGAAGGGGTTGCGTTTGCGTTGGCGAAAGGGGCCCATTGAAACCTCCAAATAAAATTTAGTTCTTACTATAGCTAAGTATTTCTTTCTACAAACTGATGGTAAGAATCCAAGTGCAGAAGACACATTTGCATATCCATCTGAACATGGAAGAGATGAACTGGTGCCTTCTTAAAACATTCACCCTATTGACCAATGTTCATGATGCTGGAAAGTATTCTGCATGCTACCTGCAGAAAAGGTAACCATCACACCATAAATAAATCCTATAATCTGTCAAACCACAGTAATGACCAATTTGTGTGATATGCTGGAGTATTGGTGACACAAAAATTGTGGGAATAACCATTCGCAATCTGCTTGGATTTAAGCCCTCTTCCATGAGATAGAACCTATGTCTGAGTGGCTAAGAACCTGAGACAAGATATGCCATTGATCTATGGGAAAATCAAATACTATTATTCTGCTAAAGTCTGCTTAAGTAGACTTAATGATATTCTGCCATACCTATAGATCAGTGTCTTTCTCAACTATAATCAGAAAATTTCTCTATGTAGTATGTGAGAGGTTAATTCAGAAACCTACAACCCAACAAAGTTCTGAGAATGAGAGACTTTGGAACATTCAGTCCTAAATGGGAGGCAGTCATCACCTCACCTCAGTGTTCAGAGAGCTATGTAGAATAATAGACAAAAAGAATGCAGGTACCAGAGGCGATGGATCAATGATTCTTGGAAAATCATGTTTTTCAGATACAGCATGGCTGGCACAGGATCAAGCCAAATGGGCTCCCAAGACTGAGTGGGAAATGTATGCATGAATCTCCATTCCTTGCAAAACAAACAAACAAACAAACAAACAAAACAAAACAAAACAAAACAAAAACTATTTCAAGGTGACAATCACTTGCAAAGGAAAAACCTAATTTTTCCATTAGAGTCTCACTGAGTGTATAAGCCACTTGTAAAGGCAGGCACCATGCCAAGCAGGATATGGCCAACACAAAACAAATTCAATGGTATTTTTGTAAATGCTTTATCTAATATTTGGGGGGGGGCTTTTTTCTCCTTACTTGTCTTTTTTCATATGTATTAATTTTTGATATTTTATTTTTATACTGTTCATAGGTATATGTGTGTGTTTCTTATGTTTTTCTCTTTTGTTTTAACATGGTTTGGTGAAGGATTCCGTTACTTTTTATAGTTGTTTTTGTTGTTTGACCTGTTTCATTTTCTAAAATGAAAGAGAGGGAAAGACTGAAAAATTGGAGTTAAATGTATGGAAAGTGGAAAGGGTTTGGTGTTGGGGGCTGACTTTTAGCAGAAATCGGCTATCAGCCTTGCAGCCATCTTGAGCCATATACCCTGACATGAGACTTGGATTACAATAGCCTACAACAGCTAAGCACACTCTGATAATCTTGGTTTAGATATGTTGGGTGTGTGAGATTAAAGGTGTGTGAGATTAAAGGTGTGTGACTTAAGAGTGTGACTTAGAAGTGTAGAGATCAGATTTAGAGACAAGACCTAAGGGCATGATTAAAGGTGTAACCAAAAGGCATGGCTTAGAAGTGAGACATATAAAGACGAGAGGCAGACAGAAGAGAGATGAGAGAATCAGACACTTTAGAGAGAACAACTTGGAGTAGGAATTAGGCAATTAGAAGATTATTAGGTAGTAGGCACTTAGCACTTGGAGAAGGAACCTGGAACTTGGAGGCCCTAGGGACTAGGAACTCAAGACTTGGACTTGGAGAGAAGAAGAGAGACTGAAGAATAAACGGGATTGAATCACACTCTGTCTAGTCTCCATTCTTCAAGTCCATCCTCACTCTCTCTCTTGCTGAACCCTGACCCACAGACTGGAGTGGCAGCTTGGGCCTCGACATTTTTGGTCCCCAACGTGGGGCTAGAGCAGTCCACAACATTTTTGGCACCTGAACAGGTACTTGAGCTTGGGCCTCAACATTTTTGGTGCCTGAACCTGGGCTAGTGCGGGTCTCAACAGTTTGGGAAGTGACATGTGAGGTTAAACCATGATTAGAATATATTGTATGAAGAAAAAATTATTTTCATCTAAAATAAGGAATTTTTTTTATAATTTGTGCCAATAACATATTTTTATCTTCAACCTTATGTGGGACAACTGGTTATAGAGAATTATTCCATTAAATTCTTTTTATGGTTTAGGACATTTTAGAAGTGGATTGTGGCTACTTCCTAAGAAATAATTTAAAATATTTGCAATAATTTAGAAGAAGACTTAATGGTTTATAGAGGACTGTAAGATCTAGGCTATTTGTCACATCACGTGACAAAATTCAGTACCACTTCATGGTAAAACTCTTGAAGCCTATATACAAGATGTTCACCTAAATATAATAAAATCAGTTTACAGCAAGCCTTTTACTGTACTTTTTAAAAACTCAATCTGCTAACTCACAAAAATTACTAACAACTGTCTAAATATAATGAGACAAAAATAACACCAAAATTCATATGACTAACTTATTCCTGAGGCCACAATCTCCCTGGTACCTAAACCACACAAATACTCAACAAAGAAAGAGAATTTCAGACCAATTTCTCTTATAAACATTAATGCAAAAATATGCCATAAAATACTCATAAACTCAATCTAAGAACACATCATAGATACCATACACCATGACAAAGTAGGCTTCTTCCAGGGTTGCAAAAGTGGTTCAGTATATGAAAATACATCAATAGAATCTACTCTATAGACAAACTGAAAGGAAAACACCATGATCATCTCACTAAATGCCAAAACATCACGTGACAAAATTCAGTACCACTTCATGGTAAAACTCTTGAAGCCGATATACAAGATGTTCACCTAAATATAATAAAATCAGTTTACAGCAAGCCAATAGCCCAGATCAAATTAAATGGAGACAAACTGAAAGCATTTCCACTAAATCAAGGATAAGACAAGTCTGTCCATTCTCCCCATATCTCTTCAATATAGTACTTGAAGTCCTGTCTACAACAATAAGACAACCAATGGAGATAAAGGAGATACAAATATGAAAGGAAGAAGTCAAAGTATTGCTATTTGTAAACGATATGATAGTATATATAAAAGACTCCAAGAATTCTACCATTGAACTTCTAAAACTAAAAATACTCAGCAAAGTATCTGGATACAGAATTAACTCAAAGAAATCAGTTGCCCTCCTATATACAATCAATAAGCAGGCTGAGAAAGAAGTTAGGAAAAAAAGTACCTTTCACAATAGCCACAAATAACATAAAATTTTATGGAATAACTCTAGAAAAGCAAGTGAAATACCTGAGTGACAAAAACTTCAAGTCTTTGAGGAAAGAAATTAAGGAAGATACTAGAAGGTGGAAAGATTTCCCTTGCTCAGGATATTTTTGGCCTGAGGCTATGTGGGTGGGTTGCTGTTCTTATTCTTCCACTGGGAGTCCAGCTTGGCTATGGAAGATTCATATCCCTCACTGCTAAGAATCTGATCTTGGGACATCCACTTAATCCCTCTGGGGACTCTTCCCATTTCAAGTCTCTGGCACCTCCTAGAGATGGCCTCTGCCTCAAGCTAATCTCTCTTCTCTCTCCCATACTCCCCTACAGGATTCCCTCCCTGCCTCCGTGTCCCTCTCCATCCCTTCTTCCACACAGTTTCCTCTTTCTATTAACCAATGATATCTATATTGTCTTTCCAATTACCACTGTGATCGGCTTTGTTAACACATAAAAGAAAATATTTTCTGTATATATCACCTGTTTTATAAGAAATTACAACATATCATTTGATCAGAAAGTTCTCAGCAGCACTGGAAAACTCTCTCTCTTTTGCTAATGATGAAATCTATGCAGCTTAGTCAATTGCTTCCTAACTAAGGAAATATACAAAGAAAAACAATAACTACAGTGTGGAGTTTAATTTTTTTATGCTTAAAGAATTAAAAGTCTTTAACCTTCATTAAAAATTATACAAAGCATATTAAACAAAATTCAAAATCCTTCATAGTAACTTAAGTAAGCATGTGATTGAACTCACACAGAATATTTTTGTTTGTTTTTAATTGCATTAGGATGCCATTAGATTATTTAAAGGCAATTAGCCAAACACTGTAATTTAACACATATTTTAATATATATACATTATGGTATATATTATATATTATATTTAATATATATACACATTGCATTTCAAGGACATATTTCAAATGAGTTGGAGGATTTATCTGAATTATAAATTTTCATATCTTATTTTGTATCAATATTAAATGTATAACCTTGTGTTTCACAATGAAAATTTTAATTGTTTTTAACAGTATTCAACTTAAGAGAAAAATATCTCAGATTCTCATGATGATTCTCTTATCTGCTCCAAGCACTGGAAATTTCTTTGCTTACAGAATCAAATAAACATATTTGAATTGAAAGTAATGGACAAATATATCAATGTGTGTAAAAAGAAAAAAAAACTTATGTTTCACAGTATAGCACAGGAAAGGGATGATGACTCATGTAAAAGATACTTGTAATTCAAATACAGGATTTTACTGTCTTATAGTAGAATTCAACAAATGCTAAGTATTTTTACTATCTGTCTACACTGTTCACTAAACACATGCCAAACACAGCATTGTCTAAGGCTTTACATTGGAGACATTTCTCATTTATTTTTCTCATTTTCTGTGATTAGTACTCAAGGGATAACTAAAGGAGTATAAGTCTCCTAGGTTCACTGAAAACTTAGAATTTCCATTACACAGACAATTGAGAACGATTGCCTCATTCTCAAAGAATTTCTGATCACTCTCCAGAAAAACTCATAGCTTTCAGCTTTGTATTTTATAGTTTCGTTCATTTTTGTGGCAGCCAGCATAAGTAGTGCAGTATGTTCTGTTTCTATGACATGATTTAAATGCACAGAAATCAATGTACATATGTTATGTTTTTAAATGTATTCAAGTGCAGTACTTTTTGGCACATTAATAATGTGTGAATTAAATTTTCAAATAAAAATAGAGTGATAATTATTTCCTAAAAATCAAATTATTAAGTACTGCTTTTATTTAGTTTTATTTTCCCTTTATGCCATGTGGGATATGATTTCGTAGTATGTAAAAATATTAGCAAACAGTATTGGTTGCTTTCTGAAACTTTAGAGCAAATAAAGACTTCTCTTATCCATGTGAGTTTCTCTTTCAGTTGGAATGGGAATTGTTACTTTATAGGTGCCTAAAGTATTTATAATCTTATATCATAGTAATGAATCCAACTTCCAAGAGTTCCATATATCCAACAACTGACACATGCACTGCCAAATACATTCCTGGTTTTTGTTTGTTTGCTTGTTTGTTTGTTTTGTTAAATCAGGTTTAGCCAAAGTTGGAAAAGAAAAAGAAAAGCATGAGAAGAAAATATCAAAACAGAGAAGAATGCAGCTTGAGAAGATGTAGCCCATCAGGAGTTCCTGCAATAGTAGGGAGTGTGTCCAGTCAGTATAGAGTGTTGGGCCACATACTTTAACATACATATAGGATTTGTATTAGGCCAACTGTGTTTACTGTAATAAACAAAAAAACAAAACAATGAAAGAACAGTTAATTGATAACCTCCCTAACAAACTGAAAGGTGATCAGGAATTGCACTTCTTCCATTATTTCCTGTTCTTCCAAAATCTTCCATACTAGGAAGATTTCTCTCCATCCAGTGTTATCATTTGCTTGGCACAACATAAATTAGTGTTAAAATTTAGAGATTTATAAGATTTACTATTAGAATTCTTTTGATCTGTACCCAGGACTCAAATAATCTTGTTTTTACTCACAGATTCTCTTAATATTTGTCTCAAAAGAAAATTCAAGATAAAAAGGTATTTACCACTTAGTGAAGTAAGGAATATCCAAGCAGGTGTGTTATTTGTTTAGTACCTTTTAAATTTCATATTTAAAATATATCACATTTTTAGTGATTGTATCAGTTAAATGCACACTTTTCTCAGTTGAATTAAACGTTAAAATTTACCTCCTCTTAGCTATAACTAAACTTGCAGCTTTATAAAAGCTGCAAGAACACTTTCTTTACTAATTATGCCTTATTTTATTATTGAAAGAGACATGAGGTCAATGTAACAGTATCCATGTGCTGCTCATAACATTTATCAAATATTTTAAATAATTTTAAGAGATTTCTTCTACACAACTATATTTAAAATATTGCACTTTTAATAAAATAGTTACATAAATACATTGTATACAAAAATCAAAAGATAATAGAAAGAGAAATTAGCTGTTTCTTTAAAAGACAGTATTGAAGCATCACCGCTTGGGCTCCTTGACTTGTTTGCCTTCTTGAGTTCTGTAGATTGAGAAAGGTGAGGAGGAGGGCAACCCTGTAGGAGGACCAGGAGTCTCAACTAATCTGGACCCCTGGCATCTCTCAGACACTGGGCCACCAACTAGGCAGCATACACCAGCTGATATGAGGCCCACAACATGTACACAGCAGAAGACTACTGAGTCTGGACTTAGTCAGAGAAGATGCACCTAACTCTCGAGAGACTTGGGGCCCCAGGGAGTGGGGAATTCTGATGGAGTGGGGGGTAGGGACATCCTTTTGGAGATGGGGGTGGGAGGTATGGGATATGGAACAGTCGGAGGATGGACCAGGAAGAGGATAAAGTCTAGACTTTAAAAAAATGGTTAAAGAACATTTTTTTGAAAAAAAAAAGCCATAGTATTAAAAGTATATTTATCACATGCTACTATGGCTCTGTGCTTATTTAGGATAATTTTTATCACTGACTTCTGAAAATCTGTCAATGAACGTTAGTAAAGAACAGTGTCAAATGACAATGACAGGTTATCAGACCTCACATTTTATCTCTTTAAGATTTTGTTGTTGCTGTTAGTTTATGTTTTTTCTATAACTGCTAAGTGATAAATAATATTTCCTTGGGATTGGTTATTTTAATTAAATTCTGTGGTTCTGCATCTAAGAGAGACAAAGAATTGACTAGGATTTAAATGAGGAATCTGCAGATCCATCATAATTCTGATTCTCCTTTTCATTTGTATGTTTCCAACCTGCTCAAGGGCAGAGTGTGAAGGAAGTCAATATTATGTGTATAGTTGACTGATTGATGTTAATTTGAAATATGTGAATCTGAGAACTGTCTTTATATAAATTCATTAACCTATCATCCTTCACTTTTAATGATCAAGCTTCTGGCACTACACTAATAGGATATGTGGTCTGTGCTGTTTTATTAGAGGCCATGATGAATTTCGTTAGAACCATTCCCCATACAGCTGTCTATTTTTTCCTATGACTAATGACCCATAACAGGCATAGCAAGATTATAAATATTATTCTCGTCTGTAACGGAAGATTAAAAAATGGAACAAATTATATATTGTTAGCTTCATCTACTGCAGCTAAAGAAACATAGATTTAGTATGAAGCTACTATGTGGTAAAAGTTGTTCAAGTTGTCAAAATAACATTTTCTGTCAAGCAATAATTCAATTTGCCTAAACATCAATGAACTTGTACATATACTATTCGAATTGTATAAGGTAACATGTAGCTAATGATATCATGTAGAAAGTCCAATAAAATGAGGGATGATTCCGTGAGTGATAAGTTAGTATGACAGAGCATGATAGTTTTTGCTAGTTAGCAAGGTGCTGAGTATCAGTGTAAGCTTCATCACTCATACATCTGCATGCTTCTTTGTAAACTGAAATTTACAAATCTCTCTCTTTCTTTGACGCACCCAAGAAAAAATACATGGTAGGAGAAGTTTTTTTCTTGTTCATTCGCTTGTTCTAAGTCAAAAGTTTCTTCAGACCCATGTCTGCTTTAGCAACTTGCGCAGGTGCACTTTTCTCATACTGTGTCACTGAACATTCACAGGAAACTTCAAAGTCACTGCACTCCCCTCTACACCCAGAGTACCCCCATCATCTCTGTTCATTCAGCAGCTAATGCAGTAATTGGTAATGCTTTATCTCAGTGTTCCTTTCTTCTTTACTTTTCTAACCATTGTAGTTTTATAACAAATCTCTGAAAATATTAAATTTTTAGCTATATAGAAATCAATTCTTATTTTTCTAATTCTTCTGGTAGGCTTCTACAATAGGAAGTTACATAACACTTATTTCCTAATACTCAAAATATGTTAAGATGTTTTTCAGTCTTGAAATATAACAACTAATTTAAGCTTAATGTCAATCTAAACACAATACAATCTTTTTTTGCTACCAAAAATAATCTTTAATTCATATTTTTGGAAAAACTTCAATAAAAATGTTGAGAATTTAGTTTCTAGTATTATGTATAACTTTGTCCTAGTTTGTATTTCATTGCTATAATAAAAACCATGAGTGAAACAGCTTGATATTAGAAAGAGTTTATTTGGCTTACATTCCCTTGCCAGAATCTACCACTGAGAGAAGTTAGGGTGGAGATTCAATCACTGTTGTAGAGACAAGAATTGAAGCAGAAACAGGCCTTAGGAGGTGCTGCTTACTGGCTCACTCCCAGAGGCTTGCCAAGACACCTTTATTATACAAATCAGGCCAAACTGCCCAAAAAGGACAATAGACTGTTCTCCCCTACATTAATCAGAAATCAAGAAATTACTTCACAAAATACTCACAAGTAAGTATGATGAAAATATTTGTTCAATTAATGTTCCCTCTTCCCACATATATCTAGGTTTTCACTAAAACTGAAAAATGGTAACTGTGACAAATGTATACAAATGTATATGTCTGTCCTTCCTATTCTTCATTCCTCCTCCTGTCTTTTTCTCTTTCTTGCTCTCTCCATTTCTATTTAACTCAAACACACACACACACACACACACACACACACACACACACACACACACACACATGTTTGACAACAGTAAAATAAATTTTTCTTAATCCCAGAAGTTAACTAGTCAAAGAATTTCAAAGAATTTTTAAAAGTTGGGCTCTATCACTCACTTTCTAAATGATTGTTTCAGAAATATTGCATATATAATTTCCATTCTTAACATCTACTTTCTCTAAGCTTCTGTTTAGAGAATTTAATTGGGTTAATTTTTGAAAGTCACTTATTATAAAGTCATCATATGGAACTAAATTGAGAATTATGACAAAATTCTCTTCATTGAGACACAGAAAATTGATTGATAATCTACTAATTTTAACAATCTGTTTAGATATTGTTTTAACAATATTGATCACTTTTGTTACATACATTAAACAGTGTGGAATAAGTTAGAAATAATTTATTAAGTATTCACTGGAGAATTAAAATGAATTATATATTTTATCAAGGTACTTTGACTCTAATCAAAAAGATGGTGTGATGGCTATTCCCAGTTGTCAACTTGACCATATCTGGAATGAACTATAATCCAGAAATGGAAGGCACACCTGTCATCTAGATCTAGAGAGTAGAGGACACAAGCTTTTTATCTGAATCTTGAGGCATAGTGACCATGAATTGCTTAGGTCCAGGAAAGGGCCTTAAGCATATGCCTTTAATCCCAAGAGACAGAGACAAGCAGATCACTGAGTTCAAGGACAGCCTGTAACAATGCAAGTAAAGAACACTTATGTCCAGACACAGTGGTACATAGCTTTAATCTGGGATATAGCTTATGTTCAAGACCTACATGTGGACATTGAAAAAGGGAAGGCTTTCTTCTCTGCCTGCTTGCACTTACTTGAAAGGACATCTGTTGAAAACTAAATATTCAGGATTCCAGCTTATACAGAAGACCAGCTGAGACAACCAGACTTATGGACTGAACAACTACTAGACTCTTGGACTTCTCATTCACATCTGCCCGTTGTTGGTTAAGTGGACTGAAGATTGTAATTATTCCAATAAATCCCTTTGATATATAGAGATATTCCATAAGTTCTGTGACCTAAGACAGATGGTATTTTGTAATACCTTTCATAATGCAAGGATATTGACAGTTAATATATACATAGACAAGAAGGGGATAAAAACTTATAATAATACAATATTCAGATACAAAAAATAATTCAAAAGTTAAAAATGAGAGAGGAAAAAAAATATAGGAAATTTTTGTTTCTCTGGAACAATAGTTTAATAGGAAATTTTAGATCAAGTTGTTGGAAGGGCCCAATTGTCATTTACAAACCAAGCTATTATGAAATGCCAAATTTTACATTCTGCTTCATATATGCTAATAAGTAATGAAAGAATTTTTATATTGTACTAAATTATTCAAAAATAACCTAAAGCTATTTTCTTGTTACATTTATGGATAACTGGTGTTCTTCTTTAATTCAAAAAGAATTCAAACATTAATAATATTCAGGAATTCCTTGGACCTGTTAGCTTAAGAACCAATAGGACTTTTGCTAATCCCTTTTACAAAACTGACCCTCTGTTCCTCTATAGCCATAAATTACCTAGAGGTCTTCAGCTAGTGGTGGGACCACATAAGCCCTTCCCCATGTATGCTGGAATGTTGACTGGATTGACCATGTAAAGGTCAACTGCAGTTGCTATGCATTCATTAGTACAATAGTTCTGTCATGACCAGAAAACTATTGCTTCCTAGCAGAACTCACAACCTCTGCAGTATATCTTTTCCATCTTGAGATCAGTCCTAAACTTATGTTATAAATGCCCCATTTGGGGATGAGCACAGTCACTTTAGCATGTGTTATTAGCATTGTTTGTAGCAGAAATTATATCATGATTTAACTCAACAATTAATTAGGAAACTCTGGAAGATGTTTTTTTTTGTTCGTTTGTTTTTTGTTTTTTGTTTTTTGTTTTTTATAAATTCCTCTCATCCACCCTAATGATTCAAGGGAAGAAAGATCTAATATGTGTACAATGAAAAAAAATCTCTATACTTCTTTCTCTCTGTGCCTCTCCCCTCTCCTTTCTTTCATTTTTAATTGTCAATTATATCTATGTGGTTACATGATTCTAATAGGAGGAAGACATATTTTTCGTCTAAATTAATTTTTTGTCAATTTAAAAAAAATATTAGAAAAAATTACAACTTTGAGAAACATGACAAAATACTTATATACTGATGTCAGATGTGAATTCACAGAGCCATTTTGAGAAGTAAATGACGACATTCATTTAAAACCATGTTGAATTACTGTTGGCTGACTACTTTCACTATTTTAACATATGCTAACACATGTAGTGAAGGCTTAGTGTCCTTTTCAAATGCCAGCACTCAGAGTGCATTGTCAGAAAAGAATGCTGCAGATGAAATGTAACAACTGAATGTCTGTCCTCTCTAATCCATTTGCTGTTGTTCTGTGTTGTCTACTTTTGTCTCTAGATATGTCTGCACATCCTTCATGGTTTCCTCCTCCTTCACCTGTCTTCATCTGTATAACTGCTTCTTGGTCCACCCAGAATTAAGAATATACTGACTTGGATTAAAGAAATGAAGGCTAAAGAGAGAAAATAAATGGGCTTATTTAGATATTAATGTAACACATCAAGTGGACTATGACTCTCGTTGTGAGATTTATCATGAATCATTTACTTTGAATAAAACAATATGACTTGTAAAATCAGGAGAAAGACTGAGAATTATGTAAAGAACTCATGCATTTTTCAAAACATCTTATATGATGGCAGTGTTTACATAGATTTCATTCATGATGTAAATATATATGAGACCATTATTTAAAAGCTTTTTATTCACTTTTGGATGTTTTGTTGGTTTCATACTTACTATGTTGCCTGGGTGGGGGTGGGGGGCTCAATCTTATTAGACATGTAACTTAAGAATAATCTGTTTTGAATCTTCACAATCGAGTAATTAATATGCAACTAGTATTTAAAACCACAGGGCCTTAGAGTGTGAGATTACTTAGGTCATGAGCATAAATAATCCCTAAAACTGTTTGTGTTTTCTTTAGCCAGGAAATCAATCTACTTCAAGACCCAGATATACCATTCCTGTGCTTATACCCAAAGAATGTTCTATTCTTTCTCGAGGACAATTCCTCAGTGAAGCTCACAGAAGCTTTATTCATAATAGTCAGAAAATGCAAACAACCTAGATGTCCTTCAACAAATAATCAGAATGATAATTCTAATTAGTTAGTCCTGAGGTTATAAGCAACTATGAAAATTAAGTGAGACAATGATTCCTAGACAAAAACATCAATACAACATGAATATTTTACTTAAAAGATTAAAAATAAATGAAGCATCTTTTTAAAATTGAGTGTGTGAGCAATGCCTTGGTGTCTCTGTTCATGTGAGTATAAGTGTATACATGCTCCAGGGAGTCGTCTGAATCCACCACCACTGCCCTAGCTAAGAGTTGCAGATGCTTGCAGCTGTGTACAGTATTTACATGTGTTCTGAGGCTCCAAAATCAGGGATTCAGACTAAGCCATCTATCTACTCTGAAATTGAACATAAGACAATGATCATAATAAAATTGTAAAATTAAATTCATCGTATTTATATATGATAATTATAACATGAAATCTTTAACTATATGTATCACATACTCTGCATGTAAAAATATGGATTCTTGCATATAAATGCATGAATAAATACAGACTTATAAATAAGAAATTATTGAACAATTATATTTTATAATTTATTCATATCAATCATTAGGTTTTAAACACCATATATTCATTTATCTAATTTTTTGGTAATTTCATATATGACTGTGTGATTTACCTCATTTCTACCTCTCTAGCTCATCCCATATCCTCCCCACCAGTCTCTTTCAAATTCAGAACTTCTTAATCTTTAATAATTTTTCTTACATAACCGTCTGAGTCAATTTACAGTTGTTTGAATCTATGTTTGTTATGACTGAACATTTTTTATTAGATAACAAATTAGGATACATCCTGAAAATGAATAAATTTCTCTGTAAATCAAAACAAATTTGAAATTCCATCCTATACCTGTCAGAATAGCCAAGATCAAAAATACAAGTGACAGCTCATGCTGACAACCATGTGTACCAAGGAGAAAACTCCTTCATTGCTTGTGGGAGTGCAAACTTGTATGGCTGTTTTGGAAGTCAATATGGCAGTTTCTTAGGAAATTGGAAATCAGAAATCAATCTACTTCAAGACTCAGGTATACCATTCCTGAGCTTATACCCAAAGGATGCTCTACCCATCTACAAGGACAATTGCTCAACAAAGTTCACAGACGCTTTATTCATAAACCAGAAAATGAAAACAACCTAGATGTCCTTCAACAAAAGAATTTTAAAAAATGTGGACGATTTACAAGATAGACTGTAACCCTGCTGTTAAAAACAATGACATCATCAAATGTGCAGGGAAATGGGTAGAACCAGGAAAAAATCATCTGGAGTGAGTTAACTGAGAGGCAGAAAGACAAACATGGTATGAACTTACTCATAACTGGATATTAACTTTAAAGTAAAAAGCCATTCATACTAATGTCCACAGACCAAAAAAGGCTAAATAGCAAGGAATACTCAAAAAGGATAGAAAGATCTCCCTGGGAAAAGGAAATAGAATAGATTTCAGGTATGGACTGGGGTTAGGTGAGGATAGAAGCATTTGAGATCTGGAGCAGGGGAGGGACAGACACATTTCTGAGAGAAACAACTAGAATTAAATGGCATTTCAGGGCAAAGTGAAAATCTAGTGCAATGGAAACTCTGTGGAATCTATGAGAGTAAACCTAGCAAAGTAATGAAGGCTATTGAGCCCTAACCAGCAACCAGGCAAGGCCTCAAATGGAGAGATTGGGACAGCAGGCACAAAATCCTTTACCACAGACAAACATTAAGCAGAACTCCAGAAGTCTTGTGGAAGATGGGAAGGAAGGATCAATTAAACCAGCACAGCCAGGGACACATCAACAGAACAAAGAATTAACAGACTAGGAGTCATGGGGTTCATAGACACAAAGGAGCCTGTAGGGTTCTGACCCAAGTCCTCTACATATATGTTATGGTTGAGTACCTTGGTGTTCTCCTAGGAGTTCTAATAGTGTGAACAGTGCTCTCCCTGGCATTTTTGTCTATTTGTGGGACCTGTTTCCTCTTACTGGGTTTCCTTGTCCAGCCTTGAGGTGATCTCATGTCACTGATCATAAAGCTTCTTATGTTGACTAATACTCTTGGGAGTCCTACTCTTTTCTGAGGGAAGGAAGTAAGAAAGTATATTGAATCTGGGGTAAAGGGGAGATAAGAGGGAAAGACTGGCACTAGAACAAGAGGAAAATAGTTGAGATGTAACATGCGAGGGAAGAAAATAAATAAACTATAAGCAAAGAAATAACGAATTTCTCTTTGAAGCCATTAATTGCTGTGGCGCTTTATCTAAGGATGAGGCTTTGTATAATTTTTCCCATCCACATTGGCATGACAACTGCTTTTGTCATTGTTCAAGTGTTGACTAAGAGAACATTTTATTGATATTTTGTAGATGGAGCCTGGCTGTCATAAACAGAGCACACTATGTCACAGCAGAACACATGGTCCTCTGACTCTGCACATCACCATTCTATGTCAATCCTTGAGCATGAGGTTTAGAGGTTATACAATAGACGTGCCAATTTGACTCCTAACAGTCAATCATTCTCTGCATTTGGGCCAGTTGTGGCTTTCTGTAATGGCTTTTTTATATATATAAAAGGAAAAATAAGGCTTCTTTAATAATGATTAAGCTATGTGTATCTGTAGGTTTAAGAATAAGGTTTTTGAATACAGTTAGTAATTATACTGGCTTAGGAAAGTGGCAGTAGTAGGTTTTATTCAAGGTTCCATGGCCTTCCTAACCACAGGTTGTTGGTTAGATAACTACCTTGTACTGAGTGGGCCACAGGTCCAACTTAATGACTCTTGGTTACTCTAAAAAATAAGTGCCACTCTTGCAACTTAGAAGACACCTTGTTGTGCTCAACATTATTTTGGTTTATAGGCTTCACAACTGGGTAGGGATATGGCATGTGTTTAAAGTATTTCATTTCTACTTTTATATGTGTTCATCGAAAGTGTTTTGATCTTCACATTAATAAAGATAAAAGACTTGAACAATGACAACAGCAATTGTCATGCAATGTAGATGGGAAAAACTATACAAGGTCTCATGTTTAGATGTAGTGTCACAGGCAATTAACGGTTGCCACTGAAAAAGATGCATCAGTAGACTACCTATGTGTGATCTATCCTTTGTATTTTACTAGCATTCAGTCATTTTAGATATTAAAATATAAAATTCAGAGCCACATATAATAGAGCACATGTGTACCCCAGTGTTTGGGATGTGGTAGCTGAGGAGCTGAAGTTCATTTTCAGCCACATAAACAAAACAGAGCCAAGCTAAGCTATGCGAGGCTGTTTCAAGGCCACCCAGGAAAAGAAACTGAAATCCGTACAGCAGACGTGACAGTTTTATTGTTCAGGTCCAGGTTTCACTCTAATAATTTCCTTGGTTATACAATGTTACAGATTATAAAGACATGGATTTCAGTTGTAATAAATTCTACAAACACTACAACTTCTAGAATATTATTGGCTAACGATTAGGACTTGAATCTCATATTTTATGACTTATAAAAGTACAATACTTAAGCTTAATGTTGCTTTGTCATTACCTAAGTGTAAATGCTGTAGAGAAATATCCTAGTGAAGCCATGAGCAAACACCATTCATTGTATAACAGTTTGTTTCACCTTTATAAATTGAAGTTTTTAATACTTTGCTTTTATTGGGTTACTTTTTGTCATTTTACAAACATGTGTGGACTTACACCTATATGCTAAAGAAACTGTCACAGAAAGATGGTCCATATCTAAACCTAAATGATGAAAATATACATGGACCCCCTCAAAAGCTTCCTTTTAACTCATTCTCTTTAACATATTAAAATCAGCACAACATGGCTGCTAGTTAATTCAATCTGGATTTGAAAATGGTATACCAACTATTAATGCTATGAAACAATAATTATTATATATTTCAATAATGGAAATCTACAAGCATGGTTAATTTCTTACATTTCAACGAATCTTTTGTGTGTGTGCACACATATATATATGCATATATTTATGTAAATATATGCATATATATATGTGTGCGGATGTATGTATTTGTGTGTGTGTGTGTGTGTGTGTGTGTGTGTGTGTGTGTGTGTGTGTATGATTCATTGCATGTATTTCTGTTTGTAAAGGCTGGTGGTCAATGTTCAAATTTTCTTTTTTTTAATGCTCCATTTTAAGCTTTGAGACAGAGTATCCCACTAAAGATGAAGTTCACCAACTGAGCATGAATACCTGGCAAGTGACTTCCAGGTACTGTTCTTCTTTGCTAACCTAGTACTGGTACTAGGATTAAAATCCCAAATATGTCACCATACAAGTTTTTTATATGTGTTAATTTTTTAAACACAGGTTTTTTTTTTCTTGCACAGAAGACACTTTACTGACTGATATATCTCCTCAGTTTTTAGAGCTTGTACTTTACATTTTTCTGTTGGCAAAAGTTTTTTAGGAAGAAATTAGAGAACACACTGATCTAGTTTGTGATGACTTATGGCTCCTCTGACACATAAAGTAGTGATGTAGTCAAAAGACCAATCCATGGACTAACTAAAGCAGTTTACTCCAAAATGTTCCAGCTTCTGTCTTTTAAAAGATGAACAATTATGATAAAAACTTTTAGTCAATGGACAATAGAATGACCCCTTCTACCAGAACTTAGTTCAGCTGGACCAGATCCCTCAATTGATCTACTCGAACTGCAAGTTACCTAAAGAATATTGAAGAAACTTCCCACAACAATGTTCATATGAAAACATCAAATTGTATACTTTAATTAGACTATATTTTACTTTCTCTGAGGGGGATTACTGTCATCCTTGCCAAAGTGAACATGACAATCCTGAAATCTGATCTTATCTACTTAGCAAAAAGCTTCAGGATGTGACAGACTCAAGCATCTTGCTGCTTAACTTTGGTATGTCTATAATATTTTGGAAAAACTCTCATTATTTCTCTTATGAATTTGAAAAAGCACTTATTTATTTTTATGTTTTGGAAGTTGAAATGTGTTCCTGAATGTGAGAAATCCCTTTTTCTTCACCATATGCCATCTTGTCTTTTTGACACTCTAAGCCTGGAAATATCACAAGTGTGCAGACTTCTGATTTCCAAATCATCTACTGCCAACAAGGGAAGTGGTGTCTGAAACTCAGCCACAGACCTTGGCAAATTTCAAATTCAGAATAAAACTTTCGCTTCAAAATAGTGCTCAAAAGTTGAAAGAGATTTTTTTTTATGTCTAATTTCTGTTCTATTTCTATCACCGGGTTGTGAGTGAAAATCATCACAACCTAGTTAAAGGATTTTTTTTTTCCTCACTAGAGAGAAGTTTGAAAGGATTAAAAGAGAATTGAAGTTTCTCTTCTTTGCCTTTCAATTTGACAATATAAAGAGTGATAGATCCTATCAAAAGCATTGCTAAAGTAAGCACACTAGACATTGTTTTCTTGTGGATCTCACTACAGAGGTATCTGAGCATGTGTATTTTGTCTAGATTCTATGTCAAGCAACAAAATATTAGGTGTCTATGGTGCAGAATAATGTGCCATTATTGGGAGAGCAAATGTGAACATTTCTGATTATTTATTAACTGTTTTTTACTTCAAAATGTTCTATGTAGAAGTCATGTGCTATACTTTAAACATTGTGCTCCCCTGAAAATAAGATTTTGTGCGATTTCACATAATGTTGCTTGAGAAAATATGACTTTATTATTGAATCAAGCCATATGATATTTTTCTCATACTTAAAAATTTATACTTACATAGATAGCTTCCTTCACTCAGAAGACAATTTAGCAATCATTTGTTTTGTATCTTTAATGTAGTCTCCAGAAGCAAAGTCTTTCTGTAAAAGTGACAAATCATGATGACTTAAATCCCCTTTCCTTCAATAGCAATGTGCCTAGCTAAATGCACTGAAGATAAAATTTTTATGCCACAGTAAAAATAATGACAATTCCTACCTGCTTGGAGTGTGACAGTGTGCTTTTCTTAGCATATCTGAGACCAAATAGATGTATTTTTCATAGGGATAAAAGAGCCAAAATCTTTCTATAAAATTCTATGAGAGTTGAAACTGTAAACTTATTAATATTGCCACATGATAAAAGCACTTTAGTATTACTGTAGAAATGAAAAAGGCATAGCTTTCTTGTAAGTACCAATAATAAAATTAATAGATGCCACCTGTAATCACAGTGAAGCATGTTGATATAACAAAAGATATATTTTTTGGTGATCCATTTATACCTTTTAACATTTTGAGTATAAAATGAATAGTTCAAATATTTTTTTTTAAATATTACAAAAATCTTAAGGCCACAAAAATATTAGAATATTTGTCAAAATCAAATTTGGAAATATATTCACAAGCAGTGTCACAGTTAAACTAATGTAGTAGGAGCGATGAAATTAAAAGCAGATGAGATGAACCAATAATGTATTCTCAAATAATGAAAAATTATCTGAAAAATTCTACATAATAAAAGTGAAATTTAATCAGATAATATTAAGATAAATATATGAAAAGAAGACAAAATAACTATTATAAGATCACTTTCACAAACACAAAATAAACTTTAAGTGGAAATTTGTTCTTAGAAGTAAAATGGTACTTAGCTAAAGGTAAAGTAAATAAAAACAACAACTTTTAAAATATGCACAGTATATTATAGTATAATCTCAAAATATACACATAGGATGGACTTTTTGTTAGAGAAAGTCAAATTTAATTATTCCTTAAATAAAATGCTCAATAAAGATTAGGGTAGTTTGATAATAATAAAGATATAATGGTATATTTGCTATCAACAGAAAGTCTACCAAGATTTTTGAATAAGTTAGATAATAATTTACTAACTAAAGATTAGAAAATGGAAACACCCTTATCATTATAGATAGTTACTAATGAATGTAAGGTGGAAACAGTGTATATAAGAAAGTATGTAAGAAAGAATGTATGTAAGAAAGAATGACAAGGATATATCTGTTCACCCTTGTCTTAAGGTTTTATTGCTATGAAGAGACAACATGACCAAGGCAACTTTTATATGGAAAACATTTAATTGGGGCTGGCATACAGCATCACTGGTTTCATTATGGTGGGAAAAATGGCAGTGTCTAGGAAGACATGGTGCTGGAAAAGATGAAAGCTGTACATCTTTATCCACAGGCAGTGGAAGGAGACTATGTGCTAAATTGGGCCTAGCTTGGGCAGAGGAGACATCAAAGTCCACCCCAATAGTAACACACTTCCTCCACAATAAGGCCACAATCAGGCCATATTTCCTAATGCTTGGGCAAAGCATTTAAATACATCAGTCTATGTGGCCCATATCTATTCAAATCACCTTGACCCCAACAAATGAGAAATTTGATCAGCACTTGAGCATGTTTACAGTATTGATTAAAATAAAATTATGTAGAGAGTTTAATTCATCCATCAACCCAAAAATTTAATCAGATAAAACCTTATTAATACATGTGAAATATAAAAATAGCCAAAAGAATTATGATGGGACTTGATGGTGTCCCAATGATCACATGTATTAAATGCTATTTTAGCTAAAAAGAAATGTAAAAGCTTTTATTTTCAGAGGATAAAACCCAATTTCACCCTTCTTGGTAAATCAAAAGGGAAAAAAAATGTCTAAGAAAATCGTCTTACAGTCCATTTCAAGATATAATAATATATAATATTCATTTATATGTTTTATATATAATCTATGACCACTAAATTATTAAATGAGCACTGGAAAGTTTTAGAGCACAGAGTTACATTTGTCTGCCTTTTCTCCAATTTTTCTTTAGGCACTATATTAAAAATCAGCTTCCTCTGTTCTTTAGCTCACATGAACAATTAAAACTTCAGTAAGTCTTTTGAATTCACCAGTATCATTTTGGCATCCACGTAGGCTATAATGGTATCTTCTTCTAAATTCTCAGAATGTATAGTTGAATTGTCTCAACACTTAAAACTGATATACTCCGGGCATCTAGGTTTGTTCCTTGAAAATGAAAGGTATCATTCTAAAGGAAGAGTGATTCTTATGGTTATGATATAAACCACAAAGGTGCTTAGTCACCATGCATATGATCTTGGAGTTGAATATTTGGATGCTGTCAATATATTTTAGTAATCAAGTGTATATATTCTTTTTGCAGAGGACTATAGTTTGGTTCCCAGACATCAAATAATTCCCATCAGCTTGTACTTATAAGAGAGACCCAATACATTGTACTCCATGCTACTCTTCATTCATGCATACACATGCACACAGCAGCACACACACATAAACAAACATTTATAAAATAAAACATAAATCTCTAAAATAATGTATTTTCCTCTTAGTATGTTCTGTTATCTATGTGAAATATATTGTGAGTTGCCTATGGGACATTTTCTCTATTAAAGTATATACCTTGACAAAAGCAAAAATTTGGAGTAAATATTAAGGAATTATAAAGAAAGTTATATAGATGGATAGTTACTCAGGGTATATGTGGGTAAAGCAAGTCTAATAATAATGATGCTTGTGAGACAATCTTCTCAGAAACCCTCCTTTGCAAATTATCAATTAAATGATAAAATTTTGAAGAAAGAAAAAGTTTAATTTAGCAGAGTTAATTGAATCTATTCAAATAGAAATCTTTGAAAATTTACTAGATGTAAGACCTTCAGGATAAATAAAATAAATAGAATAATGTTTATAACATATAGTGAACATAGAAAGATACTAAATATAGATTTATTGGTAAAGTTAGTGAAGTCAAAAGGACAAGTATAGAGATTATGAAGAACTTATGTTCCTAGAAATACAGGTCATTGCCCATGGCATTCAGATTTGCAAAGTGAATCACCTCCCACTGATGCCTAAGAAAATCCAGGCAGGATGTGATCATCACACCTGTTGGTGAAGAGTGGATTTGAGGAGTGGTTCTGGCATGGAAAGGATCTAAATCCATTACATTTATGTTTGAATTAAAAAATAATATGAAGATAAAAAAAGAATTTTGACCACCAGACCTTTAGGTCTTTGGTGAAGTTAATCTTTAAATATACTAATTGTACATTTGTGTCTATATTTTGAAAGTCTTTGGCAGATAAAAATAATATTTAAATTCAAAATTTCCAAACTGAGACTTAAATCTATGCTGAGGACATTTCAGATTTGTTTGGTCAGAATAATGCAAGAATAAGAGAACAAATGAATCCATGATTCTAGTAATGAAAGAGATGCAGAACTTTGGAACTATTATGAAACTTTGGGTATTCATGAGGTCTAGATAAGAACAAAAAATTATAATAGAATAAAACAGTTTTCAATAATCTATCTTTAAATATTTAAAAATAGTTTTAAAGTACTATGATTCATGCCTTCCTATAAACATTGAAGTCCTTCATAAACTTTTGACCTCATAAACATATAACAATTTTATACTACTTGTATTTATTTTAACATATACACATATACATACACATACATTCACACACACACATATATGTATATATATACATGTATATATGTATATATATGTATATATATGTATATATACATATATATGTATATATATGTATGTATATATATGTGTGTGTGTGTGTGTGTGTGTGTGACACAAGGTAATAATAATAGTCATATATTTAAAAATAAAAAATACTGGTTTCATATCATAAATTTATCTTTGAGCTTTTGTTTAATAAGGGGGAGTTGGTTTTGGTGTAACTGTCTTTAAAAACCTTAACAATAATGTTTCTTATTTTCTTAACAGATTTATTTATTTATTTTACAAATATCAGTGCTCTAGCTACCTGTACACATGCATGCTAGAAGAGGGCATGCGATCCCAGTACTGATGGTTGTGAGCTGCCATGTGCTTGTTGAAAGTCAAATACAGAACTTCTGCAAGAGCAGCTTTTAACTGCTGATCCATCTCTCCAGGACTCCAAAATAAAGTAGTGTGTGTTAGTGTGTACGTGTGTGTTTGTGTATGTGTCTGTGTGTATCTGCCCCTGCTGTTGCTCCTGCCGCTGACCCTGATTCTGCCTCTGCCTTCTTCCTGAGTGCTGGAATTAAAGGCATGTGCCACCACCCCCAACATTTTCACCGTCTTAACACTCTTTTTCTAATGACGGTCTGGTATAATATTAAGATATTCTGGTTGACATTATTAGTCATTAATTTATTTATTTATTCACTTTATATACCAATATCAGACTCCCCCTCCTCCTAGTTCACATTCACACAGCTCCACTTCTATTACCCCTTTCCATCTCATCTGAGAAGGAGGAGGATCAGGAACATCCTTTCCCACTAAGGAAAGACAAAGGAGCCCAGTTAGGAGAACAGGATCCACAGTTAGGCAACAAATTCAGGGACAGTGTCTGCTTCTGTTGTTGTGGGACTTGCATGAAGATAAAGTTGCTCATATGCTACATATGTACAAAGGGGGAAGGGGTTGAAGAGGGGTTGGGGAGCTTCATGTCCTGCTCATGTTCCTTCCTTGGTTGGTGGTTCAGTCTCGGGATCCCCGAGTGTCCAGTGTCTACTGTTGGTCTTCCTGTGGAGTCCCTGTCTTTTTTAGTTCCCTCAATCCTTCCTCAAACTCTTTCTCAAGACTCTACAAGCTAAATTTAATGTTTGGTTGTAGATCTTTGCATCTATTTCCTTTGGCTGCTGGGTGGAGACTCTCAGAGGATAGTTACACTAGGCTCCTACCTGTAAGCATAACCAAATATCATCAATAGGGTCAAGGACTGGCTCTTGCCCATGGGATGGGTCTCAAATAGGACCAGTCATTGGTTAGCCATTTCCTACATATCTGCTCTATCTTTGTTGCTGCACATCTTGTAGGCAGGGCACTTTGGTTCCAAGGCTTTGTGGGTGGGTTGCTGTCTTATCCTTCCTCTGGGAGTCCTGCCTGGCTATAGAAAGTGGCCACTTATGGATCCATATTCTATACTGCTAGGCATCACAGTTAGACATCCTGGGGCCTCTCTCCACAACTCCCATCCCAGGTCTATGACATGTTCTAAAGATGTCCCCACCCCCATTCCCCACTGCCCCCAGCTGATTTCTGTTCTCTATTCCTTGCTCACTTCTACCACTCACTCCCCTCCTCAGTCTATTCTATACAGGTCTCTTTCTTCACTCATCTCTCGCATCTATTTTATTTCCCTTTCTGAGAAAGACCCAACTAGCCTTTCCTTGGCTTTCCTTGTTATTTAGCTTCTTTGGGTTTATTATATAACAGTTATCCTATTCCTAATGGCTAATATCCACTTGTAAGTGAGTACTTATCATGAAAGAGAGTCTGTATTATTTCACTCTGGATGAAATTTTGTAGTTTCATATATTTTCACTGTGTAAATGAACCACATTTTCCTTTATCCATTCTTTAGTTGAGGGATATCTAGGTTGTTCCCAGTTACTGGCTATTATAAACAAAGCTGCTATGAACATAGTTGAGTGAGTGTCCTTGTGGGAAGCATCTTTTGGGTATATACACAGGAGTGGTATAGCTGGTTCTTAAGGTACAACTACTGTGAGTCTTCTGAGAAGCTGCCAAATTGATTTCTAGAGTAGTATTACAAGTATGTACTCCCACCAGCAATATTGGGTTGTTCCCCTTGTTCCACAAGCTTGCCACCATGCGCTATCTGTTGAGTTCTTGATCTTAGTCATTCTGATGGATGCAAAGTAGAATCTCAGATTCTTTTAGATTTGCATTTCTTTGATGACCAAGGATGTTGAACATATCTTTTGTGTTTCTTTTTGGTTTTTAATGTCTTAATTTTTTATAGAATATTTCCTTTATTTACATTTCAATCGTTTTTCCCTTTCCAGGTCTCCCCTTCGGAAATCCACTATTCCATCTCCCCTCCCACTACCTCTATGAGGGTGGTCCCCCACCACCCACCCACTCCTGTCTTCCCACCCTGGAATTCCTCTACACTGGGGCATGGAACACCCTCAGGCGCAAGGGCTGCTCCTCCCACTGACGACCAACAAGGCCATCCTCTGCTACATATGTGGCCAGAATCATGGGTCCCTCCTTGTGTACCCTTTGGTTGGTGATCCAGTCCCTGGGAGTTCTGGGGGGGGGGGTCTGGTCAGTTGCTCACCTCATAGGGTTAAAAACCCCCTCAACTCTTTCAGTCCCTTCTCCAACTCCTCCATTGAGAACTCCGTGATCAGTGCTTACACCAATGGTTGGCTGCAAGCATCCACCTCTGTATTTGTCAGATTCTGCCAGAACCTCTCAGGAGACAGCCATACCAGGCTCCTGTCAGCAAGCACTTCCTAGCATCCATGATATTGTCTGAGTTCAGTGACTGTATATGAGATGGATCCCCAGGTGGGGCAGTCTCTGGATGGCCTTTCCTTCAGTCTCACACTTTGTCTCTATATTTCCTCCCATAACTCTTTTGTTCCCCCTTTTAAGAAGTGCTGAAGCATCTACACTTTGGTTCTTTCTTCATGGGCTTTATATTGTCTGTGAATTGAATTTGGGTATTCTGAATTTTGGGGCTAATATCCACTTATCAATCAGTGCATACCATGTGTGTTCTTTTGTGACTGAGTTACCTCACTCAGTATGATATTTTCAAGTTCCATCCATTTACCTTCGAATTTCATGAAGTCATTGTTTTTAATAGCTGAGTAGTATTCCATTGTGTAAATATGCCACATTTTCTGTATCCATTCCTCTGTTGAGGGACATCTGGGTTGTTTCCAGCTTCTGGCTATTATAAATATGGCTGCTATGAATATAACTGAGCATCTGTCCTTATTACATGTTGGCGCATCCTCTGGGTATATGTCAAGAGTGGTATAGCTGGATCCTCAGGTAGTACTATGACCAATACGACACCCTACTCAATAATAACTTGGTCAAAGAAGAAATAAAGAAAGAAATTAAAGGCTCTTTAGAATTTAATGAACATTTCTGTGTTTCTCAGCCATTGGAGATTCCTCTGTAGAGAAGTCTGTGTTTAACTCTGTTCTCCTTGCCTATTTAGGTTATTTGATTTATTGGTGTCTAACTTCTTGAATTTTTTTATATATATTTTAGATATTAGCCCTCTGTCAGATGAAAGGTTGGGGAAGATATTTTCCCAATGTGTAGAGGCTGTAGTTTTGTAGTTTTGTAGTTTTGACAGTGTCCTTTAACTTACAGAAGATCTTCAGTTTCATGAGGTCCCATTTACTAATTGTTGATCTCAGTGCCTGAGTCATTGGTGTTCTGTTCAGAAAGTTGTCTCTTGTACTAATAAGTAACAAACATTATAATCCTTTATACCCTCTGAAATAACCATGTGCTCTCTAGTGTGTGTGTGTCTGTGTGTTTGTGTGTGTGTGCTTGTGCATGTATGTGATTTAGTAAGTAGCATACAGTAGATTTATTGATATTGCTTATGTTATAACATCTTGAAACTAGTGTTGCTGATTTGTATTCCTCCCTTTATTTAACAGATGCTATCTCATTCCAGTTGGTACAATATTTATGCCCTGGGTAATCATACATATTTATTTTTCTTGTCTTCTATCAGAAACTACCTCCCTACTTTTCTCCTATTCTCTAATATTTTAACTATTTTTCCACATATAAAAACACCCTCAGAATAAAAATTGGATTCAATATTAACTCTTTAGTGTTTTAAAAAAATTCTCTTGGGTAATTTTTGATGTTTTGTTTTGCATGGTATATAAAGAGCTACAATGCTTGATAATCCAAAATGGGCTTATTATCTGACATTGAATTTACTTTTAAATTCTATGTAACAACTTATTTAGAGACATGATAAATGGCCTTAGTTCTCCTCCTATGAAAAATAATAGAAAATCTTGATCCCATGTTTACAAGGAAATTAATAACCTTAGTATAAATAAATATTTAATGGTAATAAATCATAAAGAAATTTTATTTGAAACAGTTCTTTAAAATATACTATGGCATTAGTGGTACAAACCCTGTGGGAGAAACCAGCCAATATCTGATTTGACTTGAAGTCTACTCCATGAGACGGAACTCATACACGACACTCCTTAGAAGACCAAGGACCAGAAACTAGATGGCCCAGGAACCTAGGGTAAATCCGAATGTTATTAGTCTAAACATCACTGCAGAAAATGATTCATAATAATAAGCTGCTTTACTCATGGTCCAAAGCATTGTGCAGCCATCATAAGAGAAGATGCAGCAAATAGAATAAAAGACAGTGAACCACATCCAGGTATTATGCTCAGAGTAGGACCTCGGAACATTTAGACCTAAATGAGATACACCATCAAATCCATCCCCTCAGGGTCCTGGAATTCTGCAGAAGAAGATGCTGAAAGGGTGTTCAGCCAGTGCAAATGGCGGACATTAAGAAAACAAGGCTCTCTGATTCAACACTATCAAAGTTCATATGAACTCACTGAGTCTGAGGCAGCATGCACAGGATCTGCATTACTCTGCATCAGATCCACTGCAAATACATTATGGCTTCCAGTTTAGTCTTTTTATGAAGTTTCTGAGTGCATGGGTGATTAGGTCTCTGACTATATGGCTCTCCTTAACTGCTATTTCTTCTACTTGTTTCATTCAATTCTAATATGTTAGTTTTGTTTTATTTTTATACTATAGTATAGAAGATTAGAATGTAATATATTACATTTTAATATCATCTCTTAGAAGCATGTGTTTTTTTTCTAGTTTGAGGCTGAAATGAAATGGATCCTAATATGAGAAGAGGTCAGGATCAACTGCGAGGAGAAAAGGAAGGGAAAAGTTTAGATAAGATATATAATGTGAAGAAAAAAACTATTTTTAATAAAAATGAATAATAGTTCTTTATCTATATCTATCTATATGTTATATACATATATAAATATGTATGTATATATATTTAAAAGTTGACAGACTTGCATGCAAATGAGGTATATGTGCTTATTTATTTTTTTACAGAAAATTAAATCTTGCCTCAATGTTTGATATTGGAGAATGCAGATCATCTTCAGAAAAAGCACACTTGTGGAAGACCATCACTGCCATCTTTGTGAACACAAATTCATAGGACCTACAAAATAAACTTAATGGGTATAATTCTTAAAGACTGGCCACTAAGCACCTAGCTGCTTAATCTGTAGGTTAAATTTCCCATGAAGTTATATAGCTAAATGATTTAGTCTCAGAAGTAAAATTATAGATAGATAAAATGGTTCTTTTTTAAAAATTTTTTTCATTGGATATTTTATTTATATATGTAATCCCCTTTCCCCCGCCCTATTCTATCCCCCTATTCTATCCCCCGTCTTCCTGCTTCTATGAGGATGTGCCCACACCCACCTTCCCACTCTCACCTCCCCACCCACGATTTCCCTCACACTGGGGCATCCAGCCTTCACTGGACCAAGGACTTCCTTATCCACTTATGCCTGACACTATCATCCTTCCCTACATATACAACTGGAGCCATGGGCCCCTCCCTATGTACTCCGAGGCTGGTGGTTTAGACCCTGAGAGCTCTGGTTGGTTGGTATTGTTGCTCTCCTCATGTGGCCGAAAACCCTTTCAGCTCCTTCAGTCTTCTTTCTCACTTCTCTATTGGGAACACCATGATCAGCTCAAATGGTTAGCTGTAAGCATCTGCCTCCATATATTTCAGGCTCTGGCAGACCTTTAAGGAGATATCTGTATCAGGCTCCTGTCAGCATGCACTTCCTGGCATCCACATCACATCCACCTTTGGTGAACGCACAAGGGATGGATACATCCCTTGTACATGTGGAACAGTCTCCTTCAGTTTCTGTCCATGCTTTTTCTCCATATTTACATAGCTCAGTTTTTAACTACAAGGAATTGAAGCTTATTGAAATCCTGGATGGCTTCTCCAAAGAATCCTGGACTGTAAGTTAGATGGTAGCCATGACATATACCTGTTTTAACCTGAAAGACCCCTAAGAAAACAGTGGGTTTAATCCACACTGATATCTGTTCAATCAACTGGTAAGAAAATAACATGTTAAGCTTATTTTTTTGATGCTACATCTGTAGTGCTTGATTTGTTCAACATGCCTTTAAATGTTATTCAGGAAATGAAATGCTTGGCTTCCTCAAATGACAGATTCAGATGCACATTGTTTATCTTTTTTTTTTTTTTAACAACTTTTGGTCTCTTATAAATCCCTTCTGAGTATTATTGTCCTGAATACCTGGGTTCAGACAGCTTCATAACAGATTTTATTTATCTAATAATTCTAGAAGTACAAGGCCACAAACCAACACTGGGAATCTCTGGACAAACTGCAATTGAGTATACCAGTCAGAGAAGACCTGCAAAGAGGAATAGACTAGACTCGATCTATCAGTAACAACTGGCTTAGGAGAATACAATCAGATATCTCATAAATTCTACCTTAAAACTCTCTGAGCAGAGAAACCCTGTAGTTAAAAGGCTTCCCAAAAGAGACTTATTTTCTTAAAAGTTACATGACTCTCAATATTACTGCTATACTACAGTGAAGTTTACAAGACAGGAAACAAGAGACAAAACACATACACGATGCATTTGAGACTTTGTGTCAAGTCACTACCTCAAACTTTTGTTCCACAGCACAGGAGTGCATGATCTTCATGCACACTCAGTGTGTCATTATTTTTCATATTATTAAAACATAATGTCAATATTAGCTGTACTATTTTGGCTTTCTTACAACTTGATGTTTTTCTTAATAAGGATATATATATATATATATATGATAATATTAAAAGATGTGATGGTTATTTATGTTATTAGCTTCGATTTCTAAATCATTATAAATGAATCCTACAATAAAACTCCTGTTCTTAATAGATGCCCTATTGACAAATGAATAATTTTGTGTTCCTCCATATTGCTAGCATAAATGATTTGTTGTCATTATTCTTAACAAGTTAAAAGGTTGTTTATTATTCCTTTCAAATCTTCCAAATACTCTGTAAGGTTATGATTATCCACTACTTTCAATTTTATTTTGAGTAGAGCATTCTTTATACACTCAGTCTGAATACCTCTATCTCTTCAGAAGTTAATTTTCATAATGACCTCCTAGATATGAATGGTTCCATATTTACTCATTGTTCTCCATATTGGCTTTATATTATCCTGTTCCATGTTACAAAGTACCCGATATAACTATTAGTGTGCTGACCAAGTTCAGAACATTTTCAGGTCTCTGTAGTCTCAGGATCATTCTGTCCGCATGAGAAATCAGAAGTGGGGTTATATCCCAGGCTTTTCTGAAACCATGCATATTGTAATTCATACATTTTGATCCTACTCATTAAAGATGGCTGTAAAATCAAAACAGCACAAAAGAGAGGCAAGTCCATTTTTAGCTAAAACTTTGATATTCCCCAAGCTAAAGAATGAAGCTAAGATACACTTCATAGTCTGCCATGGGTTGAATCTACATTGCACAAATATATAATCGGTCTTGTGAATAATTGTCCAAGTCAGACAATTTTTTAATATACAGTTATCAGTAATTTAGTCTTTTATTTCTATATTTAATGAATGGAAATAACTACTACATAAAGTGATCTATCAACAATTGATAGATGTGACTTTATTAAACTGAAAAGCTTCTGCAAGGCAAAGGAGCCCATCAAAAGGACAAATCAGCAACCTACAAATTGGGAAAAAAATTTTCACTTACCCTACATCTGACAGAGGGCTAATATTCAAAATATATAAAGAACTTAAGAAGTTAAATTCCAGAAAACCAAATAACCCAATTTAAAAATGTAGTAGTACCAGAACTAAACAAAGAATTCACAAGAGAAGTATATTGAATGGCCGAGAAGCACTAGAAATGCAAATCAAAATGACCCTGATATTGCATCTCACAACAATCAGAATAACTAAGATCGAAAACTCAAGTGACAGCACATGCTGGTGAGAATGTGGAGAAAGAACACTCCTTCATTGTTGGGGGGACTGCAAACTGGAACAACCACTTTCGAAATCAAACTGGCAGTTCCTCAGAAAATTGGAAATAGTTCTACCTGAAGACCCAACTATACCACTCTTGGACATATACACATAAATAGAAATATCGTCCTGAGTGAGCTAACTCTGACACAAAATGACATGCATGTTATATATTCACTGATTAGTAGATATTAGTCAAAAAGTACAGAATACCTAGGATACAACCCAAAGACAGGAAGAAATGTAACAAGGTGCACATGAGGATTCTTCAATTCCACTTAGAAGGGGAAAAGAAATAATCATGGGAGGCATAGGAAGTGAGGGACCTGAGTGGGAGAGAGGAGAGGGAGGGGGAAAAGGAAACAGGATCAATTATGAGGGAGGAGGGGACATTAGAGAACCCCAGAGGGCCAAGGGAATGAGTGGAGATAAGCAGCATGGGGGTTGGTGTGGAAGGTGGGTGGACCCTCTAGAAAGTACCACAGATCACGGAGGTGGGAAACTCTAATTACTTAATAGGGGTGACCTTAGCTAAAATAACCAACTTTGGGGAAAGGGAACTCAAAGAGTCCACCTCCAGTAAATAGACAGGGCCTTAAGAGGAGGGAGAAGGGTTAATAGCCCACAGTCAAAATTTCTGACCCAAAACTATTCCTGTCTAAAAGAACTGCAGGTAAAAATGGAGAAGAGAATGAAGGAAAGGTGGTCCAATGACCAACCCAACTTTGGATCCATCTCATGATGGCAGGGGCACCTAGACCTGACACTATCATTGATGCTATGATCTGCTTACTACATATTGGAGACAGGCATGGCTGTCTTATGAAAGGCCCAATAAGCAGCTGACTGAGACAGAAGGAGATACTTCCAACCCCTGAAGGCAGGGATCCCTATAATTGAATTAGAAGGAGGATTGAAGAAGCTGAAAGGGAGAGCGACCCCAGAGGAAAACCAGCAGTCTCAAGTCACTCAAACCCCAGGGAGCTCACAGAAACTGGGCCACCAAGCAGGGGCATAGACTGGCTGGTCTGAGGACCCTGGCAGAAATAGAACAGAGGTCTGCCTTGTCATATCTCAGTGAGACAAGATGTGCTTAATCCTTGAAATACCTGAGGCCCTAGAGAAAGGGAAATTGTGGTGGGGGGAGCACTGTCTCAGAGATAGGTGGAGAAAAATGGGATGAGGAACTTTGAGAGGGGGACTGAAGTGGGGGGGGATGATGGGAAAATAGATAAATAAAATAATTTTTTAAAAGGTTAAAAAAAAAAGCCACATCTTCACATGCTTGTAACTGTACTCAGTGAGACAAGCCAGGTTCTTTTTATACATGATATTTCCAGCATTGTAACAATGTGATTTTGAAAATTATTCAAGTCAATTTAGCTCCAAAGCTGCCCCTGCTCAACATTAAGATATACACCCACCCCTCTTATTGGATTTTCTAAATATTGTAACTTTAGGGAAAGGGGAACTTTTTTTTAAGCCCTAGTTAGTAAGGCAGCCAATGTCTAACACTAAATAAAAAAATCTTAGCTCTTTTAAAGGGACATAGTAGAAGTGAACCATAATGAAGATGTTTAAAAAGCAATTAGACATAAAATAAGGAACAAAATACAGCAAACAGAAATAGTATGGGGGGATGTTTTGGACAGGAAAGAATAGAGTTTAATTTTCTCACTGCCAAGTCTTCTTCACAGATTCTTAATTGTGCTTTGAGCACATTTTTTAAGGGGGAAAATTATTTTCAGAGGGTACAATAAGCAGTTAGGAGATAGTTGATGAATAAACATGGAATTTATACTGAAGATCTTCAAAGCAAGTGGAAATAAACGAAGAGTAGATGAGAAATTATGAAATGAACTCAAAAGCTTACCTATTCAGAGACTTGATAATAAGGAATGGTAAAGACACTCTGCTGCTTTACCAAGAAGGAGTCTATAATCCACTCTGTAAATCAGGAAGTACTTTCAGAAAGGCAGATCTGATTTAACATATTATAAAATGTGAGATTTAAAGAAAAATACAGAGTGAGTGATATTTAAAGTTGTTCTCTTTATATCTTTTTGGGAAGGAATACCCTTTGTTTCTTAGCAAACTTATTTGAAGAATCCTAAGAATATTGATTATGAAAATGTTACACTCAAGGGGATTCTAAAACACAGTAAGATTTTTAGAAATTATGTAGAACAAGAAAAAAAGAGAGGCTTCTGGAAAAAAAAAACAGCATTTTTAATGATAGGAAACAATAAAGTACAAACCAGAGAAAGAAAAATCACTAAAAATCTAACTTTTCTTAATGAGTTTTCTGTGACTCAACTTCATTAGGTAAACTATATTCACAACAAAGATACATATTGATTTTAAAAGATAATCATGTTTCTTTGTAGTTTTATTTTACAGATAGTACAAAAATAAAATGTAGGGATAAAATGAATCCTAATGATACTCTGTTAAATTTGTAAATCAGTGCCTTGTTCAGTCATCATCAGAGAAGGTGCCCCTCCCCCCCCCCACAGAAGGTGTGAACAAATATAGAGGTCTACAGCCATACATTAAACAGAGAATAAGAGCTAAGGTTTCTCATCCTTACCTAGGAGGTCTCCATTAGATACCTCCCTTCAGAGCTCACAGAACCTCACACAAGAGGATACAGAAAAGTGTAAGAGCCAAAGAGCATAGAGGACATCAAGAAAACAAGGACCTCTTTTTGCTTCCCTGCCCTACAGCGTCTAAAAACTTGAGGCAAAGCAGCTTGTCTCATCTGAGATATAAGCAAGCAAAGGTAGCTCAGGAACATAGATCCAATACAGCTTCCCAGTCACCATTGTTAGGGCACTCAGCAAGCTCACAGGTCAGCATCTTTCTTTGTCCCAGCATCAGCATGTCTCACCAATCACTCTGGCAGACTCCGTGCTCCTTCAGCATCTTGCACAAAAAAAAAAAAAATAATAAAAATAAAAAAATAAATGCCCTCTTCCTCATATTAAGTACCTGATAGGAATCATGCCATATGCCAGTAAGTGGATCTTTTCTTCTCACCTAGGCATAAGTATGTCTATTTGTAGGGTGCCATAGACACTCAGCAGAAAGTTCCTTGGCATCTAATATTTTTAAAAATTTAAAATAAAAAACATGATTTAAATAAATTTTGTGGTATACAGGGATATACCTCCCCCCTTTTTTTATTTTATGAAGATATTATTTTACAGTTCCATGGGACTGTTCCTCAATACCTTGTCCTTGAGGATTATAAAGAATACCAGTAATATGGGTAATATTAAATTGTTGACTAAAAGTCTCAAATGTTTAAATGCAGTGGCCAGTTCCATTATATAGAGTTTTTTATTGGATATTTTGTGTATTTACATTTCAGATGTTATTTCTTTTCCAGATTCACCCCCAGAAACCCCTTATCCCATCCCCCCTCATCCTGCTTCTATGAGGGTGTGCCCCACCCATCCATCCACTTCCGCCTCCCTACTTTCGATTTTCCCCGACACTGGGGCATCCAGACTTCACAGGACCAAGGACTTCCTCTCCAACTGATGTCTGACAAGGCCATCCTCCACTACATATAGAGCTGGAGCCATGGGTCCCTCCATGTGTGTTCCCAGGCTGATGGTTTAGAAGCTGGAACTCTGGTTGTTGGTATTGTTACTCTCCCCATGAGGCTGCAAGCCCTGTCCCGCAGTCTTCTCTCTAACTCCTCCAATGGGACATGACTTTTGTATTTTTCTCTAATGTGACGAGTTATTTGGATTCAATCATGGACTGTCAAGAAATCAATCCAATATTAGAAATAACAGTCTTCATTTGGAAGGCTGGTTCTGGACATTTTTGGAGACATATTAGGAAGTTAGCTGCAGTTCTCTATGATGTTATATTAGCAAGATATAAAGTTGGGACAGGATCTAGATTTCAAACAAGTGTTATTGCATGATTGTATGTGTTAAGGTTCTGTTTATTGTCATGTTAAAATTACTTTTGTTTCTTCTACAGTATTTAATGTAAGTTGTATTGACTGTACACTTTCTAATTTTGTTAGTGTGTTGAAAATTGGCATGTCTGTTCTAGGAGTTTGTTGACCAGCTTTTGTTTTATTGCCCTGAGTATTAGAGGACCTCGGTATTCTGAAAAAAAGCTTACAAGTACTGGAAGAAGTGAGTCAAGCTTTAAGCAGAAGCAAGAGAATTGCTGGTATAACAATTACATTAATTGCTTCCACTACTGTTTCTGCAATTGCTTTGACACAAGAAGCTAAGACAGCTACTTCTGCTAATCATTTAGCATAAAAATGTTACTAATGTGTTGAGTATACAAGAGGATTTAGATAGGCATTTAGAACAATAGATCGATGCTCTTTATTCTATTCAAATTATTGGAAGGTGGTTCAGAGTTTAAGAATAAGGAGCCATCTTGAGTGTCATGCCAAATACCAATGGATTCATGTTAGTTCTAAAATTTACAGTGGCAATAATTATAATTAGGAAAAAGTTTAAAGATACATACAGGGTATCTGACATAATTCTAACACCTCTATGGATGTTTTAACTTTGTATAATGAGATTATGAATTTAAAGAATGCTGCTCTGCTGAGCTTTGATACTGCAGATACTGCTGATAAAATTATTCATTGTTATTTCCATTTTTGTGAAGCTTTAAATATGGCATATATAGTTATCTTGGGAATACATTTATTACTGCCCATCCTGTTAAAGCTTGTCTTTAACAACATCAACTTGTTTTCAGCCAAAGTACATGGCTTGAAACTGAAAATGAACCCCCAGACAGAGTTATTAATTAAACAGGCTGGCAAGCCAAGGATAAATAACATTCTGCACAGAGCCTTACCCCAACCTAAGACAGAAGTGCATTGTTTTTGATAATGCATATTTCATGATGGGTAAGGAAGATATTCTTGTCAGAACAATGTAAGACAGGCTCAGTCTTCTTTATGAAATAAAAAAGGGAGAGATGTGGAAATATTTTGAGGCTGCTTCGCAGGAAGCTGACATTGACCAAGAACAAGGAATAGGCTTCAGGCAGGAATCTGACATTAGACTAGAACAAAGAATTAATTTCAGGCAGGAATCTAAATCATAGGCTACAACAAAGAAGTAATTTCAGGCAGGAATCTAAATCTTAGGCTAGAACAATGAAGTAGTCTTTAGGCATGAAAATGACTTTACAATAGGACAGGGAAGTAGTTTCAGATATTTTGGTCATCCTAAGGCCTTACAAACAGTGATTATGGGAGTGATCACTGGACGTTTTTTGTTGCCTTGCTTGCTCTTTACCTATTTGTGTTTATTGTCTTGCTTGTTCCCTGACTATTTGCATCTATTGTATTGCTAGTTCCTCAACCTAGAACTGACCTTAATACTTACATGTAATTAAAATGATATAAAAGCAGATTGGAAAGAAAAAATGAAAATGAGAACCTCTTAATCTACCTCTCCATTTCAGGTCTCATGTTCAGGAGTTGTTGAAGAACATAAAATAGTCTCCAGTGTAATGATTGGTTTTGCCATAGTGTTCTGGTCTATCTAGGTTCAGGTTCTTGGTCATTCTATACAACTTCCGGAGTAGGATCCATCTCATGGAATGGGGTCTTAAGTAAAGCAGATATTGGTTGGTTATTCCCACAAGTTTTGCCCTAACATTTTTGGGATATAGTACACAACTCTAAATACAAGAGTTAGTAGATTTTATAGTGCTTACATTCTGTCGCCCTACTATTATTATTGTTCCTCTATCAAAGACACTAGAACAAGTAGAGAGGAGGCTCTATGTATTCAACTCTGTTTTCATTGAGTTGTGCAGACACTGTCTTCAGAAATGGGGCGTTGCTGTCAGTTGTGGACAGCAACCTATTTTTCTGGGAACACTCTGAGTTGTTTGGGAATTCCCAAGGAGCAAACAAATCAATTAAATGTAGCAGGGTTTGATGATGCACTCCTATAATTTGAGTACTTGGGAAACAGAGGCAGGTGGATCTCTGAGTTTGAGGTCAGGTGGCCTAAAGAGTAAGTTCTAGGATAGCCTACAGAAAAAGAATAAATAAATGCTTTCCCCTCTTAAGATTTCTATCATCTTAAAACATAACTTGATGAGCTTCTTCTTAATGTGTGTGGGGGAAAAACAGTGAAAATTGTAAAAAGTAAAATAAAATTAAGTGAAAAAATATTTACAGGACTCTGGGCACTGTCTGGCAAAATATTACCAAATTCTGGAAATTTAGAAAATTGAAGTCATCTGTGTATGAAGATTTGTAAGTCTGGAGAATTTGTTACCATGCTGAGATTAGTGTTTATTGAAAAAAAAATATTTAACTTGGATATTTTTTGTTTGTTTTGATTTGCATTCCCCTGATATCTAAGAATGTAGAACATTTCTTTAGGTATTCCTCGACCATTCAAGATTCCATTCAAGAATTTCAAAGATGAAAATTCTTTGTTTAGCTCTGTACCACATTTTTAATAGAGTTAGTTGGTTCTCTGCAGTCTAATTTCTTGAGTTCTCAACTGTGTCCCCAGCTGCTCCATTGTTCCTGGATCCTGTGGGATCCAATCGAGTCCAGCTTGGCCCAGGTATTGAGGCAGTCATGGTGGTCTCACCTGTGATCTTAGGTGTGTCAGTACTTCTGGCAAACAAGCTATCTCTGGGCAGAACTGTGGTGCAAAGAACTGTGACACAGGGTGAGCTCTGGGAGGCAGATGTGAAATAATTATTATTATTTTTTTTTTTTTTTTTTTTTTTTTTTGGTTTTTCAAGACAGGGTTTCTCTGTGTAGCCCTGGCTGTCCTGGGAAATAATTTTTTAAAATTAACAAAAGTGCACAATTATTTATTTTTATGATTGTTAACTAATATGCTTCTGACAATAAATAGATGAGGAAGAAACAGAAAGTAACTATTTGGATAGTTCATTAACATAGTTTATGTCTTTTTCTAGATTACCAGGAAAGTGAGCTGACAGATGGTGAATCTTCAAATAACTATTATGGATAAGGTTAAAAAGAAATAGGTAAACGTGTAGATTTAAAGGTATGTTCTATTAAATAGAACACTATTCTTAGGTTTCGTCACTTACTACAGAGTTACTTAATAGCTAGAACATAAAACAGGGTACAATTTATGAAGTACAATTTATATGAATTAGATCCAAAGAAAAGCACAGAAAGTAAGTAAATGCATTGGTGGTGATTTGTTATGTAGTTGTGTGCAAAGAAGGAACAAGAAGAAATTAGATATTTTCCAGTGAAGATCAAAAGGCAAAATCTGTCCTAACTTAATTTTTTTACTCATAATCACAAATATTCTATTTTCTTCTAAGTATTACTAATTTTTCATGGCAACTATACTAAATATATTTAAGTAATATTTATTAGAATTTTGACTTTATTTATTACAAATAACATATTTTCAGTATCTATTTATGCATAGCTGAACACATGTATATACTCCTGTTTTTTTCATTAATTATCTATTTATTCACTTTATATCGCAATTGCAGCTCCCCTCTCCTCCCAGCTCCCCTTAAACAACCCCTCACTCCATCTCTGCCCTCCTCTTCTTTTCTGAGATGTGGAAGATCCTTCTGGGTATCAACCCATACTGGCACCTCAAGTCACTCTAAAACTAGGACTATGCTTTCACTGAAACCAGACAAGGCAGCCCAGTTAGGGGAACAGGATCCACAGGCAGGCAACAGAGTCAGGGTAAGTTCCTACTCCAGTTTTTTTTTAAGACCCATATAAAAACTAATCTGCTACATAAATGTGGGGTACTTAGGTCTAGCCCATGGTCTCTCTGTTGGTGCTTGAGTCTCTGGTAACCCCCAAGGATCCAGGATAGTTGAGTCTGTTTGTCTTCTTGTGCAGTACCTATCCCCTCTGGGTTTCTCAAGCCTTTCACCAACTGTTCCACAAGAGTTCCTGATCTCCATCTAATGCTTGGCTGTGGGTGTACTCATAATTTTTAAACAAACATAGTTATAAATCACCCAGGTATATACTGTATCATAGAGGTCACAAACGTAGGTCAGATGCCAGCTTTGATCTTATGCAACTTTATATTCCCTCATGTTGTAACAGAATATGTCAACTGTAACACAGTCCCAAAGGAAACTTTGTACCTTCTTCCCTTTCCAGGAGTTGCATGATTCCTGGCTAAAGAGCTAAGAGCCTAGCATAAAATAAGTTATCCTTTTTGAATGAATGAATGAATGATCTTTATTTTTAAATGAATATCCAAGCTATCCTCATATACTAAGTGGAACCTTTAGGAGATTTGAGATCAGAACTAAAGGTTATAAGAAAAAATGAGTTAGGAAGTACAGGGACTATATTAACTAACACAGAATACGTGTTTCAAACTGCTAAAGTCTCAGAAGGAAGCAAACACAGATGACAGTTATAAAATGCTCATGTTGTGAAATCACTGAAGAAGCAGATTTAGTGAACAGGGCATTAAGCATTTTAATACTCTTTCTGCTGAAAAGAGTTCATAGACCAAATCTTAAGGGGCTAGAGAGCACAGGTCACTTCTGTGCAATAACTCTTGACTTAGAAAACATTATTTCAGCAAATTTATATCTGATTAAGAGTAACTAGGCAGTCCATTATGCTTAGCAAATAGAAATAACTTATCATAATAAGTGAAACAACTAAATGTGCACTATATCCAGTGACTTGAAAGTAACTATAAAATATGGATCACCCCAATATCCACTCAAGTGTATAGTCATGAGATATGACAATCAGAGCTGTATGTGGACTGTGTCTGACAGAATTACCAACTACAAGGATAATTTCATGGGAGAAAACAGTAATATAATACCGCAGAATTTTTCCAGGTCTACATTTTGTTATCATAGAGATTCAGAAAAAAAAGAAAGAAAAAAAAAAAACAGAAAGCAAACATCCTTCAGTATTTGAATTGAATCTTTCTCAGTTCTATTTTACTAAGAATAAAATTGAGAATAAAATAGTCCTTTCTCTGAAAACCTACTTCATTGTACAATTGATCTATACATATACACATATAAGTTATTGTCCATTTATGTTATACAAGGAATAATCAAATACACTTACACATTGCTTGCATGTTTGATTCTGGGATATACAGTGAGAGACAGGAACCAGGCAAAGCCATGTAGCAAGTATCAAAGTAGCGTCTTACCCAAATGATCATCTTTTTTTCTAGAACAGCTTTTGGTTTTCTATCTGTAACATGGTATCTTCTCTCCCATTTTGTGCTAGCTTATTGCAGTGAATGATATATTGGAGATCAATTTTATAAACACGAAGATGACAACTCACTAGCAAGAGGGAAAAGTGAGGATCATAGAACTCTCACTTGAGAGTTCTGATTTTGGCCAATGGGAATATAAGAAAGAGAAATACTTTTTTCATTAGGATGTAGAAGAATAAATTTAAGTGGGGTTCCATGGTGTTCCTTCCATAAGGTTCTCATCCATGATGGGATGGGATTTTTCAGTGATGTAACTGTTTTATGGTTTCAGAGGTTTCTGAAATGAGTTTCATACTCAGCCTCCATTGGTAAGCCTAGCCCAACACATGCATTGGTTTGCCAAGATGAACTGAACAGGATGGTTATTTTGGTCTGTTACTGGTATTTGATTTGTGCCAATAGATGTTTGTTCATATCTCACCAGGAAGAATTAATATTATATAATGATTAACCAATCCAAAAAGCTAAGTTACACTGAGATAATGATTAACTTCAAAATTAATAATGCCCAAAATAACAAACTCTTACTTCTGTGACACCAGCATGAGTTTCCAATAGATTTTCCTTTTTAAAAAAAAGTTATTTTCTTATTTACATTTCAACTGCTGTCCCTCTTCCCAGTCTCCCCTTTGCAAACCCCCTGTCCCTCACTTTGTCTCCCTCCTCTTTGCCTCTAAGAGGGTGTTCCACAGCCCGCCCACCCTCTCCTGTCTCACCCCTCCAGCATTTACCTTTTCTGGGGCAACAACCCTCCACAGAAACAAGCACCTTCCCCACCACTGATGCCAAATAAGACAGCCATGTGCTCCAGTAGCAGGAGCTGAGGACCTAGGTATGTATACTCTTTGGTTGGTGGTTTAATCCCTGGGAATTCTGAGGGGTCCAGTTAGTTGATATTGTTCTATACTATTCATAGTTCAGGATAGCTCCAACATCTGAATATTTCTGAATACTGTGACAGCATAATGTATATGTTATATTGAATGTCAATTTTAAAAGACTTCTATATAGGGCTGGTGCAGCTTAGTGGCAATGAGCCTATAAAGTATGTGGAGAATCTTGAGGTGTATACTTAACATTGGTCAGAAGGAGAGAGAGAGAGAAAGAGAGAGAGAGAGAGAGAGAGAAAGAGAGAAGAGAGAAGAGAGAAATAGGAAAAAGGAGAGAGACATACAGAGAGATTTTGTTATAAAAGTAATGTGTTTTTCCTTATAGTCTTAATCCAAAATCAATTATAAAGTAAATTTAATTTCACGTAGAGGAATAAAATACATTCTACTCTGAACATATTCTATCAAATATGAATATGGATATGAATATTGAATAGGCATATCAATAAATAATCATAGAGACAAAATTTATGATTATGAAGTCTATATTATCTGTTATACTTTATATTTATTTTATTTATTTTTAAAAAGATTTATTTATTTTCTTTATGTGAGTACCTGCTGCTGACTTCAGACATACCAGAAGAGGGCATCTGATCCTATTACAGAAGATTGTGAGCCACAGTGTGGTTGCTAGAAACTGAACTCAGGACCCCTGGAAGAGCAGTCAAGGAGTGCTCTTAACTGCTGAGCCACCTCTCCATCCTTAATTTATATTTAAAAAAAAACTGGAAGTAATTGAAATGTTTGTAAAAGATAGGGAGTGATGTGGTAGTTTACTCATTTCCACCATTGAGCAAACTCCTCACACTGACCTAATGCTGACAAAACAAATGCTGTTGACATACTCATGAAGTTGTGATGCTACTGATTCATTCCTGGAATCAAAACTTTTTTTAAAAATTATCATTGGAAAACTATTATTATAAATTAAAAGATTAACTCAATAGCAGAAGATTTTTTTTAAAAAGATGGTTATATTTTTGTTCAAATATCTTCTTTTCAAACAATATGTTGGAGGAAAAATAATTTGGAATTAATCCAGTGATAAAAATTTGTTTCAGATTTTTGAGAGAGATGTATACTTCTGTGTGTGTGTTTGTATGTGTGTCTATATAAAGCAAACAAAAAATAGGTAACATATACACATACCATAAAGCCATCAGAAAGCAGTATATAAAAGCAAAGAACAAGTAACACAAAACAAAGAAAAAAAATGCCCAACCAAACAAAATGAGATGAAAGGTGTTCAAAAAATTTATGTTTGTTTTGTGTTGGCTTCTGGGCAGAGGCCTGCTCTAAAGTGTGGTTTCTATGTCTAGTGATACTCAATTCTGGAAAATTAATTTTGCCTATTCAAGTTGGAGATGTGGAGGAAGAGAAATGCATGATTTGAATATATTGTTTGAAAACATTTTTTTTCAATTTAAAAAAGTAAATGCAACTTAGAGATGTGGAATTTGGGGGGGACTCTCTAAAATATATCAGAGACCTGGGAGATGATAGACTCTCAGGACTCAAAAGACCTTAGAAGAAATGCCCAACAATGGTAAGAGGGAACTTGTAGAATAGAACTTCAGTAGAAAGACAGGGCATCAAGTGGAGGGATGGGATTGCCATCCCACAGTCAAAATCTCTGACCCAGAATTGCTTCTGTCTAAAGAACTGCAGGGACAAAAATGGAGAAGAGGCCAGGCAGTGGTGGTGCACGCCTTTAATCCCAGCACTTGGGAGGCAGAGGCAGGCAGATTTCTGAGTTCGAGGCCAGCCTGGTCTACAGAGTGAGTTCCAGGACAGCCAGGACTACACAGAGAAACCCTGTCTCGAAAAAACCAAACCAAAAAAAAAAAAAAAAAAAAAAAAAATGGAGAAGAGACTAAGGGAAAAATGGCTCAGTGACCAACCCAAATTGGGACCCATCTCAGGGGAAGACTCCAAGGCCTGACACTATTATTAATGCTACTTACATACATGAGCCTAGCATGGCTGTTCTCTGAAAGGTCCAACAAGCAGCTGACGAAAACAGAAACAGATACTTACACCCAATCAATAGACTGAAGTTGTGGACACCTGTGGTTGAATTAGCAAAAGGCTGGAAAAGTTGAGAAGAAGGGTGACCCCATAGGAAGATTAGCAGTCTCAACTAATCTAAATTCCTGAGCTCCTTCAAACACGGAGCCACCAACCAGGCAACATACACCAAATGATATGAGACACCCAATACATATACATATATACATACAGAAGATGCACCTTACCCTTGAGAGCCTTGAGACCCCAGGAAGTGGGGAGGCCTCACAGTCTAGAGTAGGGTGGGGTGGGTTGGGCTGTGGTGGGGTGGGGTGGGCTGGAGTGGGGGTGGGTTCATCCTCTGAGAGACATTGGGGTAGGGGGCAGGGCTTGAGGAATGGGATGAGAAACTGTAGGAAGGAGGACCAGGAGAGGGATAGCAACTTGACTACAAAAATAGATTAAAAATAAATATTTTTTAAAAAAATATCAAAGTAAAATTTTGTGGTGAAAGAGAAAAGAAAATATTTAACCAACCAAGTAACTAACTAACTAAATCAATAAACAGTCACATTGATAAATAAAAAAAATTAAAAACATCATTATTTTTCTTCTTGCTGGCACTTCATGACACTATTATTTCCTTTGAGTTTTTATTCCATTTCCTGATTTCTTGACTTGGTCCTTTTTCTTTTATCCTGTTTTAGATTTCTCTGTCATCTTGTTTTCCTTTCAGGCCTCTATGCTGTTTCTCAACAGTTGGTTTTCCAGGAGATGACTTGGTCACTCCCTAAGCTTGGCATCAGCCATGAAGGTCCCTGTTTCTCTTCCTCCTTACCTGACTTGAAGATGACAGAAAACCTCGATTATTCTAGTCTAATAAATTTAAACTGCATCTGATGGAAGGGCCCAAAGAGTCTTCAAGTTTTCATTCAAGTTCTAAATTTTGGATCAATACTCCAAATTCCCTGTTGGATAACACTTTACAAAGAAGCCAGAAGAATTTAACACTAATAGATTTAAACATTGAATTAATTTTCTCCAATTAGAAAGCAGTTTTGTTGCAAATTCTTTCCACAAAATTGTTTTCATCTTTGTGCTAAAGCTGGCAACTGGCCATCAGTTTTGAAGCTTTGTCATTTCTCTATCTTCAAATCTGTGTTCTTTGCCAGTTTTTCTCTAGTGTTATAGTTGAAAAGCCATCAGTTTCCTCATCAGTATTCCTGATGGATTGACAATTCCCAGAGTCCTGGAAAGGACTCTAGAACTGTTACACCCCCTATATTGTTCTGAACTGTTCTACCCTCTATCGTGTTCATATTGTCAACACCTTTAATTTCCAAGATAATATTATGACCTTGTCACTCTCCAGTAGTACAGTTTTAACAGCTTCAGTTCCCAGTGCCCAAACTCCAAAGGACGTTAAGTCTCTCTGCTGTCAGCAACTACATTTGATGGTCAACTTCACTAACATAGCATGGTCAGAGTACACATAGTACTCAATGTCTTCACATATCATAAAATTATAGTTTCCAAACATTTCCATGCATAATTATCACCAAGGAAACAGCACAAGTAGAGGTTGCCCAGCCTCATCCAGAAATACTTCCATGGATGTCTGGAGATGAACAGAGGAGTCTGCAGATTTCCTGTTATGACAAGGTGACACACTGCAGGTGGTCTATGAAAGGAAATTTGAATCATTTTGGCTAAAAGCTTTTTTTTTTAGCACTTTTTAGTTTTGCATGGAAATGTTTTACTTTCCTTTTTATCCCATACAGTCCCTATTCATTCCTACAACTTCATTTCAATGAACGTACATTTCTAATTTTTTAAGTCTGTATGGTAGCACCTATCAATGATGAATAATAACAAAGATCATTAGAACAGTTCTGTGGCAGTTGCACATGTGTGTATAATGTATTGTGATTACATTCACCCTGACTGCCCTCCTTATCTCTTTCCACACCTGTTCATTCTATTCTTCCCACTAGTCTCTCTCCATCATTTGTGGTTATGTGTACATGTGCTAGGCAGATGGTTGCATCTTCTTTGTGTCTTTAACTGTTATGCCCATGCCATACCCAGGATGTAGAAACTCACAGTTCTACTAGTCTCCTGCTTCTACAGTCTTTCTGATTCCTCTTCTGTTGTACTTCTTAAAATATACAGTAGGTAACACAGATTTTCTTATTTTTGCCTACACTGCATTTTTTAATTTTAAAAATGATAGTGGTTAGATATTGTTTATATCTCACATTTAACCTACACTGACAATTCTCAATGTCAAAGTGACTACAGTTACAAAATAAGTATTCAGTAACTGTTTAAAAGAATATATTCTAGTTCTCAGTGAACATCATTTCTAAAGGAAAAATGCCAAAAAAAAAAAAATCCCAGATAAATGCCATAACAACCAACTCATTGTTCTCTGTCACACACAAGTAAGATTCTTCATTCTACTATAGAGATGTTTCACTGAGCAGGTGAAATAATAGTACTCAAATAATTCTCAGCTTACTGAAGGACTAGAGTAAGGTTTGTGCCAATAAATGAAGAATTACATATATGTTTTTAAAAAATTAAAATGTATAAAACCTAAAACTGTGCAAGGAGATACTGAGATTTGCAAAGAAGATCCTGTGAAAAGTTAACTGGATTTTTTTTTTTTTTTGACAAGACCAAAAGATCAAAATGACTTGAGAGCAATCATCAACCTGTATTAAAGCTAAACTAGCTTCAATGTGCATTCATAAAAGCTAAATGTAACGAGCACAGGATTGATGCTGTACTGATGAGCCCAAATAGTAAACATTGTGCTGATTCTCTGCCAGTATTAGTGTGCAAACTAAAATGACTCTACAGTGATAAAATGAGAATTTGAAAGTAGCGTGGGACTGATTACTTGATTTATTGTGACAGGCTACCTGGATGTAAGAAGGCAGAGAGGAAAGTGGCCTCTGGCTCACATATAAACTCCTATCTGAAACAGGCATAGAAATGGTGTCACTTCTGAAATTAGGACTAGAATAAAATCATATTATGGGAATAAAAATTTTACTTCAGAAGATTAAGTTTTTATTTCACTTACTCATCGGAATAAAGACTACTTCTAGTAATAAGTTTCTATGCTTAAATATTCAAGCAGACTTTCCATAAAGATCAACCATGATTTAGATAATGAGTAACTGGTGCCCCAGTCAAAAAATAACTGTGAACTGTTTTTACTGTGAGTCTATTTTTTACTTGGACATTTTCATACACTCTTAAGTTCCCTACTCACACTTAATCATTGTTCATTCCATTTTAACTATAACATCCTATTTCAACTACTCACGTCTTGCAAATGACTATTGTTTACCTAGCAACTCTCTCATTCAGAAGAGAACCCTGTGCAATGACTCAGTGTATATGATGGACACATATATACTCATGTATACACAGGCAAGCACTTCAGCCTACAGAGTCACTATTCATGCACAATATGCCACAACGTCACCAGATTCTTTCACACAGTCATTTCTCAGATTTCCTCTGTTGTTATTTAACATGGTGAATTACAGAGAGTCACAGACATGCTAGAGACATGAGAATAGTTAAATTTCCCTGGTGAGATACTATTAATAGCAGGGTAATACATGATGGTACTTTATGGCAAGGAAATTTTGTGTAAGACCGTTCTACTTGATTTCAGTATGGAGTCAGTATTTAGCAAACCATGAACTCCTGAACAAGTTTCCAAATTCCTAATGCATTCTTTTTGGTTTTCCTAATGCATTCTTACATTCATTCTTCTCTAGGAACCAAAGACATCTAGTAGGAATTTTTAGGTCAGAATTTAGTACTGCCATTAGGCCTGAAGGAGTTGGTATATGAGTATTTGTTTGTTTGTTTGTTTTTTAATTCTAGCCCAAAGCTCTATTCAGTACCTACACAACGGAAACCCTCTCTGGGTTTTCTATTAGATTGCTGCATCACATTAGATTAAATCAGCTGTTGAAAACCTAGAAATTGAACATAGTTTCTACTTGATTTAGAAAAGAAAGGTGAACAAACCATGGTGCCAGCAGTCTCATAATATCTTAAGTGTCAAATATTAGTCCTTTGTTCTGTTTCCAAAATTTAGACATACAAGAGCACCATAGGAAGAATGGGACGGTGGAAGTGGTTCCTGAAACATAATATGAATGTTGAGCGTCTCAAGAGCAGATAGTGTATTTCCAGTTCCAGATAGCTTTATATTTCTCAAGTGCCCTTCAATCAGAATAGGTACACAGTATGGTAATAGTTTATGACTCCTCAGAACTCTATTTTACTTATGGGCAGAGTGTCATGATGGCTCTGTGTAGACTTGGCTGTTCAACGTTTATATACCCAGTAATTAGCAGCTAGGCATGATTTAAAGGATAATGTTCCTGGCATTCAGCTTACATGAAGCAGTCAACAGCTTTTGTGGAAGATTAAATGCTGCAGTGAATCAGAGACATTTGGTGACCCCCAAAAGCCATTTGTTGCCAGAAAACTGTAATGCTATAATTACTGTGCCGGAGGGGAAACATATTCTACTGATAGCACAACAAACAGAAGAATTCACAGAGTGTGCCTCTTGCAGGTTTACAAAGACGACTGCTTTCTTGATTTGGATTCTTGGTTTTGTTTTGTTTTTTTTTTTACTTTGTTTACTCTTATTTCATTTGAAGATAAATTCCTATTAGTAAGCAGAGTATTTTTTAACATATCTTGATCTGAAAGATAATAACACAAGATCTGCAAGAATAATGTACATCTGCAATTTAAAAGACAAATGTGTTGTTATTATGAAAATTGTTTTTATTTCTTTTCAGAAAACTGGATCTAAATCTTCAAAGTGTTTATTCATTTAAAAAAATTCAAATTTTTTTAAATGAATTTTAAAAAATTTTTAAATTTAAATGAATTTTAAAAAAATTCAAATTATGTACTATATTAGCCATGTACTTTAAGACAGTATCATTGCAAAAATTAAACATATATTTATTTTAGTATAATTAAAAGTAGAGAAATTAATTTTAATTGTATGTTGGAAAATATATTCCTTAACATAAACTTTGATGTTTTCAAATCATGCTATCATATATGTGTAATTCATTACATGTAATTTCTACACATAATTGCTCATTTATAAATATGCAATACTAAAAATATATTATATGCATTCCTATACAAATATAGGTTTAGAAATGTAAACTTACTTAAATAAGAATAAAGATTATTTCAAATGTATTTTTCTAAATTATTCAAAGTTCAAATCACCCACTTGGCAATTTGTGTATTAAAATGTATCTAAATGGGAAAAATAAATAAAATAATGAAACAAAATAAGATGTAATATTTCACAAAGCTAAAAAAGATGTTCATCAACACATAACCATTGATCCTTGAAAAAAATCCTTTTAATACATGTATTTGTCCCTGTTCTAGGATTACGGGAAAAAAATTACATGGTTTAGTAAACTGGTTTAGTTCTCGAAAAGGAAAGAATTTTCTGTGTGCTTTCTCCATAATTGGATTTGGTATGCATTGTAAAAGAAACAGGCCTTTCACTGAACAGAGTTAGTAACCCATTTTTAAATAACACAAAAGGCTTCTCATAGCACACATTGACACCAGGAACGCTTGTCTCACCCACTCTTTTCCCCCTACCTCCCAGGCCTTTCTCTCCCAGCCCATGTCTGCCGATGGGAACAGTGCAGCCCCTTCATAAGAATCAGAGCTCATTCTCAAAGTTCAGTGTTCTTTTAAAGTGTTGGGAGAACTTTTAAAGTCTCAAAATTGCTTTAAAGCTAAAGGTGTATTTCATTTGGAGAAGTCAGAGTCTGCACACCGTGAAATCTGTATCTTTTTGGATGTCCGTTGGGAAAAAGGCATGCCCATATTTTGAAGCCCTGCTTTAATATCTACAGAAAGACTGCGGATGCAGAGGCATCTGCCCTCACTGTGACTAAAATGTTTACTTTAGCAAACACTGCTCTATTAAATTTCAAAGTGGTGCTCTTTGAATTTTAAATTGTGAAGAAAGCCTGGCCTCCATTCTTGAAAGCTTTGGTTTAAACATAAAAAGGAGGAATCAGCTTTGAAGTTCGAATGAGATGCACGAACTTGCTTCTCTGCAATGAGCCTGAAGATGTTAGAGGCTGCATGTGTGCTAGTTATCACTGGATCCTAGGACTTTGGTGACCCTCATTTTTTCAACGTTAACCACTTCTGGCTTTCTATAAAAATAGAATTTTGGAGACAATATAATATTTCACTTATTATGCTCAACTTGGGGAATGTCTCTGTAAAATAATTTTATAATTTTATAATATTTCTAAACAAATCACTTCATTGCTCCGAAATGGGGATCTAATTTGTCAAATTATGTCTGAAATCCAGGGTTTTACTGATTCTGCTCATTCATTTTTCCAGGATTTACTATGCACATGAAAACTAAATCACAGAAAATTTATATTTTTGGCATAGATGCTCACCTTAATGAGTATTTATTTTGGTAGATGAGGGCTTGCATAATTAAACAACCCATGAACCAGAGATAATTGAGTGTTACAAGAAATAATGCCATCTATTTACAAATGGGAGCCATTAACTTCTCCACTTTGCTCACTTCAGTGAACTTTTTAAACCAAATAATTACAAATGCACTGTTACAAAATAAGCGTTTGGGGGTCAGCTTGTTATAACTGTTTATGTTGTAAAATGAAGCAAACATGCCATTGGAGAAGGTGTTCAGGTACTGCTTTAACTGCAGGTTAAGACTTAAAGTAATTACAAAGATTAGCGATTAAATCCACTCCTGAATTATTCAGCAAAAGTTGTTTCTAATTTCCTTCCAATAAATTCTGTATACTATTAAAAAGGATAAAATTTATAGTATTATTTGCATACTAGACACAATTATATTTGGTTTGGATTTACCATCTCTTCCATGAAGGAAAGCCTATTCTAAGCCATCACGCCCTTTTTCTTATCAAAAGGAGGAACTGCTGATTTGTCTCAGAATACAGTAAGAATGAGAAGACAAAAGCTACTAACAATTTTTCTTCCCCCAAATATAAGTTTCATATACTTTATTTTGTCTTTCATATGAGGGTTAAGACATCTAGAATGATCACAGCAAACATTCACAACGAAGGCCCAGGAAACCACATGAAACCCTCTTAAAGGAGTAAATAAAAGGGGGTATCTCCAGCCACATGAATCCTAGCTGGTAACTACGCCACTGTCACTCTTGCTGATTGCAGCGTGAGTCATTTCCTGTCTTTGTAGAATAAGGAACAAAGGATGAAGAGATCCTGAAATTGAGCCTGCAAACCTGACAGTTTACAAACTGTTGGTCTGTGTAAGCAGATATACTGACAGTGACCTTGGGTCACACAAAGTCTAACAATCATAGCCTATCATTTTACTCTTAAGAAATTCCATTTTCAGAGTAGACATTCAATTCTATAGTCAAAAAACCCTAGAATTATCAATGCCTTATCTCTTCACCATTTTGTAATCATTTGACCTCATGTTTTGAGAAAAATGTAATAAAACCTAAAGGATGTAATGCATCCATAATCTTAAACACCTTGTGGCCTTTGCTTACAAAATTCTTTCCAAGAAAAGTTCAGCAAAAACTGTCAATTTCCAGTGTTTGAATTACCTGTGGATGAAGTGAAGTACCCTACGAGTAATGACATCTCTGTCATTTCTTATTTTCTAGTATAAAAATGTTTAATGGTTAGCAACGTCAAGTGTGAGACAGATATCTGCATTATTTGTAGAGTATTATTAAAAAGGAAGGCTCTGTTTTTCTGAGGAGAAGAAAAAGGGACAGTGTGGGGAGAGATTTGAAATGGTAGGGCTCAGAAAAAAGAAATGAGGGGCTGTGATATGGATCTAAAATAAATAAAATATAAATTAATGGAAAAAGTAAAAATTTAAAGTGCTCACTTTGAAAGATATTGAAAGTTAGCCTTTCACATTTAAAATTTATCTTCTAAATTTGCCATTTTAAAGGTTTTAGTTTCAACTATTTTAAATCATCATGAATGCAAATAAGCATATTCGACTAATATATATTATATAATATGGTATTTAGTTATTTAAACATATATATGTGTATATATATACGTGTATATATACATATACACACATATATATGTATATATATACATATACGTATATATACACGTATATATACATATACGTATATATACACGTATATATACATATACGTATATATACATATATACATATATATATATATATATATATATATATATGTTTAAATCACTAAATTCCACATTGTCCAATGGTAGTGATTGTTGGAAATGAATCCAAACAGTTTTGTTTAAATTATGCATGCATAAATACCAGAGTAAATATTTTGGAATGAACAGCATGCTTTAATATCAAATGACTAGAAATAGTATCTCCAGTTGTTAATGCCAAACAGTTATGCAAAACTAACACAATTCAAATGATCTATCATTTAATAAACCATCAACTATAGTGTTAAAAAAAGTAAGTGAATCTTTAATACAAAGGTAATCTTTATGTCAAATCGGCCCAGACATTCAGGAAAGCTGTCATATGTGAACCACAAATTAGCATCCTCTGAATTCACAACACATAAAACAACTTGGCTAAAATATCTCTATTTATGGACAAATGCTTCTAAATATCATCCATGTGCTCTTCTTGGAATATGTAAGAGCACTGCACTGACAGCAAGTAAATGCTGCTGTAAACTAAGAAACTTGAGCCTTCAGAAATGGAAAAAAATTAATACTTGCAGAAGAGAAAAGAAGATAATAATCTCTTTTTCAAATGAGCACATAAGCTTCCAAACACATCCATGCTGATGATGTTAGATGAATGATAAGGTTTAAACATCCACAACTAAAACATATTTGAATATAACTATGAATGTATATTTTTCTAACTATTCTAAATATTTCTAAATCCAAAGTATTTGATAATTTCCCAAATAAAGGTACTAACTACTCTGAGAACAAAGGAATCAAAGGAATATCTTGAACAGCCTTGGGATCCAAGTGACTTGATACTGTTAGAATGTCCATGATGCTAAAGTGAAAATTATTTCAAGCATAAAGTACTGTGTTTGACTCTACTTAAAACATGGATTTTTTTATTTACTTGATTTGAATATGGCACAATTACTATGTGATGCTGTAACCCAATCATTGTGCAGTCATCTAGGGGAAAGCAAAGCACTCTAAAGCATTTTCCCATATGTAATTTGTGTAAAACATACGGTTTTGATGAAGCAGTCTTAGAAATATGCATGAGAGTGACAGCAGTAGCATCAAGCCTCTTTGTCTTTTTGCTGTCGACAGGAATGCCTTGAAGGATGTAAGACTGCTTGTTGGGTGTTTGGGTTATTTTTTTTTTTAAGTTAAGATTTCTACTCTGCATCAATTTTCATATGGTTTACAAGTATAAGTGTAGCAATGTGATTCCTTACTCCAAACTTCAGTCACTACCATGAGTAATCTTGGAGGACTGTCGTATGAGTGATAGCATATGGCTTTGTCCTCAGAGCTCTCAGCACTGAACAGTCATCTTCCAGTCAGTCCAGAATTTCAATAGAAAGAACACATGGTAGCATTGCATCTATTCTCAGTACTTTGAACAGGCCAAGTGGTTCAACTTCCTCACAGTCTCTACTTCATCTCACCTACTGCATAAGTTAGATGTAAATGTTCCATCTGTCCTTTGAAATTGCAGCTCTTTCATTCTTTCCTCTACACCTTCACAAGTTTCCCAAGGATTGGAAAAACATGACTTATTTGCAGCAGTTATTAGAAGTTAGCAACCCATCACTGCTTTTTCTTGCAGTTCTGTAGTATCTTATCATGTTTGTATTGCGTATGCTTCTACATCAACTTTTTATTAATTAGAAATTCAATGTGACTTATTTTATTAAAATAATAAATATTAAGCTATAAAATTTGAAAAACCTAGTTGCTTCAGAAGTCAAAAGATAAATACATCTCAGCCTTTGAGTTTGAAGTACAGGAAAATGTAAGAGTAAATAATTATATGTTGGAAAAGAAATAAAAGTCGTTATACTGAAAGAACTGAGAAACAAAGACAGGAGCAGTTTCCAGTCATGCTTCTCCAAAAGGAAAGTGACAGTTCTGTAGGTACAAATGAATTCTGTGAGGAGCTAATTCCTAAAGTGGTGGGCAGTGTCAATTCCAGGTTCCTGGGAACCCCGGCCTGTGTAGTCACAGGGACACTGTCTTCAAAGTGAAGGTTTTAAATAGCAATAAATTTATTTTGAAACATGTTTTTTTCTGACTTTTCTGATTTTCCTCTGTACATCATGAGGATTTCGACATGTTAAAATAAGCTGCATCTTACTATTATTATTCAAAATATTCAAGTAAAATACTTTAAAAGTGTTGATATAGAATAAACTTCTTGTTAAACATAAAACATTGATTAACATACAATTACCAATTTTAAGAACAACCTCTAACGGACATAGAAACCTCTAATGGACATAGAAAATTTAGGAAAAAAAGTCAAGAGATCATCACCATGTCTTTTATTGAGTTCACCCTGAATTTTAAAAAAACAAACAATTTTGTCACTTAGAATGTATTTTATTTAAATCTTTGAAGTTAGCAGAGAGAAACAAATTGGACCCAAGAGGCAAAGTGAAACAAAGTCTTCTGAGACAAGTATCTTTACAACTGACTAGTGTCTCAGCGTGTATTTGCACCATCATGTCATTATCCATTTGTTGAGATCCATTCATGTTATTATCATTTCCTGGCTATGATGAGTAGAAGAGCAAGCATCTCTAGGAGAAGAGATCCAGTCATTTAGGTACATGCCAAGAGGTATTATAGCTGGCTCATTTTCAACGTATTGATTTCAAAGGTGCTTGCATCAATTTGAAAGCCAACCAATCATGACTGAGAGTTCCATACTTCACAAACTTCCCTAGCATTTGTTGTTAGTTGTTTTTTCTTGATACCCATTTTGAATTGGGTACCAAGAAATCTCAAAGTGGTTTTAACTTGTATTACCCTAAGTATTAAGCATATTGAACACTTTCTTATAAATTAAAAGTAGATTTTTTTCATACCATATATTTTGATCACAGTTTCTACTCCCCAACCTCCTCCCAGATCTTCACCATCTCCCAAACCATGCAATTCCACACCTTATTTCTCTCTCGATTTACAAAACAACCACAACAGTCAAGGCAAATTAAAAAAACAAGCCAAATCAGAAAAGAATAAAACAAAAAGAGAAAAAAATGCATGAAGTACATGTCATACAGAAAGATGTGCACTCATAGAAAACCAATTTTTTAAAAAAAGAAACTCATAATAAATTATAAAAATTGTAGCAAGATTTAAAAAATGCCCAAACAAACCATTTTGAGACAAAAACATTAAAAAAAAATCATTGAATTTTGTTTGAGTTTCCATCTACTGATGGACATGAGGCCTGTATCTAACTAAGTATGGTTTGTTTACATCATGAGAATTATGTTTTCCTATGTGAGCAATTTCCAACTGGAGATTGTGTCTTGATTAGAGATTGGAGCATCATATTCATGTTCCTCTGAGCAGTGAAACCTCATCTGACTTGGACTTGTCCAGGCCTTGCTCATGCTGCCATAGTCTGTATGAGTGTCTGTGAGCATCAGTCTTGTTTCTCCAGTGTATTCCATTCCCTCTGGTTCTTACAGTCTTTCCAGATCCTCTTTCACAATGTTCTCTGAGCACTGAATGAAGGGATTTAGTAGGGACATCCCATTAAGCGCTGAGTACTCCAAGGTCTCTCGCTGTCTGCACATTGTCCAGTTGTTGTTTTCTGTACTGGTTCTATCACCTACAAAGAATAGCTTCTCTGATGCTGAGTAAGACGCCACTTGAAAATGAAGATATTTCTTGGTCAGTTTTGTTCCTTAAGAACTCTCTAACAAGATAAGTAGTATATTTTTAAAAAATGGGCCTTTTAAAAATCTTTGGTATTTGGGTTCTTTATATAATATTCAGAATATTAATCCTCTCTCAGATGCATAGTTGCCAAATCCTCTCATTCTTGTGGTTCTCCTTCACTTGGTTGTTTCTTCTGTGGTACAGAACCCTTTTTATTTTGTTTTAAGAGGTTCTGTTTGCAAATTTTGGTCTCTCTTTCTGAGCAAATGGAGCCACATCTGGAAAATCTTTTGCTATACATAGATTGTGGAAGGTACTACATATGTTTTCTTCTAGCTTTTTAAATTTTTACATTGCAATCCTTGATACACATAGATGTGAATTGTATGCAAACTGTTAGTCATAGGTTTAATTCTTCTGTATGTGGACATCTACTTTCCCCAGAACTATTTGTGGAAGATATTGTTTTTCTTACAGACTGTGTGATTTGGGGATCTTTATTAAATATCAGATGACTAAACCTTTGTCTCTTCTGTTTTCTCCATTGATGCACAGGAACTTTTTTTTTGATATTATGATGCAGTTTTGTTGTTATAGTTCTATAATATTGTATTATATTCTCCTCAGGAATTTTTTCTGCATTGTTTTTGGCACTCTAGGGTATGTTTTTACCCTTTCAAGTTTCCCCTCCACAAATCCCCTCCCCAGTCCCCTTCCTCTATGAGAGTGCTCCCCCACCTACCTACCCACTCCTGACTCACCACCTTATCATTATTCTACACTGGGTCATTGAGCCTCCACAGGACCAAGGCTCTTCCCTCCTAGTGATACCCAATAAGGCTACATATTCAGCTGGAGCCATGTGCACTCTTTGATTGGTGGTTTAGCCCCTAGAAGCTTTGGAGGGTCTAGTTGGTTGATATTGTTGTTCTTCCTATGGGGTTGCAAATCCTTTCAGCTCCTTCAGTCCTTTCCCTAACATCTCCATTGGGGTTGCCCCACTCAGTCCAATGTTTGGCTGCATACATCCACATCTGTATTGGTCGGGCTCTGACACAGCCTCTCAGGGGACAGCTATACCAGGCTCCTGACAGTAAGCACTTCTTGGCATCAACAATAGTGTCTGGGTTTGGTATCGGCAGAAGAGATGGATCCCTAGGTGGGGTAGTCTCTGGATAGCCTTTCCTTCATTCTCTGCTCCACTCTTTGTCCCTGCATTTCCTTTTGACAGAAGGAATTCTGAATTAATATTTTTGAGGTACATAGGTAGCCCCATTCCTCAACTGGGGGCAGTGCTTATCTACTGGATATGTTGTCTACACATTCTATCTCCCGTTTGTTGGTTAGTTTGGATAATGTCCTCCCTGTTGGGACCTGGGAACCTCTTGGTCCCTAGCATCTGGGACATTCTAGTGGGTACGCTCAGGTCCCCCTCTTCCACTACTACACAACTCCTTTCAAATTCCTGGTCCTCTATATGGCTTCCCCTTTTCTACCTCCCAGATCCCTCTCTCAGTCTACTTCCCAGAAATTATTTTCTTTCCCCTTCTGACTACAACTGTAGCATCCACACTCTGCTGTGATCTTCTTTCTTCTTGCTTTCATTTAGTCTGTGAGTTGTATTGTGGGTGTTCTGAGTTTCTTTTTGTCTAATATCTACTTACCAATGTGTACATACAATGTGTGTTCTTTTGTGACTGGGTATTTTAAACTTCTGTATAAATCTTGTTCTTGTTTTTGTTTTGTTTTGTTTTGTTTTGTTTTTACTATTTTACTTCTGTAAATAAGTCATGAAGATTTGGATTTGGATTTTATTGAATGTTTAAATTGTTGTCTGTAGTATGGTCAAGACAAACAAAATCTTGAAATTTAAAACAGAGTGTACTAGAAAATAATATGAGGAAAGTAACCCAGTCATAAAGAGAAAATACCATACATTCTCTTTTATTGATAGATCCTACCTGGACTCTATAAATTTGAGCATGTAACATGAAGTAATCATAGAATCCAGGAAAGGAGAAATGGATTCTGATGCAGGAGGGAGGAAAAGTGCTATATTTGGGGTACTGGGATATAAGTGCTATGGAACATGTGATAGAGAAAACAAGAGAGACTTTAACAGAGGAAGAAGATGAACTATCAGTTTGGTTATCTGAAAATCCCATAGGAGAAGATATTGGTTTATAAATATACATAAAAGTGCACAGTAATATTGGGTATGTGAATACATATTCACAAAATTATTATTCATATTTATATGCATGTGTGTGTCTACCACATGCATTCAGTTTACCACAGAAGCCAGAAATTATGTTGGATCTTCTGGACCTGCAATTATAGTCAAATATTTAATTCCATGTACGGATGCTTGTAGGAAGCCGCTGTTAGCAGTGGCTATACGTTTCATTTTCCAAGATGGCGCTGGCCACGTGTCTTCCCAATTGTAAACAATTATCTGCTCAGCTGCTAGGCAGAAAGGTGTGCCAAAGTCACTGGCCAATCCCGAGGCATAATATTGGGTGGTGAGCGAACAGCCAATCAGAAGTAAATACGTCACTCTAGGCTGTATTTAAGCAAGGCCCCTTCCGCGTCTCTTCCCTTCCGCTCCCTTCCGCCCTTCCGCGTCTTCTGCGCTTCCCACGTGTGTGTTACAGATTAAAGTCCTCATTTTGCAGTAACTACCCGAACTGCATCTCTTGTGTTTCTCTTCCACCAGCGTGGGGCGACACGGGAGGCGTGCGTTATAGGTGCTAGATTTTAACTTCATTCATTAGGAAGAGTAGAAAATATTTCTAACCAGTGAGTCATCTTCTCAGTCTCTGTATATTTTAAGAGAATTATCACACACATTCTGATGACACTCCCTCCCAAAACAAGGTACTGAAAAAATACTCGTGAATAACAAGCATGTAAATCTTCCTGAGTTGTTGGTTGGGAGACTATAAGAGACTTCCAAAACAATATGGTCTTTTGTCATTATCTTTGGTGGCCATCTGGAACTTGAAGATGCATCGACAAAATAAAATGAAAAGACCTCTGTCATCTATTTCCTTCCACAGTTTATACTAGATAAGGAAGAAGTTTTGGTACTTGATACAAAAAAACAAAAAACAAAAAAACAAAAAAAAAAACCTCCACTTAATTTTAAAGAAGTTGGAGCATACTTTGTGCCAACATCAACATAAACAAACCACAGTTTGGTGACAACTTTTGATGCTGAAAATATTTTATTAAGAATCATGTGACAATATGACTTATCATAAGGTGAGCACACTCTCTGAGAAATACTTAAATCCTTTGAGTAACTGTTTTCTGTATTTCCATACAAGACAATTTAAATTTCTTTTATGTTTCCCTAATAGAAATCACATTTTCAAACTAAAATCTTTACAGTTCTAAAATGAGTTAAATATACCTGACCAAATTGAAAAGTCTTTCATTCATTCGGACATAATAGCATTGTATACAGAGAATTTTCAAAGGGATGGGCATATTAGGAGAACTGTTAAAGTATTAAGAAAGTTTCATCAAATATTAACTATAAGCAGACTAAGGTTCACTAAAGTCTACAAAATATAATAACTTTAAGATAATTATTGGGACTTCTTAGTAAGACATTTTAGAACACATAATATTCTAATTGTGACACAAGAGCGTTAAAAATAATGAAACTTCCCTAAAGGTTACAAGTTGTTCAGTGTTAAATTTTTTCTCAGACTTTATAGTTCTTACTTGGGCAATACTGGCTGTTGAGAAATTTAAATATTGCTTTTACATTTTTCAAGAAGAAAAAAATTGAATATAAATATTTAGAATGTAGTTACCAGTTATGTTGGTTTAGGAATGTGGTGTGAGCAGGTAATCCCATGAGACTCACGACTTCACTACCCTTTGTAGTTGGCTAGATTTACACTATCAGGTACAACAGGGGTCCTGGTCATTGTGCCTTAAATTCAATTAAACTGCCGTTATTTACTTCCCAGATATAAATGTCACTTTTGACCCTTTCAGGCTATCTTGATGAGCCTGAAATACTGTGGTTCCTAGGAATCCGTAACTCTGTGGAACTATTGATTTCTCCTCTCCGAGGCAGCTTGAATATTAACTTCAGAAGCTATGAAAACTAGTCCTCATGGAACAGGCTTTCAGTTCAGATCCAGCTTCAGTTCTCCCAGCCTTATGTCTGAAGTGCATGGATTCTACAACAAAGGAGTAATTTCAATTTATGGAAGGCAACCAAGCATGCCAACAATAGCCTGCATTGTTCTGGCAGGCCCTGTTTTGGGACTTTTGTTAAAAGATCTATGGCTCTTTGTGGGAACAATACCACTCCAATTAGCATAACTTTATATATCTACACATACACTCATGCACATACATATAGATAAATATGAAATGATCTCTCTATATCTTTTCAGATTTTTATCCTTCTTTCTTTCTTTCTCTTCTACTTTACTCTATCCACCTTTCCAACTCCAAATTTTCTCATTGACCTCTTCCCATTAACTGTATATTGCTGTTCCACTCTTTACAGTTTCACTCCCCGAAAATGCCATTAGTGTCCCCTGATATCTGTGGTTATTCTAGGTCCTATATTTACATGTGAAGATATGGAGCTAGGAAGAACTATGCAACAAGTGCATGGAATATTCTTCTTTATGGATCCATTAACATGAATGTTGTATGGATCGCGTACAACATGAATGTTTCAAGTTTCATCTATTTACCTGCAAGTTTAACTATTTCATTATTCTCGGCAGCCAGATAGTTTTCATCGTGTATATAAGCCACATGTTTATTAACCATTCATCAATTGAAGAACCTTCAGGTTGTTTCCATTTCCTGGATATTATTAGTAGAACAGGAATGAACATAGCTGAATCATGGTTGATAATTTTAACTATGACTCCTCCTTAACAATGCTTTCATTTGTAGCATAGAGAGACATTACAGAAAGCCAGAACTGACTGCAGAGAGAGGGAAAATTAGTATTTTTCAGTGCTGAATACCCTGTTTGGCAATCTGAGACTAAATTGTCAGTCTTTAAAACATATTAGCAACAAATTTATGGAGTGATTCACATACACACACACACAAATGTGTGTTTATACAGACACATATGCAATTGTTAATATTCGCTCTCATGTAAGTATCTATGCATATATAAATATACAATATTAACAAAAGAGTCTATGAATCATGAATTTGAAAGTTAATGGGTGGGAGTCATATGAGAATTGCAGGGGGACAAGAAGAAAATAATGTGATTATATTTAAATTAAAATATTTTTAAATTAAAAAATTAAAAAAAATATATTAATAATGAGAAAGGATTTCAGGTCAGGTTAAATAAAGAGTGAAAGTTTTGTCAGTATTTCTTTTCATCCAGAGGAGATATATGTGGATATTCTCACTGAAAATAAATGATCAGTGATATTCTCTTATTACCTCATTCTTACAAAAGAGACTGCAAAGTTTTCTTGTAAACTGACAGCAAAATGGATTGTCCAAATCAAGTACTAAAGGGAAAAAATGATGAAATATTTGTATTACACAGTTTTGGCAGTGTTGGTAACTGAAATCAGTCCCTCTAACACACTAAACAAATGAGCTCATCCTGAACTCCTATGCCAGTTCAGTTTATGATTCTAATGGTTGGCTTAATTATTTCTAATGTGCTTCACATGCAATAAAATTAGGAGGTTCCCCAACAACATACTAATAGAGATGTTGTCCTGATTAATTCAACATTAATATTCTCACTCTTTGACTAATTGCTCATTATCACTTTGCTTTTCTTTTTCCTAAAATGTGTAAGTCAATGCTGCTGAATACAGTTTCAGGGCATATCTGCCAACCTGCTAAAATTAGTGAATTACACTTGGAATGCACCTGATCTTGCTTATATGTAGGTAGAAAGTACGACAATACCATAATTCTTTTGTAAATATAAAAACATTCATTTCTTAATTCAACAGATTATGAGATTCTTTTCAATGTTGTCTCTTTATATTTTTCTAGGATATATGAATGACTTTTGAGCTTTAGCAAAATAGAAAAATAGAAGCTAAAAATGTAACTCAATGGTAAAATTCTTGGCTGATAGCCTCGGGGTCACAGTTTTGAACCCTAGAACCACAAAGAAAAAAAATTAAATTTTGACTTTCTTGTGTCTTTAGCTTAGAGTAACTTCAAGTTAATACATTTTAATGTTGCAAACTTACCTTCCACTTAGAAATTTCGTACATTTCAAATGCAACAGCTTAAATTTTAGCATAGCAATACTTTTCTTACACAGAAGGTATGCTTTTATATTGTAAGGACATTTTCATCTAACTTCTGAAAATTCTGTATTTTACATTGAAGATCTTATAGGGCACTGTGCCCAATTGATTCTAGCTGAAACATGTAAGAAAAAACCCAAAAAAACAAAAACCAAACCAAAAAAAAAAAAAAATTCAAGTGTTTCAGGGTGTTTTATGTGTTGGGCAACGTTAGCATAGGCATCTAAAGTAAAATCCTTCCTGATTCAGCACTCTTTCCCTTTATTGGACAGAAACTACATGTCTTTGCCCCACAGACTACAGCACTTCAAAAGACCTATGGTTTGGTGCAAATTAATGATTCAGATAGTTTATAATTAACCATAACTTATTTTAGATACTCAGTCTAACGTGTGTGTGCACTTCTATATTTGCTCTTTGGCTGGTAATTCAAAAGCAGATTTCTGACATCTTTCCACCATTTGCCCCATTGTTATTTTAAGCCAAGTTCTTAAATAGACAGGCAATCCCTTAAATACTAAAGTGAGCTTGCCAAAGGGTTTAGTGCAAAAATGAGTTCATATATAGTACATGACAGCCTATAAAAATTAAACTGGAGCAAAAAAGAATAAAAGTGTACATGGAATACATTGCACATGGCAATCATAAATTAAAGCTCAAGGCTCAGATTCCAGACACAAAAACTGCTGTTCCACAAAGAACTGAGACTGCAATATTCTTATTAGTAGTTTTAGAGACTTGGCTTCTAAAGCAACTGAAGATTTCATGTTTCTATATGACCAAGGAACCTATTTTGAAAAGTTGCCTCATTTCATTTCAAACCTTATGAGCTTTTGTGGTAATAATGTTTTAAAATCTGTACTGGTATTTGAAACTTGATGGTAATATTATAGTTAAAAGCATGTGGCACCAAAATTATAAAGAAACTGAGGTGAATTGTTCCTCTTTTTTAAGCTTTATATTTTTAATTAAGAATGACTCATTTACTACTGAAAAAATCAAGGACTTGTATTGATTTTACAAATAAGAGAACAAAGTCACAAGATGTGGAATTTTCTTTCTTCCTTATACATATTTTCAAGAAAAATAATTGTGACTGTGTTACAAATGATTTTCAGCTGTTCTTCTAACATTGAACACAAATCTCAGCTAGAAGATGTTTTTTATGCTTATTTGTTTTGTTTTTTATTGTAAAACTAGGGAATAATTCTAGAATATTCACGTACTATCTCTTGAAATTATAATCTCTGAAATACTTCACTTAAGAAAGAATATTTAATTCCATTGAAAATCAACGAAATACATGCACCTTCAAGTTTCAGCTGTTCGTAACTCATTGTCTAAGACATCCAACAGATATCTATATGCCTACTACTTAACATATCATTCTGGATGTTGTTTACAAATATAGTGTATAGCAGAAGAAAAGCTACTACAGAGTAGTGTATATCAAACAAGTTGATCAAGTTTAAAATAATTTAATTTGGCTGAAATCAATTCTATCAACATTTTGGTAAAATAATGTCTTATGTTGTTTGTTAGGTAATTGTTCTTTCTAAACATTGTCCCCTTATCAATGCTCAGTGAATCACATATTAAATAAACATTGAAATCCATTACAAAAATGAGCAAAAAAGAAAATTAGAATATTCAGTGTTATAAAACGCAAAATGTGGTTGTAAAAAAAATCATACAACCCAATCAAAAAATGGGGTATAGAACTGAACCAAGAATTCACAACAGAGGAATTTCGAATAGTTGAGAAGCACCTAAGAAATGTTCAAAGTCCTTAGTGATCAAAGAAATGCAACTTAAAACGACCCTAAGATTCCACCTTACACCAATCAGAATGGCTAAGATCAAAACCTCAAGTGATAACACATGTTGGTGAGGATATGAAGAAAAGGGAACACTCCTTCATTGCTTGTGGTAGTGAAAACTGGTACAACCATTCTGGAAATCAATTTGGAGGTTCCTCAGAAAATTGGAAATAGATCGACCTGAACACCCAGCAATACTACTCTTGGGAATATACCCAAAAGATTTTCCACCTTGCCAAAAGGGAATGTCCGACTATGTTCATACCGGCCTTATTTGTGATAGTCAGAGCTGGAAACAACCCAGATGTCCCACCACAAAAAAATGGATACAGAAAATGTGGTTCATTTACACAATGGAATACTACTCAGCTATTAAGAACAAGGACATCCTGAGTTTTGCAGGCAAATGGATGGAACTAAAAGGTAACTCAGACCCAAAAGAACAGGCATGGTATATACTCACTAATAAGTGAATATTAACCAAAATAAATAGAAGTATAGAATACCCAAGATATAGTCCATAGAACTCAAAAAGGTCAACAAGCTGAAGGGCAAAAGTTAGGATATCTCAGGCTCACTGGGGAGGTAGAAGAAAGCAATCCCAAGTAGGGAGAGAGAGAAAGACCTGGAAGGGAAAGTGGACAGGGGTTAGGGGGAGAGGAGAACCTGATCTGGTATTGGGTGAAGGAAAAGGACTGAAGCCCAGAGAGCAGCAGATAAATGGAAACAGGCAACCTACAGAGATAGAAGGTAGGGAGGACCCTCCAGAATGTAACAGACCTGGGAGGTGAGAGACTCTCAGGACTCAAAGGGATGGACCTTAGATGAAATGCCCTATAGTAGGAAGAAGGAACTTATAGAGCCCACCTCCAGCAAGAAGACAGGCCATCAAATGAGGGAGGGGTTGCCATCACACAGTCAAAATTCTGACTCATAATTGTTCCTGAGATTTCACCTTACATCAATTAGAATGGCTAAAATCAAAACCATAGGACACAACACATGTTGGCGAGGATGTGGAGAAAGGGGAACACTTCTCCATTGCTGGTGGGAGTGAAACTGGTACAACCATTCTGAAAATCAATTTGGAGGTTTCCCTGAAAAATTGGAAATAGATCTACCTGAAGACCCAGCAATAGCACTCTTGGGAATATACCTAAAAGATACTCCATCTTGCCACAGGGGCACATGTCCCACTATGTTCATACCGGAGAACTACAGCAGAGGATCCTGAAAAGAAGTAAGTCCAGCAAAAGACTCAAAGTGGAATCCAGCTCAAGGAGAGGTCCCAAGGCCTGACACTATTTCTGAGGCTATGGAGTGCTCACAAAAAGAGACCTATCATGACAGCATGCAGCTGAAAAGAGTCAAATGCAGATATTTGCACCCAACCAATGGACAAAAGATGCTGACCTCTATGGTTGAATTAGGGAAAGGCCGAAAGAAGGAAAAGAAGAGGGCAATCCTATAGGAGGACCAGCAGTCTCAATTAATCTGGAGCCCTGAGATCACTCAAATACTGAACCACCAAAAATGCAGCATACACCAGCTGATATGAGGCCCTAATACATGTATAACAGAGAACTTCTGGGTCTGTTCTCTGGGATCAATAAGAGATGATGCACCTAACCTTCAAAAGACTGGAGGCCCCACAGAGTTTAGAGGTCAAGTGGGTGGGAGGTAGGAACAATCTTGCGGAGTCAGGGGGGTATGTTGGAAGTATGGGATGTAGAACAGGCAGAATGTGGGAAGAAGGTGGATAAAATCTGGAGTATAAAAAATAAATAAATATGTAAATTAAACAAATAATAAAACATAAATATAAATATTTCTGCCAGTCTCTGACACTCCCTTCCTTAAATACCTAAAAGTTTATAATTCTGATTGTAAAATAAAATAAGTGCTTTCCAAGAATTGATTTATAAAACAAATAAGCATTAGAAGAAAATTAAGGACAAACTAAATATAATTTAACACTGCAAAGAGAAAGTCTGTGAAAAATTTTTATAAAAGTTAATCAAATGAAATGACATTTAAACTATAAATATGTAGTCTTGACTTAAAATTCCATAAAAATTTGTCAGTCTAATAAAATGGAAGCCAAGTAATGGAATATGATAGACACTTTCATCATGAACTGAATTTTTATCATAATCAATCATTAGATAGATAAGAAGATAGACAGGAAGATATATATACATATATATACATACATATATATGTATATATATATAATTCTATATTAGTGAATTTATATATTATTGGAATTGATAGAAATATATATAATTGATAGTCATATATATATGACATATATATGTGTATATATATATATATATATATATATATATGACTGACCATTAAATAGCAGAAAAACATTAGAATTTATGCTTTAATTGCTAAATAAAATTAATTGCTAAATGAAGTATTCTGGTCCTGGATCGATGGATATTTTTCTACCTATTCCAATGTAGTATCTATGATGTTACCATAAAATATATAAGTTGAAACAAAAAGCTAGTTCTATGTTCAAGTGTCATGATTACCACAATCACTAAATATCTATGAGAATAACCACTCTAAATTTGGAATAGTGACTTTGAGTTACATAAAAATAAAATAAATTTATATCTGGCTTGAACAATTTCATCAATACACTTCTTACTGAAATGAGTAAAATCCTGATTAGCTCATGTAATAGAATTCCAACTAAATAAAAATTTTAAAGCAATAAAATAAATACCCAAGTAAAACGCAAAGATAGACAATAAAATATTAAGATAAAAGGTAAATGGAGAGATTTTCAGGATAAAAACATGAAAGTAGAATTTTGCTGCATAAGTAATTCTTGAGACAGCCAAACTGAGCAATGATAATTTCTCTATGTAAATCGAAGATAATAGCTATTGAGTTAGGATAACACAATACCAGGAAAATGTATTCATTGAACTGATTACTTTTGTCAACTTGAAACAAACTGGAGTCATCTGGGTAGAGGGAACCTAGATTGAGGAATTTCTTCCATCAGCTTGGCCTAAAGTCATGTCAGTAGTAGAATTTTTGTGATTAATAATTATTATAGAAAGGTCCAGACAACTGTAGGCAGTGCTATCCTGGGCAGGAAGCAAGAGAAGGAAACCAATAAGTGGCGTTGTTTTGTGGTCTCCACTTCAGTTCTACCTTGTCTTCCCTTGATAATAAAGTATAAATTATAATGTGAAATAAGAACTTTCTACCAGCATTCTTGTTTTGGATATTGTGTTTATAGCAGCAACACTAAAGTAACTAGGACACAAAATGGTGCCATATGTGGGGCATTGTGCTGACAAGCATGACTATGATGTTTGGGGAAAGCTTGTGGTACCTTTTGAATTTGGGGGCTGAAAAGGCTGTGTGGTGCCAACATCTTAATTCACTATTCTCTAAGAGCATAAAAGGTAAGATACTGGCGGAAAAAAATCACATAATAGAGGTCTGGCATGTGAAGTTTCAGAGAGAGAGTCAAGAATCCCTTAAAGACTCTATCAGGACCATTCACTTGATATTTAGAATTAAACTTCTGTGGTATTTCTGATCATCTGTGCTGAGGAAATCATCTTGATTAATAAAATATCAGCACCACTGAAGCAGAACCTTTGTTTTACTAGGACAAAAAATATTGGTTAGCTGGGGCTGAATTATCAGCTGTATTTAAAACAAGACTAGTGTGGTAGAGGAAAATCTTTTGGAAACTATTTCTTCAGAGTCAGCACACAGAAACTCAGGTCCAGAGCAGGCAAGCTCATATATATCAAGCTGGCCACTGACTTGATATGTGTTAGATTCTTGGATAAGGTACTGGCTGGTACTGGCACCATGAATGCTGAAGAATGGAAGGGATTTTGGAGAGAAGCTGGAGCTTGGCAGTGTGAGAGCCCTGAAAATGACATTGACTAAGATATCATCTCAGCTGTAGTCAAGACTCAAGCATACTGGACATTCCAGAACCATTGGATGACTGTCAAACACCATAGCAAGAGAGAGGTGGAGCCACTGTGAGCCTATGAGATCTAGTACATGTCCTGTGGGTGGCAGAGGCAGAGAAATATTTCTAATCATTTTATGTTAGTAAGGACATGCCAGATTGAAAAAAAAAATAATGTTAATCTAACACCATCCTTCTTAACAGTAGTTCCCACACAATGATAAATCTTTTCTGAACATACTTCTGAGAGAAATAAGACAAGCCAAACACAGAATGGATGTAAGACAAAATATTTTTCAGTAGCAAAGTCTAATAGAGATTACTCTTAAATTTGTAAGATTTCATATAATGCAGCTCCTATATTCATATTGTGAGAAAAATTCCAGTGTTAAACCAGGTCAATTAACAAATTAACCAAAAATATGTAATGTCAACAATGACTTCCTATACACAAAAATTATATATATACATATACATATATATATGTATATATATACATATATATATACATCCCAGAAATACCTGTAATAATTAAATATTAATCATTTAAAATATTTCCACATAGAAAAGTTTAGTCTATAATTTGATTATAATACACTATGTACAAATACAAATTTGTTGTACTATAGTGTTTAAATTATAAAGATTAAAATATTAAAAAGTCTTACATTTTATCTAATCTAAATATGAATGTGTGAATAATGCTTATAGAGAAGAAATAAATGCCTAGAACCATAAAAATAATAACTTAATGTAATGTATATTGTTACTTAATTTATAGTGTTCTGACAAGATAAAGAAAATGTCAAAATTAATTGTATTGGTCTGTTACCCTGTGTCAAGATAAGAGAAAATGGGCAGAATTACGAAGCACACAAACCTCGTTGATCCATCTCAGTTAGTTGTCTAACGAGGCAGATTAAAGTCAACTTGGAATACTCAACGGAAAATGTGTTCTGGTTCCAAAACAATTATAAAATTCTAGATTGCACATCCTAGAAATGATAAGTGACTAATGGTAATTTCTGGCCACATATTGCTTATGTTACACTTTCTGCTTTTCTGTCAGCCCTGAGCTATTTCCCTAGACTCGTACATCTAAACTTCTGATCATTTGACATATGCAGTGGAGCGGCTCCTCTGGGCCAAGGGCTCCCAATCAATCTTTAAATTTAGACAGCAAGAAGTATAATAAGCAGGTGAGTTCTCATATATCTAACATTAGAAAACATCCCATTTATCAGCTTCCCTGGGCTTCAAAGTCCCAATATGTACATTCTCTTTTTGTTTCTATCTTTTTCTTGTATTGAAAATGGACTCTTTTCTCATACAATATATCCTAATTATAGTTTTGCCTCCCTCTGCTTGTCCAAGTTCCCCCATCCCTGTCTTTCCATTCAGATCCACCTCCTGTCCGTCTCTCATTAGAAAACAACAGACTTCTAAGAGAACAACCAAACATAACAGAATAAAATTTAAAATGATACAGCAAAACCCAACATATCAAAGTTGGACAAAGCAACCCAACAGAAGGAAAAAAATTCTAAGTACAGGCACACTGAGAAATCCATTTATTCGCAAACTCAGGAGTCCCATGAAAATAGTATGCTAAAAGCTATACCTGGTTCAACCCCTTGTAAGCCCTGTGTTTGCTACTTGAGTCTCTGTGAGTTCATCTGTGCCTCGATAAGTTTCATATGGCCTTTTTCTTGAGTGCCCTTCATACTCTCTGAATCTTACGTTATTTTCATCTCCTCTTCTTATGATTCCCTGAGCTCTAAGGAGAGGCATTTAATGAAGACATCACTTTTAGACTCTCCACATAATGTTTGTCTGTGGGTCTCTACATTTGTTCCCATCTGCTATTCTAGGAAGATTGCTAAAATGACTGGATAATGTATGGATCTGTGAATACAGCGGAATATAATTATGCATCATTTTACTGATATTTTTAGATCAGTAATGCTTGGTTTTACCTTCATCTTCTTAGTCACATAAAGTATGTCTAGGATTGGTTACATCTAATGGAGTGAGTTTTAAGTCAAATCAGATGCTGGTTAGCTATTCTCAAAAGTTCTGCGCTACCATTATCCTGGCATAACTTTCAGGCAGAAAATTACAGATCACCATTTTTATGACTGGGTTGGTATTTACATTTTTCTTTTGGTAGACTGCAGAGTACATTCCAAAATCTTTAGAACTTAGAGGTGAAGGCAACATGACAGCATCAGCTGGACATGTCCACATTGAATGAACTGTATTAGTATTGTTCTGGGAAATGGAGTCCCTCTCAGAGTTGGAACAAAAAGAAGATATAGTCACCTAAATGTCTCAGGCAGTTGAATAACTAGACCTATTAACATACCCTTTTGCACAACTCATTATTTCATCACTTAATGTCAGGGTAACTTTTATTAACTTTAAAATAGAAGTTTATGAACTACAAGAAGTAAACACTGGGATTTCTTAAAAGCATAAAATAAATAATGGAGAGATGTTTCAGTGGGAAAGAAACCCCTGCTTGCTCTCTCCATTGTATAAAAGTACATTCTGCTCCCCACATCCACAAATGGCTCAAAAGCACATGTAACTCCAGTTCTATAAGATCTAAGCTTCTTCTGTCTTTCACAGGCACCAACCAAAGGCATGGCGCAATTACAGACATGTGAGTTGACATTTACACATATAAAATACAAATAAATTACATCTGGAAATATAATTGGAATTGCCTAACCTTGCCTAGCCCCAAATCTCAATTCTATATCACATAGCAGATTCCATGATGAGAAATACTTTCTTTAAGTTCATGACATGTACTGAGTTTTTATAGTTTCTCTTCTGTTCAGTTAAGATGAAATTTACTGTTTGTTGATAGAACTTATAATAAATATCTAATTATTGGGAATTTACTATTTGTTAGGCATTAGAAATTGTGGGGGTTTAAATATGCTTGGCCCAGGGAATGGCACTATTAGGAGGTGTGGCCTCGTTAAAGAAGTGTGTCATTTTCTGAGTGGGCTTTGTGACCCTTCTTCTAGCTTCAAAGTGACTGTCTTCTCCTGGTTCCCATTGGAACAAGATGTAGAACTCTCACTTCCTTTTCCAGTGCCATGCCTCTCTGGACGCTGTCCTGCATCCCACCATGATGATAATGGACCAAACCTCTGAACCTGTATGCCAGCCCAATGAAATGTTGTCCTTTTAAGAGTTGCCTTGGTCAAGATGTTTTTTCACAGTAATGGAAACTCTAACTAAGATAGATATATATCATCTCATTGAAGGATTTCGCCATGAACAAATAAATATTATCCTTATTTTATAGATACAAAGTGAAGACTTGTTCTCATTGTGCTACAGAAAAACAGAATGTTTTGTAATAATTTTCAAGTCAAGGTTTTATGAAATTCAAAGATAAGCTTTCTGTCTCAAAACAAGAGTACCTTCTAATATATCATGTGAATTTCCCCAAAAAGGGAGCACAAAGATGTCTCCCATAGTGTCTAAATATCTAGTCTTAGAGAAAAAGAGGTACCAGAGGACATGTGGTCTCTTTCAGAAGGTTTGTATGCATTAAATATTTTAAATGTTTCCATGAGCTCACTTTTGTTTACATAAAATACCTTGCATTCATCCCCTTCATTCACTTAAATGTTATAGGTTTAAACTCATTTTCTAGAGCATAATTATGATATTACTACATTCATTAGAATTAACTAATATACTATCATCAATGAGTCAGTCAATGATTTATTCTGTACATAATATCAAATATAATGAATTATCAAAATAAGTGTGTTTATGCCAAACTTGAGAAGACTCAATGTATTTTTACCTTATAGTTTGAAAACAAGCATTATAATATATTTAAAAAAATGTTTGTCTGGACACAGTGGTTCAGACCTACACTTTCAGAATTTAATAGGTAGAAGATGAATATCAGAAGTTGCAGATCATCTTCAGTTATAGTTCGAGTTACATGAGATTCTGTCTTTAAGAATAGGTTATTTTTTGTCATTTTAACATGTATTTAAAATAGTAAAATGTTTAGGATAAACACATAAATATAATTTATAAGATAAATGTATTAAAGTGTAAAAAAAAATCTGACAAAACTTTGTGGCAGACTATCAGTATTATAAAAGATCTGCCAAGTCTACCAACTCACACAAAACGACTCAACTTCTCTACATTACCAATTTTTGATAAGCATGTTTACTGCTTTTTTAAAAACTTACAATTTTTTTTACAGAGGTAAACCACAAAAACTAGTGTAAAGGTGTTAGCGACAAACATCTGGTTAAGCTAGATGCAAAACAGAGACAGAGAGGTGATTTTAATTTTGCTGATGTCACAGAGGAACATTACAATGGAAAGTAGAACAGGAACTTTATCTCCTCTACAACAACAAGCATAGAGCAAGATAAGATGAAAAACAACCACCTGCTTTACAGCAAGTAAATTTACATCCTGATAGCATTAAAGATGGGTTTTTGAATAGACAGAAAAGAGGGACAGCTTTAGTTTTCACCAGCACCATTGTTCAGTGGGATTGCAGTGGAAAGAGAAGCTGGACCTTTATTTTCAAAGTCTGTAAAATGTTGTCAGTAAAAGAAGTCAAAAGAACTCGAAATAATCCTTTGCTTTCACTCTTCATTTTTCAGAGGCACATATTGTTGCTCCTTTAAGAGCAGGGCCTTTGCAGCCTCTCCCAATACTGCAGGCCACGGAGACCTGCAAGCTATAAAGAATGAACATTTCATCCTTCATTGAATATTGTTATTGCCTTTGAATTTACATTGAGCAACGTATACAGATATAACTTATCTACTTTTCCATTGAACAAAATCATAGCTGGCATGTAGAGGTATAGGATTGACTTTTTCTGTATATCTGCTCTCTTTATGAGATGCGATGTCCTCATTCTAGCTATGCTTTTTTTTCTTATTCTTCTTTTTTTTTTTTTGCGGCAACATTGATTCTGAAATGAAACAGCACCACCTTGTATCCTGAAGTATAGCTACAGCTTCACTGAAATCTCACAACATCCTGGCAACCATTTTGATTAGGTGTACACTGAGCATGTTATGAAGTAGATAAAATCAATTATTACTCTAACTATCCCAATGCAATATTACTAAATCATAAAACTATTACCTTTCTTATTTACTCTGATACAAAAAAATTAAGAGAGTACTATATATTTGAATCATGTCCATTAATTTTACTAACTCACAAATAGAATTGAATATGATTCTTTTCAAACCAGCTGTGTATTATTTCATTGACCTTTAATGTTTACACAAAAGACACATAGTTCCTAATATACATCAGATAGGCTGCTATTAATCTTACAAAATTTCTCGGGCAAATGTTTTAATGTAAATGTGAGAATATTAATTATGACTACAAGTAATCAGGTTTCTCTTGGCGAAATATGTGATATGTCTTTACATAACATTCTTTCTATGGGTTCGATAGATCAGTAAGATGAGTTTTGACAAATGTAGGATTGGATATTGCAACTCTTAGCCATGTTTAGGATGTGTCACTCAGGAAGCTCATTACACTGGTGACACAAGTTTATACCATGTTTGTGATTGTATAAGATTGTGACATACATTTTGATGTTCTGTGTACATCAAAAAAAGTAATTAAGAATATTTTATGCTATGTTTTTAGGAATATTTTATTATAACAAAACTACTGCAATATTTCAAACAAAGCTAATGTGTGCAAATAATCATAATTATGACCAATATTTAAAATTTATTTGTACATAATTTAAATTTTCAAATTCTAGTGCATAAGTTTCAGATCAGCCGAGTAATGCTTACATTAAGATTTTGAGTTTAAAACTTTTATGGTCTCTTTTAGTTCTTGGGAACACACAATGCTGTTAAAAGGAGAATAGGATCTTACTTTATTCTTGGCAGCAAAATATTATTTTCACAGATGCACATTTGGCAAGTAAGAATGATGCTATATTCTGCATTTTAAGAGTATATTATCATGCTAAATTCAAATTATATTATTCTGATACTTAAATGTAAGCAGGTGTCTTGAATTTTACCTCATGCACTTGATTGCTTTAAAATTTGCTCTTTTATGAGGCAAATTCACTTTTCTGTATTTGAAATATGTGAAGACAGGCTTCTTCTAGCCTGGAGGGTATCAGAAGGCTTCAGTTTACTGTTAGAAAGGAAACGTCAAAAGCAGTAACTGATTGTTTACTTAAATGTATTTTATCATACATCTAGCATAGTGAGAAATGTGTGGGAGGAAATTTTCACAAAGGTAAATGTCCAAGCTAGACTTCCACTTAAGTTTATCTATCCTAATGAATAAATGGTACGTCTATTAGAAGGGAGAATAGGTATCTTTCCCTTTAGTTCTACAAAGCAAATAAGTCATGCATCTCTACTGAAAGGATGATGTACACATTGTTTATTTTATCAAGTATAAAAGTGGAATTTGTGTGGCATATTTTCAGAATAAAAAAACAATAGAGTTTCAGTGATGCAAAATGTTTCATTCTATAGCAATAGGATAATTACAATCTACTCGGAGGTGTTGTATATTTTGATTCAGATGCAAGGGAAATTTCAATTCTGTGGTTCTTGTGTTCATCATTTGTATTAGTTTAAGGTAAAGCCTACCTCACTAAATAATGTTCTATGTAAAAACTGTAACAAAGCAAAGCACATCGATGATTATACAATTAAACGCAATGGGGGACTTTCAACCACCAATTAAGTGACTAACACAGTAATATAGAAGAACTTTGCAGTAGTTTTTGATGGCTTAGTAATGTAACATTAGAAACAGTGAATTTATATACAATTGTATGTCCTTGGGTACTTACAATAAATAAATAAAGTACTGTCTACTGGATAAGAATTTAGAGTGGTACGTCTGAGTTTATCATATGGCCAAGATCTCATCATAATTACATCACCACGAGGTTAGACAAATGCTCAGTTTCAACATGCTAGCTTATTTTCCCCTGATTTTGACTCTTTCACATCAATACTTTGATAAAAATGATCAACCTATACATTCTAAAACCAATTCAAAAATCTTCTGCAAGTTGAATCATTGGATGGAATGAAATATTAAATTATAACAAATTCATGTAATTCTTTTATTAAAGTTTGAAAATAAAATAAGACAATATATTCAGTAAAGATGATTCAAAGATGAGCATAAGGCACATTCAGGAAATAATATTTAAAAATATTCCAAACTCATGATTTCTAGGAAACAAACAAAAAAAATTAAAGAAATCTTAGCAAATGTGATTAATTCAAAAGTGGTCCTAAATAACATTATCAAACTAAATAGAATAAGGAAAGAGCTCTGCTTGATGACATGCAGTTGCTATTAACTGTGAATTAAACTGAATTGCCATCACTTAGTTTCTGGAGAAAAGGAAGGACAGAAAGAAGACAAAATAAGGAACCGATTTCATTATTTCTTGTAGTGGGAAAACTAACAACCCATAACCGAGAGAGGGGAAGTAGGGGAAATGTAGGAAGATATTTAGTGTAAAGGCAAACACAAGAACAAAAGATGCAAATTTGTTTAGTACCAACAAAAAGGTAACACTACATGGATTAGGAACAAAAGAATGAATAAATCTATGGGGAAGGGACACACATAATAGAAAAGGAAAAAACAAGCAGCTTCCCCCTAAGAACAAAAGGAAACAATGGGGAGCTAAGCTGAGAAACCACAAGTCTTTGTATATATCTAGTTTTGTAGCTATGAATCTAATAACTGATGTTTTATATTGGCATTTATAATTCATCTGTTAAGGGATATATACAAATATACCACAAAAATACAACTGTGTTTGGAAGAAAATATTAAAACTGACTTTAAGTAATATTGTGTGATTATATAGTCCAAAGAAATACAGTCTTTCTAAAACCAAAATTTATTACCAAAATCTATTACCTTGATCATCAGGTTGATAGTATCATATATATATATATATAGATAGATAGATAGATATAGATATAGATATAGATATAGATATAGATATAGATATAGATATAGATAGTATCATATATATATAGATATATATATCATATATATATAGATATATATATATATGATACTATATATATATATGATACTATCTATATTTTTATATATACTATCATATATATATATTATATATATTTTGCAACAAAATGCAACAAATGCAACAAAATGCCTAATGGAACTATATTCAGGATTGGATGAAAGTAATTCTTTAGTTATTCTCCTTAATAAATGATCAAATGAAATGTAAATGTCTAATCAAAAACATCATTGGTGACAGGGTGGAGGGAAGGAAGGCTTGAATTACTCATTTGTTGTTTTCTATTTGTTTTTTCTTTGCTTGCTTGCTTGCTTGCTTGTTTTGCCATACTGAAGATCAGATCAATTGTCTGCAGAAGAAAGATGTGTCCCCTGCATGGTACCTCAATTTTTGTCACATATTTGTGTAAGGTGTGAGACTCAAACATGCAAACTAAGATAGAACATATGTGTAACTGTTTTGTATTTTATTCTTACCAGTCTCACCTTTATTGAGGAAAGGAATTCTTAAGAAAATCTGTTTAATTGGAAAGATCCTAAATAGACATTCTAAAGTTGTTTTTTAATTGACTGTAACATTAGAATATGTTAGATATTGTTATGGAATTTTTTAAGAAATAACTTCAACATAAAGCCTGATATCACATACCTATAATCATACTCCCTATAAGGCAGAGGGGGATCAAAAATTTAGTAGTAGAGTGAGCTTGAGGAAACATTGGTTACACGAGAGTCTCCTCTCTCAGTCTTAGTCACCAAAAATCATCATCATTATGAGGACAAGCACCAGCAGGAAAAAGTATTCTCCCTCTAAATTTGTTTAATTTATGAATAATGAATAGAAAGTTTCAGTGAATCAAATCCAAATTTGTTCATATAATTATTTATAATGTACACCAAGCATACTTCATGAAGTGTATGTAAATATGAGACTGAAGGTGAAGCAGGGTGTTCTGGGTAAAATACGCAGAACATTTCAAGAGGATCTGCTCCATTATCAGCAGATCAAAGGGTCTTCCAAAAATGCTAAATGCCTTCTCAAGACAACCAAAATACCTTCTTTTGTAAGGAACCTCTTTTAAGATCCCCAGTGGTCAAAATGTGGAAAATATGAGCACCATATTAACTGCAATCCTCTGAAATGTATGGAATATATTCTAAACATAAGTTTATGACTAGCCTTAAAAGACAAAGTTGGGAGGGTGGCAAAACTCTAGTGACTAACTGGTTACGGTTTAATGTTTGTGGATATTTAACATGATTTTTAACTTGAAACAGAAAAGAATTATATATCTCAAAAGTTTTATATTGATAAAACATTCCACCTAACGAAGAAGATACCATGATTGAGTCAGAACAATAACTTTAATAAGTCAATGTGATAACTTCTGTGCATTATGAAAGAATCGATTCAGTCTATTCCATATAATAAAGCTCCTCTATGTATATAAATCACAGTATTAATCTTTAATGAAATGATTATACTCTAGGTATTGGTATTGTATGATATACAAATAAATGTTCCAATTCACAATTATTTCATTTTTTCATAAAATATTTGAAGAAACCTGGTGTGTGTTTGTGTGTGTGTGTGTGTGTGTGTGTGTGTGTGTTTAGCATACTCCTTTGTAAAAAATATAAACATGGAAAAGACAATCTGACTAAGGACTAAGGTATCAAATTTGCCAAGTACCATTAATGTTAGACTTGAATTTCTAAGAAATAAGTACTAACACTTCTTAATAAAATTATCTGTTTGTTATTGCTTTGTATTAAATCCAAAATTAACATTTCACTCTTTTCACATTAATTTGACCCATTGGAATCTCAAAAAAATTCAAAAGTGTATAAGAGTTAACCTCATTAAGAAGATATCATTAGAAGAGAGGGTTAGATGTGGTGATTCCATTCTGTTATCCAGAAGTCAGGGAACTGAAACTAGAGGATGAACAGGATGTGGAGGGCAACCTGGACTACACAGTGAACCCCAACCTAGACCCAAACACTGAATTACCAAACCAAAACAAACCATCAAGAAAAATAGAGTTTTTATCAAGGGAATCAGTGCACAATAGAAGATCACTTGCTCCACTACAGTCCATAGAAATTGGAAACACATTTCAGAATACATATGTGATAATTTTTTTCATTGTGTCCCAATGAATGCTACATAAATGGATAAATAAATCATTCTCTCAAATTTATTTGTTGATAGAAAATAAATTCTTTCAGAGATTTTTAAACTGGAATAACTCCAAATTGACAAATGATTCCTATATTGAGATTTATTTTCTTTTCTTTTATTCAGTCTTAAAAATAATTTAAGACTGTATCTTCAGACATCCCTGGGAGGTCAGTGTCCTCAGAGAGTCAGGTAAGGCCAGTGGTGTACAGCCCTACGCCCCAGACCCACATCTGGGAGTAGGAAACTTGCAGGATCCCCCTACAGGTACCCAACCCCGCCCCTGTGGAATTCCACTCCCCTTCTGCCCTTCTCCAGATCCATCCCAGTAGCTGAGTCAGACACCCAGCGGGGTCTGCACCCTTGGGGAGACTGTATCCTCAGACATGCCTGGGAGGCGAGTGTCCTCAGGGAGTCAGGTAAGGCCAGTGGCCCACTGCCCTATGCCCCAGATCCACAGCAGGGAGTAGGAAGCTTGCAGGACCCCCCTACAGGTACCCAACCCCACCCCTGTGGAACTCCACTCACATTTTGCCCCTCTCCGGATCCATTCAGGTAACTGGAGCAGGCACCCAGCGGGGTCTGCACCCTTGTAGAGACTTTATTCATCCTGAGACATCCCTGGGAGGCCAGTGTCCTTAGGGAAGCAGACAACCAGAGGGTCTGCACCCTTGTGGAAACTGTATCCTGAGACATCCCTGAGAGGCCAGTGTCCTCAGGGAGTCAGGTAGGGCCAGTTGTGCACCGCCCTATGCACCAGAGCCACAGCTGGGAATAGGAAGCTCTCAGAACACCCCCACACACACACACACACACCCAGGTACACAAACCCTGCCCTTGTGGAATTCCACTCCCCCTCCGCTTCTCTCCAGATCCCAGGGGCAGGAGCAGGCATCCACTGGGTCTATACCCTTGTGGAAACTGCATTCCGAGTCAGCCCAGAGAGGTCAGTGGCCTCAGCGGGGCAGACACCCAGTGGGCTTGCACGCTTGTGAAAACCATATCCTGAGATATCCTAGAGAGGCCACCGACCTCAGAGCAGGGGACACCATACCCAGAGTCATCCTAGAGGAGCCACAAAACCCAGAGCAGCAGTCACCTTATCCTGAGACATTCTAGAGGAACCACTGCACTCAGAGCAGCGAACACTTAGTTGGTCTGCTCTCAAGAAGACACCTTACCCTGAGACATCCTAGAGGAGACACTGCACTCAGAGCAGCTGGAGCTCAAATAACAGGATCACAGAGACATCTAGACCCTGAGGAGTTCTGACACAAGCAAGAGAACTGGAAAGACAGTCCCCAGTCAGAACCAGTGAGAGAGAGTAACAGTAGAGTTAACCAAATGGCAAAAGGCAAGCGCAGGAACGTAAACAACAGAAACCAAAGTTATTTGGCATCACCAGAACCCAGTTCTCCCACCATAGCAAGTGCAGAACACCACATCACACAGAAAAAAACAGGACACAGAATTAAAATCACTTCTCATGATGATGTTAGAGAACTTTAAGAAGGTAATAAATAACACTCTCAAAGAATTTGAGGAGAACACAGGGAAACAGGTAGAAGCCCTTAAAGAAATGCAAGAAAACACAACCAAACAGATGAAGGAATTAAACAAAACTGTCCAGGATGTAAAAAATGGAAGTAGAGGCAATAAAGAAATCTCAAAAGGAGACTACTCTAGGGATAGAAAACCTAAGAAAAAGACCAGAGGTCATAGATGCAAGCATTACCAACAGAATACAAGAGATAGAAGAGAGAATCTCATGTGCAGAAGATACCATGGAAAACATTGACACAATTGTCAAAGAAAATGCAAAATGCAAAATGCTCCTAACCCAAAACATCCAGGAAATCCAGGACACAATGAGAAGATCAAACCCAAGGATAATAGGTATAGATGAGGGCGAAGACTCCCAACTTAAAGGGCCAGTAACAACAAAATTATAGAGGAAAACTTCCCTAACCTAAAGAAAGAGATGTCCTTAAATATACAAGAAGCCTACAGAACCCCAAATAGACTAGACCAGAAAAGAAATACGTCCCGTCACATAATAATCAAAACATCAAATATACAAAACAAAGAGAAGATAGTAAAAGCAGTAAGGGAAAAAGGCAAAGTAACATATAAAGGGAGACCTATAAGAATTACACCAGACTTCTCACCAGAGACTATAAAAACCAGAAGATCCTGGACTGATATCATACAGACCCTAAGAGAACACAAATGCCAGCCCAGACTACATAACCCAGCAAAATTCTCAATCAGTGTTGATGAAGAAACCAAAATATTCCATGACAAATCCAAATTTACACAATATCTTACCACAAATCCAGCCCTTCAAAGAATAATTGGTGGAAAACTCCAATACAAGGAGGGAAACTACAACCTAGAAAAAGCAAGAAAGTAATCTTCCAACAACCCTAAAAGAAGGTAGCTATACAAACATAACGCCACCGGCAATAACAAAAATAACAGGAAACAACATTCATTTTTCCTTAATATCTCTTAATATCAATGGACTCAATTCTCCAATAAAAAGACATAGACTATCAGACTGGATACATAAACAGGACCCAACATTTTACTGCATTCAGGAAACGCACCTCTGTGAAAAAGACAGACACTACCTCAGAGTAAAAGTTTGGAAAACAATCTTTCAAACAAATGGCCCCAAGAAACAAGCTGGAGTAGCAATTCTAATATCAAATAAAATCGATTTTCAACCAAAAGTAATCAAAAAAGATAAAAAAGGACACTTCATATTCATCAAAGGAAAAATGTACCAAGAGGAACTTGCAATTCTGAACATCTATGCTCCAAATGCAAGGGCATCCACATACATAAAAGAAACTTTACTAAAGCTTAAAGCATACTTTGCAACTCATACAATAATAGTGGGAGATTTCAACACCCCACTCTCAGCTATGGACAGATCGTGGAAACAGAAACTAAACCGAGACACAATGAAACTAACAGAAGTTATGAACCAATTGGACTTAACTGACATCTATAGAACATTCCATCCTAAAACAAAAGAATATACATTTTTCTCTGCACCTCATGGTACCTTCTCCAAAATAGACCATATAATTGGTCACAAAACAGGCCTCAACAGATACAAAAAGACTGAAATAATCCCTTGTACCCTATCAGACCACCATGGACTAAGACTGGTCTTTGACATGGACAAAAACAACGGAAAGCCCACATACACATGGAAACTAAACAATGCTCTACTCAATGATAACTTGGTCAATTAAGAAATAAATAAAGAAATTAAAGACTTTTTAGAGTTAAATGAAAATGAGGACACATCATATCAAAATTTGTGGGACTCCATGAAAGCAGTACTAAGAGGAAAAATAATAGCTCTAAGTGCCCACAAAAAGAAAATGGAAAGAGCATACATTAATAACTTGAAAGCATACCTGAAAGCCTTAGAACAAAAAGAAGCTAATATACCCAAGAGGAGTAGAAGGCAGGAAATAATCAAACTCAGGGGTGAAATCAACCAAGTTGAAACAAAAAGAATGATACGAAATATCAACAAAACCAGGAGCTGGTTCTTTGAGAAAATCAACAAGATAGACAAACCTTTAGCCAGACTAACCAAAGGGTGCAGAGACAGTACTCAAATTAATAAAATCAGAACTGAAAAGGGAGGCATAACAACAGAAACAGAGGAAATTAAAAAAAAAATTGTCAGATCCTACTACAAAAGCCTATACTCAACAAAATTGGAAAATCTGGATAAAATGGACAGTTTTCTAGATAGATACCAGGTACCAAAGTTAAACAAGGAGCAGATAAACCAACTAAACAGTCGCATAACCCCTAAAGAAATAGAAGCAGTCATTAAAAATCTCCCCACCAAAAAAAGTCCGGGGCCAGATGGTTTTAGTGCAGAATTCTATCAGACCTTCCAGGAAGACCTAATACCAATTCTCTTCAAACTATTCCACAGAATAGAAACAGAAGGAACAATACCCAATTTGTTCTATGAAGCTACAATTATGCTCATACCTAAGCCTCATAAAGACCCAACAAAGAAAGAGAGCTACAGACCAATCTCTCTTATGAATATTGATGCAAAAATACTCAATAAAATTCTCACAAACCGAATCCAACAACACATCAAAGCAATCATCCATCATGATCAAGTAGGTTTTATCCCAGGAATGCAGGGATGGTTCAATATTCAGATATCCATCAATGTAATCCACTAAATAAATAAACTCAAAGAAAAAAATCACTAGATGCTGAGAAAGCATTTGACAAAATTCAACATTCCTTCATGTTAAAAGTCTTGGAAAGATTAGGAATTCAAGATCCATACCTAAACATAGTAAAAGCAATATACAGCAAGCCAGTAGCCAACATCAAACTAAATGGAGAGAAACTTGAAGCAATCCCACTAAGATCAGGGACTAGACAAGGCTGCCCACTCTCACCCTACCTATTCAATATAGTACTGGAAGTCCTAGCTAGAGCAATTAGACAACAACAGGAAGTCAAAGGGATAAAATTGGAAAGGAAGAAGTTAAAATTTCATTATTTGCAGACGATATGATAGTATAATTAAGTGACCCTAAGACTTCCACCAGAGAACTCCTAAACCTGATAAACAACTTCAGTAAAGTGGCTGAATATAAAATCAATTCAAACAAATAATGAATTCGAGAAATTTTTAGGCAAATGGATGGATCTAGAAATTATCATCCTGAGTGAGTTAACCCAATAACAAAAAAACACACATGGTATTTACTCACTCTTAAGCGGATGTTAGCCCAAAATCTTGAAATAGTGAAGACTCAACCCACAGACAACATGAAGCACATGAAGAAAGAAGACCAAGAGTCAAAGCCTCAGTTCTACTTAGGACGAGTAACAAAAATACTCAAGGGAGCAAATATGGAAACAAAACATGGGACAAAAAAAACGAAGGAGGGGCCATCAGGAGACCATTCCACCTGGGTATCCATCCCATGTACAGTCACCTAAGCTAGACACTGATGTGGATGGCTGGAAGTGCATGCTGTCAAGAACATGATATAGCTGTCTCCTTAGAGGTCTGCCAAAGACTAACACATTCAGAGGAAGATACTCACAGTTAACCACTGATATGATCAAGGGTTTTCCAATAGAGAACTTAGAGAGAAGACTAAAGGAGCAGAAAGGGTTTGTGACCCCAGGAGGAAAGCAACAATACCAAACAACCAGAGCCCCCAGGGTCTAAACCACCAGCCTGGGAGCACATAGGGATAGACCCAGGACTCCAGTGGTATATGTAGTGGAGGATGGCCTTGTCGGGCATAGATGGGAGAGGAATTTCTTAGTCCCATAAAAAATGAGCACAGAATGGGGGGGAAGTGAGGATGGGGAGGATGTAGTGGCGGGGGTAGGTACAGGCACCGTCTCATAGAAGCATGAGGGGGAATGGGATAGGAGGTTTCTGGGTGGTGGGAGGAAGTGGTGTAAGGGGATAAAATCTGAAAGGTAAATATAATACCCAATTTTTAAAAAAGATATGAAAAAGGAGAAAAAAGAGAAAAAAGATAAAAAAGAAAGAAAAAATGGGAGATTTAACAACACAAATGAAAGATTTAGAAATTTAGGGGGCAGTTTATGTTAATGGAAACAACATCATAGAAACTGGAAAATCACACCCTCATAGAAACACAAGGAGGGGGAATGGGATAAGGGGATAGAATTTGAAACACAAATATTACAACCAATCAAAAAAAAGAAAAAAAAAAGAAAAGTTGTTAGGACCAACATCTTTAAAAAAATGTCAGCCCTCTAGAAAAAAAAATTTTTTCTTGATATTAAAACTTGTTCTGAGAATTGTATATTGCATAATACACAGCCTTGGTGTATCTACTCATCAAGCATACTGAGCAGACCTGCCCAAACCTCCGATGTCCTGGAATTCCATCTGGATTCAGTGAAGACACAGCATCAGAGGCTTATCAACTTACTCTTCCCCCCACCCCTCTTCTAAAATCTCAACTCCCTTAATCAGCTTGAAGAAGTTAAAGAAGAGTCAGCGTCCCTATTCCCTGGGCTTGGGGACTAAGGTGGTTAATAATGGACTGTCTTTCTAGGGAAAAGTAGAGGTTTTGTTGGAACAGGGAGGATTAGCTAGGATTTATTGCATAGCCACAACCTATTAATAGAAATCTGTATAATTAGTATCAAGATGAAGTTATAATCTCTTAAATGGTACAAAATTTACTTTAATTTCAAATTTAAGGTTTTCATTGGTATGAGCTTCTTATTGATATAAAAGTGAGATGAATATTGGTACTTGCATAGGCATTGTGCCTGTATAACACATTTAGGAATACAAGGCTTAGACCCAGTCCTTCTTTAACTTCTTTAACAGATTTGAGATGGTTAGCCTGTGACTTAAGGGACTATAACAAATTCATGGCTTGGAGTTTATTGTTAGGGTGTTCTCTATGTTTTATTTAGAAATAGCTGAGAGAAGTTAACAGACAGCAGTCCAGTTTATCTTACATGGATAGTTGGTTTTCAAAACATCAGAAGTCCACAGAACTGATGTTACAAACATTTCTATATTAATGTTCATTTTGATTAGAGACCTGTCTGCTCCTGACAGCTTTCTATCTTGGCTTGTAAGACGAAACTGAGCATCCTTGGAGTTACTCCAGTTGTGCGGTGACAGCCACAAGGCAAGAATTGCCTCTTTCCATCTACAAACAAATTACTGTCCAGAAAAGGACACACTTGCAGAATAGTCGACTGATTATATCTGCCTAGACAGAGTAATCAGTCCTTAATAATTCTGCATCACTAAGGTCTGTCAGATGATTCTGGGCCAGAAGGCTGAAGATTTGATGCTCCAACGTTCTGTAGTATAGGGCCTGTCCAGGTGTTCAGCAGTCTCTATAAATTGGCTAAGTTTTAGAAGCTATGCTTTGTGCTTCCCATAATTTCAGTTAACTCAGTCATTCTAGATTTCTGACGGGGTTGAAGACCTATAGTCTCATAGCCAATCCTGGCTATTTACTTTGAGAGAAAAGATCTGAGTGGAAGGTTTTCAGCTGACATTTATTCTAAGCCAAGGAAACAGCCAGGTTCAAAACTAAGTGTTTTAGTTAGGAGAGACGACAGAGGTTCTGGTTAGTCAACAAAATGATGGACTGGGTATTAGGATTATCTTGTACCTCACTGGTACAAATAGGAATAATTATGCTCTAATTGTATTTTGAGAGAAAAGTGTTATTTTAACAGGAAGGGTGATATGTAGGAGGAGCTAAGGGGGAAGGAGTACTGAGAGGAAGAGATGGAGTAAGGAGAGGAGAAGGTGAAGGAGAGGAGAAGCAAAGTGATGAGAAAGAGAGGGGGCGGGGGCATGGAGGTAGATGTCCATGTGTCTCCACCAGTCAAAGACAGTTTATATATCTAGGTTGGGTATTGGGTTACACTTCTGATTGAGCATTACCAAATGTATAAAGCCTTTGACTAACACTTAAAAAAAATTGTATAAAAGGAAAAGGGGACATGGGATAGGGGTTTTCTAGGGAGGGAAATGGGGAAAGGGGATGGCATCTGAAATGTAAATAAAATATAAAATAAAAAAATAATTTAAATATTTTTTCTTGTTAATAAAATTTTCCTTGAAATACATGGCATATTCTTGAAGGCTATAAAATGTTATGATCATGTGTAATATTTAAGGTTCTTGCACAAAGTAGACATTCAGATGGGAAAATAACTATTTCATAAAAATATTAAAATTTCACCAAAAATCTAATTCAACTTTTGTAAAGCGTTTTTCAATAAAGGTAGACAATATGTAGAAGATTCAAGAAATTAAAATAAAACAGTCAAAGTAAACAATAACAAAAATAAAAGTTATAAAATGAATCAGAAACAACCTGAGGGCAACCTAGACAATTGACTTAACTAGATAATATCTATAAAACAACTATAACAAAACCCCCTAAGAAAACACAGTTAACAAGCATATGACAAAACATTTCTAAAAGTCATCAGTCACCAAAGAAGAGCAATTCAAAACCACAATGAGGTATCACTTGCATCCAGTAAAAAGGATTATTGTAAAAATAATGATAAAAGCTGTTGGCAAAGTGGTTTAAAAAATCCATTTATTTCCTCTATTTCATTTGCACATTGTTGGTGTGTTTATTCATTATAGACAACATGATAGCAATATCTTCGAAAATAAAATTAGCATTTGATCCATCAATCAAACTGCTAGGTACATGTCCAGAGAAATTATAATCTGTTTCAGTGACCTCTGCATTCATATATACTCCAACACAATTCACAATAGCAAAGATATAGAAAATTCTAATTCCATTTTCTGATTAAAAGGCAAAAGAATTACAGAAAGTAGAAATTTTTTTTGCCTTCTTGAGAATGGGATGACATCCTGTGAATTGTGACAGAACAAATGGAACCCAAAGTTGTTGTGGTAAATAATAGAAAATGAGTTCAAGCATCATGTGATTGTGACTGTGTAAACCAAAAGAGCCACTACTCATGAAATTGAGAGCAGAATGCTGGTTTGTAGATATCATAGGCTAGGGAGACAGGAGGAAGGAATGTGATAGGCTGACCATTTGGTACTAAGTCACTGTTAGGACAAAGATGTTTTGATATACTGTACACAGTAAAGTAAGTGAGGTAAAACCATGTATTGTCTACTTCAGACGGCATGAAAATGAATTGGGTATTGTATCACTGTAAACAGGAGTATGTTTGAGACCACTAGGTTTCACCTGATTTAATCATAGTTCTATGATTAAAAACATAGATAGGAAATAAATGTGGGTTCTCTCTTTCCACCAAATGATTTGCAGAGTTGGAACTTAAGTAGTCAGACTTGGGGGCAAATACTTTGATCTGATAAGACATCTCACTGACACCACCTTTTACCTAGTTAATTTGTTATATGTCATATGTATACGTCATATATACATCTATCAAAACAAATGGTTTCTGTTTATATAAGTATTACATAATATTGTGTTTGGGGTGCATGTGTGTGTTCATACACATACGTACCTGTGTTTTTGTAAATGTGCATACACATGTGCAAATAACTACATGGAAGCCAGAGTTGAACCTAGATATTTTAGCTTTACCATTCTGTTTCTGTGGTTGCTGTTAATATTTTCATTTTTACATTCATTTCTTCAGTTTGTTTGTATATCTGAGTGGTACCAAATACATGAAGGTTGTTTCTTTCTACTGCATGGTTCTTAGAGATGGAACTTAAGTAGTCATCCTTGGAAGCAAGCACCTTGAATTGGTGAGCCCTTTCACAGATACCACTGTGTTAGTTTGTTAATCAGAAAGTTATAGAACCTGGAACTCCATTATTAGGCTAGAATGTCTAGGCTGCAAACTTCAGGGACCCTCCTAATCTATCCGTCTCAGCACTGATAGTATAAGAGTGCCTAACAGTCTATACAGATGCTAGCAATTAAACTCTGTCTACCATGTTTAGAAAGCAAGTATTTTGGCAAATAGACCATCTTCCAAGCTGCTTGCATGATTTTAAATCAAGTAAAATACAGCCAATATAAATGAAACTTTAAAAAAACGGGGGGGGGGGACAGGGTTCCCCAAAGAAACAAAAAAGAATTTAAGAAAAGGTTTGTTACTTTGTACTACAAAGAAAATTAATGACAAAAGTAAATGTTCTTAAGTTTATTTAAAGATTTTTAAAACTCTACATATTTTCATAACGTTAGACTATAAAGAAAAAGATTTTATTCACAAACTTAAAACTAAATGTGAACTGTTACGGTAATATTTATAAAGCGGCTCGGTGCTGATCTTGGTCTCTGTTTGCTTCTAGTTGAAAACATGGCGGCTGACTAAAAACAAGAGTGACAGGGCACCACCTTGTAAATATTATGCAACAATGAATGTCTCATTAAAATAAAAATTTAAATCAAGAGGCTTTTGCAATTAAAGTTAGTGGGATTTAAGAGTTGTCTTTTGTATCATTTGCTTGCTTCCCTTTTTATGAGTATTCTCCAAAGCCCTTTCAAAAGTATGATTATATGAAACTTGTTAGATCCCAGAATTTCATGATTAAGATTCAATTGCTGTCCAGAAAAGGACACATTTGCAGAATAGTCGACTGATTATATCTGCCTAGACAGAGTAATCAGCCCTTAATAATTCTGCATTACTAAGGTTTGCCATATGATCCTGGGCCAGAAGGCTGAAGATCAGATGCTCCAATGTTTTGTAGTATAGGGACTGTCCAGGTCCCTATTGGCTAAGTTTTAGAAGCTATGCTTTGTGCTTCCCATAATTTCAGTTAACTCAGTCATTCTGGATTTCTGACGGGGTTGAACATTTACAGTCTCATAGCCAATCCTGGATATTTACTTTGAGAGAGAAGATTTGAGTGGATGGTTTTCAGCTGACATTCATTCTAAAGCCAAGAAAAAAGCCAGGTTCAGAACTAAGTGTTTTAGTTAGGAGAGATGACAGAGGTTCTGGTTAGTCAACAAAATGATGAACTTGTACCTCACTGGTACAAATTGGTATAATTATGCTCTAATTGTATTTTGAGATAAAAGTTTTATTTTAACAGGAAGGGTGATATGTAGGAGGAGCTAAGTGAGAGGAAGAGAAGGAGTAAGGAGAGGAGGAGAAGTAGGAGAGGAGAAGCTAGGTGATGAGAGAGAGAAAGAGAGAGAAAGAAAGGGGGGACATGGAGCCAGATGTTCATGTGTCTCTACCAGTTAAAGATAGTTGATATATCTAGGTTGGGTATTGGGTTACACTTCTGATTGAGCATTACCAAACTTATAAAGCCATTGATTAACATTTTTTTAAAAAAATTGTATAAAAGGAAAAGGGAGCATGAGATAGGGGTTTTCTAGGGAGGGGAATTGGGGAAAGGGGATAGCATCTGAAATGTAAATAAAATATCAAAAAAAAAAAAAAGTAAAACCAAAAAAAAAAAAAAAAGATTCAAACTTAGATATTTGATGGATTTATGGTAGAGTCCATGTTATCTATTAACTAGATCAGACACTCAATTTTCCTATACTAAATTGTCTAAAATCTGTAGACAGTGAAATATCAACTTATATGTTACATATCAGTGATCATCTTATAATATATAATACATACATTTATTAATCTTACATATTCATAAGTTTATTTTATAATTCACTTTAGTTCTCCACCAAAAGAGCTATAAAGATCATTTTAGTCCTACTAGAATTTTTTGCACTTTTATGACATTTTATTTTAAGAAAAGCTTCTAGAGATCAACTACAACAGGCATATAATTAGGAAGTAAAAAGAAAGATATTTTCTACAGGTTTGTGGTTGAAATTAAAAATACAAATCAGTTTAAAAGTTCACCAATGTCAGGTTCTTAAGGAGTCATGATATATCTATATATCTATCTATATCTATATCTATACCTCAAAAATCAAGAGTGATAATTAAAAAACTGATAAATAAAATATTTCATTTTATGATTGGAAAAGAACTTTATGAAAATAATCCAGTGCCAGTGAATCATTACTTTATTTTGCCAACTAGTCATATGTTACCTACCTATCATGAATAGACAAGTTATTTTTTTAAAATTATATCATACATTTAAATGAATTTAGAGAAGCTCATTTGATTTTTCTAATGCTTACAAAATAAGTCATATCATCTTCTCATTTGCATATATGGAAGGCTATAACAACTAGCATTTCTTCCTCAAAAATATAAGCTTTATTGAAGAGTTTTATAGATACATCCAGTACTGGACTCCATAGCACTGTATTCTGAGTATTTTATGATATTCTGGGGTAGTTTTCATGTGTTGAAAAAAAACTTACTTGAAGAAGAGCTGAAGACTATAGTTATATGTGGGTATAAAAACACATATATTGTTGTTACATACTATGTTGGTTTAACAAATTAATGATTATAGCCTTTCCTTAAATATTTACAAGCATTGTAATCAACTCAATTTACTCTTATCCCTGTCTAGCTAATGAATGAATGAGATTCAGACACTGGGTATTTTATTTGAGTTAGATAATTACAGAGTAACCTATAGTCTACTTTTCTAACACCTGGCCTGGCTACTTTCCTGTGGTGCACCCCAAATATTTGCTGGCCATGTGCTAATCATCTATCTCTTCTTATGGTGCCTTTCTACTCTTCCCATGTCCTCTCTTCCCATTTTCTCCTTCTCTGCTACCCCCAACCAAGTAACTCAAAATGTGCTTACCTCCCATCCTTTCAGTAATTGGCTGTACCATTTTTATTTAACAAATAGTTTTAAATTAAGGAACAAAGTCTGCATAACAAAAGCTGATGAACATGAGAATTCATTTGTAAGCAATTAGATCTCTGGTTGTTAGCCTTATAATACATAGTCGCAAACCCAACGTCAACAATTTCCCTCTTTTGTCTAAATAAAAGAAAAAGCTACTTCTCCTATAGTGATAATAAACAACAGACACTAGGATCTATTACAAAGAAACTATGAAAAAGGTAAGATTTGCATTCAAAGAATCTGGTCTGTTTGGATTTGGCAATTTAGATAAAATAATCTACCATCTATCTTATCTCAGTGAGTTCAGAATTCTGTATCAAAATCATTTTCCATTCTAATTTGTATTACCATCCTAAAAACATCTTCTTAGACTTAAAGCATCTTCTTAAATCCTAAACAATTTAACCTTAGAGTAAGACTATGGTTGTCTAGTCTTTAATCTTTTCCAAAACTCAATGAGGGATAGCTGTCACCTGAGTATGCAGGAAGTACAGGGACACAGCTTCCAAAAATGTCAAAGGCAGATGATTTTTTGGACATTCTCCGATACTTTCCAAAACACTGGGGCCTCTTCAGCTGCCCATCCCAGAATATCTGACAGACATTTTTTGAAGCAGGAATTATGAAGGTCTTGTTTGCTATGTCTTAGCAGATCTCAGAAGGTGACTATTCTGAGTTTGTTTTCTCCTTTCTGGACAGCATGCTGTCTAAAGATGAAGTTAGGTCATTTTCTTTGCTGGTTGGCTAACTTGCCACAAAAGAAGCCATCTCTACATGGATCTGCTTGGATGTTCATTATCTTCTTTGCAATAGAATGGAGGTGCTACCAAGAGCAAATCTGTATCATTGTCAAAAAAATTAATTAATAAAAGATCTTTAAATGTCATAGTCTATGAATCTCTGAGGTTTCTGAAGATCATCTATCTACTAATAGCATTTTTGAACAAACAAACATTGCCTGTCTCCAGCTACCTATTATCAATTCTACCCAGGACACATATTTCTGTCATGTTCTAATCAGTACCTGGCATGACCATGAGATTGACTATCTATCAATTTGAGTTTCTTAACCACCCCAGCTTTTTGCAATAGCAGCTATTAAAAGGAATAGAATTAAACCTTGTATTTTTAAAAAAATTGTACAGGCATAATACAAGAGTTGAAACATAAATACATTATGTTGTAACAAAATTAACCTAAATTTTGTATCAATATTCAAAGAGCTTTACCAATAAAACCTTAAACCTATATCAATATAGAGTAATCCATATCAATGTATACAAAATAACATTATTTGAGAATAGCAATAGGTCTAAACTGAAGAGTAGATTCAGTAATCTACCTTTTTATTCTATTATTGCTAGATTATAATTCTATATCCTTCCCTTTTTCTTCTCAATCTCTTCCCTTTATCTAGGAAAGAAAGGATAGAAAAAAGGAAAGATAGAAATTCCTGAGTGTAAGCTCTCTATTTTGGCTCCTTACTGTCTAAGACCATAACTCTTTGTAACCATCTCCTAAAAGGACAATGTATCTATTACTCATAAAATAACCGAAACCATCCATCCCAATTTAAGGAACTGGAATGGTAGTCTTCTAATAATTGCTTTGCGCTTAGTTGGGGAGAAGAATTTAATTTGAGAGGACCAAATAAATTGGGATAATAGTTAGGTCAAAAGAAATCCATCTGGCTTCATTAGTTGTCCAGTCTTGTATGTTGAGAAAGTTCATGCTTAAGTGAAGTCATGATTGGATCAGTCTGTAAGGCTGGACAAATTGAGATCAAGTAGGGTTAGCAGTTTTCTGAAGCTGTTCTGGAAGCAAGTCTCTTGGGGAAACAGCATTAGAACCATCTGAGGCAAGATCAGGCATCCTAATATCCTCAAGGGTAGATCTTGTCAGAGCTGCTTTCTTGGCCTACCGTCTGCACCATACAAACTTTTACAGTAATATATGGTTCTATAAACACATTTGTACATAAAATATGCAGTGTTTGCTTGATGCAGATCAAGTAAACATGATTTTCCGTTCCTTATTTGAGCAGATGAAAGACAACTGTATTTCTTTAGATGTTAGTTTAATCATATAGCTGCCTTGGTCATGGTGTCTGTTCATAGCAGTAAAATTCTAACTAAGACAGGCATCACAGCTGAAGGAGAACAAAGATGAGATTATTGGACATGCAAATTTGTATAGGAAAAATCTCCTGAGGTTTCTACCTTAAATGAGGTACTATAGGCAACTGAGGAGTGTTGGGTGAGGGAGAAACAGTTCTTTCTCTGGGAAGAACAGAACAATTGCATAACAATACCAAATAGTCAACCCTAAAAACATATGTACAAATAACATGTGAGTATATGAGAATTCATAAAAGGAGAAAAATGGAAAAATATGTCAATTATAATCTCATAAATGAAAACACTGCAAAATGGAAGACTTTAGCCCTCCCACAACTAATAAACATGACTTTTCATTGTCTTTGTTTCCATTCTTTCTGACACCAATACATTCCAGGACTAGAGACAGAAATGAAGTTGCCTCAAAAATTATTCACTAAAATACAAAGAATATATTTTATGTATTCTTCTGAATCACTAAAATGTACACACTAATGACATTTCAAAGTCTCATATTAAAGTTTAATCTTTAATTTGTGGGGTTTTTTTGTTTCATAAGTACGAGAGTCTTTGAAATATTGTCAAATATATGAATTTTCTTTGAACAATTTTGTTTAATTATAGAAAATTAGCACGAATTCTCAAAAGCTTTCTGTCATCAAGCTTCTTCAAGCTTCTTTTTGCAAAATTGAAAAAAAAAGAATAAAATGGTAAAATTTCACAAATAAATACTGGACTTTCTGACAGAAAAAAAAAAAACGGTGTTAATATTTTAACCTGGAAAACACAGAATGGTTGAAGAAAATTCCTTGTGATATTGAATGTCAGCTGAGGACTTTACAGTGTAGTTCAATAAACCTCACAAAGAATGGCATCATGGCTAAGCACTTCCAAATATAGGACTTGGAATCAGATTCCCAAGAAGCCAACCTTGAACTTACTTCCAAGATAAATGTTTTTAATTATTGAAGACTCAAAAAATCATCACTCCCCAAGTAGGTTGTACCACCTGATATAGATATTCCGATGAAATTTTATAATGTGTTCAGCAGAAGTCAAAATGTCATTAAGCAGATCCTAATTTTGTTCCAACATATCCTGGGCTTAGATAGATGAGAACAAATGAATTCAACATTTTTTTTTTTTTTTTTAGCAAATTAGATACTCGCTTCAGCACATAAGTAGAGCCAACTGACTACACCTTCATACAGAAAGGATTGCACATATTGCCATTTAGTCATCTTGCTAAAATTGAAAATAAATGTCTTTGTAAATGTTAATGTTCTCATTCGAAATGTTCTTTTCTAAAATTGGAATCATTTCCCAATGCTTTCGTTTCACATTGGTAACATTATTTTGTAAATGAATTGCTCCAAGCAATTTATAATGAGGTTACATTAATTTGCTACAACAAATTCAGAGCTCTTAAATGTTGTATATTTTTTTGGCTTTATATCATGCAACACATGTCACAGATTCATCATAATTTGCTATTTTTGAGACACTGAAAGAAGGAAAAATTTATTTCTGTTGCTCATACACTTGATGTAATTATTGGCTCAACAAATAATTATTAAACACTTAATATTTACCAGGTTCTATGGCAAGTGCTAGGTATACAGTGTTCAAACTTGAACACAAAGTCTGAGTTAATGAAGCTTTCAGTTCAGTTGGAAAAAAAGTCTTTAATGTTCAAAAGGATATTGATGCATAAATGCAGTAACTCAAGCACACACGAAAAAATCATTTCTCAAATCACCTATACAAAGTAAGCAGGATTTGTGAGTTAAATGATTGAAATGTGTTTTTTTTAAGTTGAATCTGTGCTGGAAGAATAAATTAAAGCTGGAGTCTAGACTTTAATTAGAAGCAACAAAAGAAAAAAGAAAAAAGAAAGAAAGAAAGAACAATCTGTAGAACTCTTGTCACATGACAGTGCCTGAAGTTGAAAGTTGACTTAAATCAAAGAATTAAAAGAGGAACAATATTACTGGACTTCAGAATTAGGAACAGAATCTGAAGATGAAGTCAGTGAGTCATTCAGAGCTAGACATAAGAGGGTCACATGTATTGCCACTCCTAAAGCTTAGCACCAGTAACTGCAGTACTCGGCAGACTGAGGGTTGTCTAACCAAGGAGAAGTAGGATATAGAATAGGACCTTATCGCAAGAAAAACAACAAAAAGGAAAAAAAAATCATTGAATGGCCCTGAAATTTGTTCTCACCAAGAAATTTAAATAAGTAATTAGGAAAATAAAGAAGATAAGAAGTCGAGATAATTAAAGTATAAATGAAATGAGCTCTGATGAGCCAAGAAATATCAGTGACATCAAATTATCACCTGAATATGTACAGTATCACTTAGATGTGTAGAACCACCAAGAATGGCTTTTGAAAAAGTACTTGTATAATGGAAATTCTTATCTATTTTTTTCTGCTACTACCACAACCTTGAAGGTCAATGTATGTAATAGGTACAGCACAAGGGTAGAGGGTAGCAATCACAGTGGGACATCCTTCAGGTCAGCAGTCTACATCTGTAAACATCCAGGAAAGAGAAGACCCAGATATTAGTTTCTGTACATACTTATCAATTGTTCCTAAACACTCCAACTCAGACTCCCAAGGAAAGTTTTGCCATCTCTCTTCAGTCTGTCCCATATGAATAATGATTTTAATCAACTTATGACAGGTCAATTCATCTAAGCATCCCGTACAAGCCTTGGTCATATCAAAGTACACATTTACTCAGGACTTAACTCACTCAGGCCTCCTCTGCTTCCTACATGTCCTTCTTTCTTCCTAGATTTTTCAGGATGAATCTTCAGCTTTTTTAACTGCAGATCACTGCAATGTTCCATACCAGATGGTAAAGATGAAAAGAAAGAAGATAACTTTTCTGTAAAGTTGAAAAGAAAATCAAAGTACAAAAAAAAAAAAAAAAAAGAAACAAAACAGAGCTGATAAACACACAACTAGCAAGCAAATTATATTTCTCAGATCACAGAGGAGCAGCTGCATTTCTCATCATTGTAACTATGTGCCAATATTAAACATGTTCAAGGAATTTCAAATTTAGTTTTAAACATAGATTTTGTAATATATATATATATATATATATATATATATATATATATAGAGAGAGAGAGAGAGAGAGAGAGAGAGAGAGAGAGAGAGAAAGAAAGGAAGAGAGGGGGTGAGAGATAGAGAAAGAGACAGAGAGAAAGATAGAGACAGAGAGAAAAAGGAAAGGAGAGGTTGATACTGTATGTAGAAAGTATACACACTCACATAAACACACACACACACACAAACACACATATATATTTCCTCAAAGAAAATAGAGTTACTAAGTGATTGGTCCTAACACAAAAATATTTTCATATGTGCAACTTTTCTCACTACTTTAAATCTCTATATTTATTGTTGACAGTATTTTGACTAAGTCTGTAACAATTTGGTGAGAATTCTCATTTTACTTTGATTAATCTTTCAATCTATGGAGATGTTATGTCTCTATTTACATATTACAGATCGATATAAGTTGTAAGGAACTGTGGAAGTCCTGAGGGGATGCAGGAAATATCCACCATATCCTCCTTAAATGGTCTTTTAAAAATTATCAACATTTTATTGATTTTTGGTTTTTTTAAATTTTATTTGATTTTTTTTTATACTCCAGATTTTATACCCCTCCTTGTCTACCCTCTGACGGTTCCACTTCCCTTGTATCCTCACCCTCCATGAGGATGTCTCTACCCTTCCCTCTCCTCAACCCATCAAACCTCACAACTCCTTGGGGCCTCCAGTTTCTTGTGAGTTAGGTTCTCTGACTGAACCTCTGCTGTATATGTGATGAGGGGCCTCATATCAGCTGGTGTATACTGCCTGGTTGGTGGTCCAGTGTCTGAGGGTTCTTGAGGGTCCAGGTTAATTAATACTGCTGGTCCTCTTACAGGGTCACCCTCCCCCTCAGCTTCTTCCAGTTTTTCCCTAATTCAACCACAGGGGTCAGCAGCTTCTGTCCATTGGTTGGGTGTAAATATCTGCATCTGACTCTTTCAGCTGTTTGTTGGGTCTTTCGAAGGGTAGTCATGATGGGTCCCTTTTTGTTAACACTTCATAGCCTCAGTAATAGTGTCAGACCTTGGGACCTTCCCTTGAGCTGGATCCTACTTTGGGTCTGACACTGTACCTCCTTTTCCTCAGGTTCCTCTCCAGTTCTTTCCTGCAGTTTTTTCAGACAGGAACAATTAAAAGTCAGAGTTTTGACTGTGGAATAGCGACTCCATGCCTCACTTGATGCCATGTCTTTCTCCTGGAGATGGGCGCTACAAGTTCCCTCTCTCTACTGTAGAACATTTTATCTAAGGTCCCTCCCTTTGAGACCTGAGAATGTGTCACATCCCAGGTTCCTGGTACATTTTGGAGGGTCCCCCCCCACCTCCTACCTCCCGAGGTTGCCTGTTTCCATTCTTTCTGTTGGCCCTCAGGGTTCCATTCCTTTCCCCCCACCTAATACCTGATCATGTTACCCTTTCCCCTCCCTAATTATTGACTGTTAAACTGTTCCCAAACAAACATCTATAGAATTTATGCTCAAGGACCCTGGAATCAAAATATACTAAACAGAAATAATTACAAACAAACCACTCATAATCTTTGAAATCTTTGAAGTAGGTTTGTAACTTTGTTGTTGCCCTCACCTGCATGCTAATCACAAACTGAATTTGTCAAGAGGCTAGACAAGTATATATATATATATATTTTTTTTTCTTCCTATATTAGGACAAAATAGAGAAACTGTTCTGTTTGATCAAGTCATTGTAGATACCCAGAGACTTAGTGAAAGTAAAAAATAAAATAGTCCACAATCAACTTATGAGGCAGAGACTTTCATTAAGCAGCAGGGCTTCTGACTTATTATTATCATTATTGCTTCCCTTATGTCATTGGATATTTTGTCAAATAGTTTGAATTTAACCTGAGTGTCTGTATTTTGAATAACACATTCAGGTGCTCCTGTGTGGATGAAGTAATTTCTAGTATTTTGCAAACATGGTCTTTTCAGAAGTTTCTTAGAATTGTCCAGGAGGCTGAATATATGTTTCTACATACCATTCATCATTTAACCTGTCTATAGAGAGAAACACTTCTAAATTAGACTATGAATTAACCAACTCCTGCTGTAATTTATGAAGAGATATGCCTTGGATCTGTCCCATGTGCAGGGTAAAGAAGTGCAAAGTTCTTCGCTATGGGCTTCATTTTGAAATATCCATTCATGGTTCTGGTACTGAGCCTGGCACCAGGCATTAGTTTGAGTAGCTAATACCAGTTTTTAAAAACAAATTGATGTAATTGTCATAAGTAAAAATCAAGGTCAATTATTACGGCCCAAGAATTCTGTCAGGTTTTCATGGAAATTCATCTTTGTGCCTGAGCAATTGAGTTTATCTGACCGCAGATGTGAAGTGGTGGAGTCATAATTTTGTTATTTAGGAAGCATTAGGAGGTGTTAACATGACTGAGAAGTGATAAGAAGGAATTTTGTGTTAAACAATGCAAGCAATTAGTGAGAATAGTACAGATATGGAAAACTTATAAATATAGGCATAAGTTTCCCACATTGAGTTTCATAACAAAATTCTGAAATTTTATAAGCATAGTATATAGACTTACAGTGTCCAAATAATGCTGTTGTTATAAATTGAGGTTTCATCTTTTCATGTAAATATCAGTACATGAGCAACATAAATAAACACAAATGACTTAATTGAGCCAGTCACACATGTATTACATGTAGTAAACTGTTGAAGTGAAAATGAGCCACTTAGTAATGACAGAAAGAATGCTCCAATGTTAGTTTGCTTTTATATCATGTCAAGACAATTGATGGAAATGAAGCCAAATCACAGGCAAAACCATTAAAGACAAATAGCAAACAAAATTAGATTCTGGAACTGTAGTTTTCTAATTTGAATTTAATAAGCAGAAAGATAACATTATTGAAGTAAGACTGAGATAAGGTACTATGAAAAGAGCCAAGATTATACACGATGATAGTGGGTGAGATTACCTATGTTCAGAGTTGCCAGCAACATTCACCAGAATATGAGTTTTACTATTCACTTGTAAAAGTCTACAGATATAAGTGTTACTATCTCATGAAGATATGTCATACTGATTCAAATATGTGCCTATAGCAAAGCGCAGAGCATGAAATCTTAATACTGGCTAAATGGTGAAAAGTAAATGTTAGGCAACCATAATAAGGCTGCAAAGGTTACAATTTATAGATCATAATGTTATGCAAGACCTTTTGTCTCTATTTTTTTGTTGTTGGAAAATTCTATTTCCATTGGTAAATCAACCATTCTTATAAACAAAGGTAGCCGAATTATATTTTTCATACTCTAACAACCCCCAAAATAGAAATCACAACATGCACATTCACTTGAATGCTCACAAACACAAATAATTGCACACATAAATGTACACACAGGCAAACACATGCAGGCAGATGCACACACATATTAAACACACACACACAGACACACATTCATAAACAGCACTGAGGCACTGAACAGGTACCAAAAAGTATACTTCTTTAATATAAATCAATAACACAGTTAAATGTAACTATGACAGGAAATCTGTGGTGTTCAGCTTGTCTGGATTAAGGAACACATACATAGCTAGAGAGGCATATTTCTGGTAATATTTTCATAGTTTTTTTTATCAAGCTTGGAAGTCCTTAGTTTAGCTGGATGATAATACAAAACCCTTCTAATAGAGATATTTTGAATAAAGACCATATTTGAAAAACCTCATTCAAAACCCTCTGTTGAAGTCAATTAAGTGTTATTTCTTAAATTACCCAGTGACCACCTAGATTGGGAGTACTAATGTCATGAACTAAAGTTTGGTCATACAAAGAACATGAATGCATATATCTGCGTACTTGTATACATACATATATACATCATAGCCCTCACTTCACACAGTAAATTACAATAATACAAGTTGGAGAATAAATATATCTTCTAAGAATTAAATAAAATTAAAATATTTACAATTTTATTTTGTATGTAAATGAAAATTACTAAAACAAATAGAGTTTATTACTTGGATGTAAGACAATTTTGTCCATTGATTAGGCTTTTATATACTAGGCTTGATGAAAATAAGCTTCCACTTAAGGGACAGTGAAATATAAAAACTCAAGTCTGTGATATTTCATGACTTTAGAAAGCATAATGGTTCTGAATGTTCCAGCTCATGTTCCTGTGCCAGGGTCCATATGCCCTTAACAATGAAACAGCAGTGTTCTGACACTCGCTTCCTAATTGCTACCAATCATCGAGGACAGTTCATAGATGATGAATACTGATGCTAAATAAAATGTGCCAGTGCAACTGCTAATTCCCAGATCTGTTCTGATGACACCTTATGTAACTTAGAAGACAGGATAGCTTTAATGTGGACAAATCTAAATTATGTTACAGAGAACACATGAGTGTTGGGGATGGCCTTGCTCACAGTCTGCAACATAAACCTCCTCATCTTTCCCAGTCACTCATTGTTAATATTCTTATCAGCCAGAAAACTAGAAGAAACATAACCTTATACTTAGTGTTTGGGATAGGGGTAAGGAATTCTAGTAATTCTATTATACTAAGAGCCACATAATCCTTTTTGGAATGCAGAGGCATTTTAGTACAGACCCCAACCATGGCCCATGAATGACTCCACAGAAGAAATTCTAAACATAGACAGAGTTTCTTTTCTAAATAGCATTTGCCTTAAAGAAAAAAATACCAGTGAATATTAATTTGTAGTTAAGGAGAAATGTTAGTGTGCACAGTAGGGGAAAAATATCAGTAGATATAATATAATAATAATATTGACATTAGCAATATAACTGTAACCATTAGCATTTCAGAAAATATAAAGATTTTACAAAATAAATAAATGCTAAATATCTGAAGCCCTATATGTCTATATCCTGATATTGCATGATGCATGGGTTCACATGGTGTGTGTGCTAACCATGTGTGTGTGAGAGAGAGAGAGAGAGAGAGAGAGAGAGAGAGAGAGAGAGCATTAACTCCTGATACTTCTGACCTTCTTTCTCTTTTCTAAATGTGTTGTTATTTTCAGATACATTCTTGCTTTCTGAGGCTGACTTAAGCAGATTACTATCATGCCATATTCATTCTTTTCTTGTATGGCAAAATTGGCCTTATATTCAGGAAATTCAAAATTAATATAAATAAATTAGAGATTTGTAAGAAAAATTACAGTATTTTAAAATTGTGGGTTTTTTTTTACATCTTATAATTATTTGAAGGGAGGAATCGCCACATCATAAATGTAGAAGTCAGAGAAAACCTAAATTTTACCCATTTATTATGTGCACGCTGGGAGGAAATTAAGATCATCAAAATTTTAAGGAATCAAGTTAATCCCTGAGCCATTTTGCTAGACTAACACTTTGAGTTTTTGTTAACACAGTAGGGTTTTACTTTTCCTGGTGATAAAATGACACTACATATAGTACTTAAGTTATTATTATATAACATTAAAATAGAAGTTTTCACACAATTATAAGGCATTAATCTGTTAATTTATTTTATTGGTTTTTTAAATTTTTTTCCCAATCTGCTTTTATACCATTTTAATTACATGAAAGTATTAAGGTTAGTTCTAGGTTGAGGAACTAGCAATAAAATCGATGCAAACAGTCTAGGAACAGGCAAGAAAATAAACACAAATAGGCAAGGAACAAGCAAAGCAATAAAGTCCAGTGATCAATCCCATGATCACTGTTTCTAAGGGCTTATCAGGATTAACAAAATATCTGAACCTACTTCCCTGTCATAGCCCAAAGTCATTTTCATGTCTGAAGCCTACTTCATTGTTCTAGCCTAAAATTTAGATTCCTGCCTGAAATGACTTCTTTGTTCTAGCCTAATGTCAGACTACTGCCTGAAGCCTATTTCCTTAACTTTAGCCAATGTCAAATTCCTGCCAAGCAGCCCCAAAAGCTCTCCATATCTCCCCCTTTTTTATTTCATAAACAAGGCTGATCCTGTCCTAAGTCATTCTGACAAGAATGCCTTCCCTACCCATCTTGAAAGTTGCATTATCAAAAGCAATGCACTTTGTCTGATGTTGGAAGGAGGTTCAGCGTTTAAGAGTGAGGCATCATCTCAGGTATCATGCCAATTACCAATGAATTTGTGTTACTTCCAAAAATTTACAATGATAGTCATTGTAACTAGAAAAAATTTTAAAGATACTTGCAGGGTATTTGACAAAATTCTAACACTTCTATGTATGTTTTAACTTTGTATAGTAAGATTATGAATTGGAAGAATGCTTCCTTACTGAGATTTAATACTCCAGATACTGCTGATAAAATTACCCATGGCCTGAGGTCAGTATTTCCATTTTTGTCAAGCTTCAAGAATGGCATATATAGGTTGATCATGCTAGCTCTTTTTGTCCTAGGAATAATTTCATTCCTGCCCATGCTGTAAAAACTTGTCTTTAACAGCATCAACATGATGGCAGCCAAAATATATGACTTGAAACTCAAAATAGACCCCCAGACAGTGTTATTCATGTAACAGGCTGGCAGGCCAAGGACAGGTAAGATTTTGCAAAGAGCCATACCAACCTAAGACATAAGTGCATTGTTTTTGATAATCTGCAAATTTAAATGAAACAAATTTACAATGTATTGTTATTACTTCTTCATCTAAACACTAAATATAAAAAGGTTGGTCTAATATTTTAAAGGTGTTTAAATTGATATTTCTATAGTAGACAATGATAGATAAGGTGTTGAGCATTGTGGTTAGTCCTTCATATTTTAAACTTTATAAATAATGTATTTCTGTGAATATAGTGAATGTATCAGAAACTGAAGCCAGTTCTAAACATAAAACATTAATAATAAAATAAACAACAGTAGTTTAGAAAGAAGTAGACTCAAAAAATAATGATGTTAAAACAGAGTTTCACTTTTTATCAATAAAACTTTAAAAATGTTTGACAACTATTGGCAATGTACCAAAAACATTAATGGTCTGAAAAATTAAAAAGTCTCATTTAATTAAAATATTTGTTTTCAAAAATAGCTTAAATATTTAAAAGTGCAAAAATTCAATAAGAGAACTAGAAAATTATGTTTGAAAACGTTCTAATAATTTTTGTTAGAGTTTTCATAAGTTTGTATCCTTCTACTGTGAAGTTGAATATATTGAGATTATAGCACTTATTAGTACTATGGTTTCAATTCCTGGGTTTAGAGAGATGAAACACTATAAGAAAGGGAAAGAAAGAAAGAAGAAAGAAAGAAAGAAAGAAAGAAAGAAAGAAAGAAAGAAAGAAAGAAAGAAAGAAAGAAAAGAAAGAAGAAAGGAAGAAAGTCAGACAGGAAAGAAGGAACTAAGGAGAAAATAAAGATCTATGATAGGCAATATGAGCAAATGTTCTAGTAAGATTTGTAAAATATTAGCAAAAGTTAATATTTTTAAAGGAAAAACATTTAACTATAGAAAATTATCTATATAGAAATGGTCTGAAAAATTAAAAAGTCTCATTTAATTAAAATATTTGTTTTCAAAAATAGCTTAAATATTTAAAAGTGCAAAAAATCAATAAGAGAACTAGAAAATTATGTTTGAAAATGTTCTAATAATTTTTGTTAGAGTTTTCATAAGTTTGTATCCTTCTACTGTGAAGTTGAATATATTGAGATTATAGCACTTATTAGTACTATGGTTTCAATTCCTGGGTTTAGAGAGATGAAACACTATAAGAAAGGGAAAGAAAGAAAGAAAGAAAGAAAGAAAGAAAGAAAGAAAGAAAGAAAGAAAGAAAGAAAGAAAGGAAGGAAGGAAGGAAGAAGAAAGGAAGAAAGTCAGACAGGAAAGAAGGAACTAAGGAGAAAATAAAGATCTATGATAGGCAATATGAGCAAATGTTCTAGTAAGATTTGTAAAATATTAGCAAAAGTTTATATTTTTAAAGGAAAAACATTTTACTATAGAAAATTATCTATATAGAAATTCGTTTTTAAAACGTCAGTTATGATATGTGAAATTTAATAATGTCAGTCCCCATGAGAATAAACAAGGCACAACTCTTCAAACCCAGGGAAACTAATGGTCTTCCTGGCATTTGAATCCACATCGCCTATTATTTTTGACAGACTTATATTGTGCTCCAGTAATGCTGTGGTGAATTATCACAAAATTTATCACCATGAAGCTTCTGGGTAGGATTAATTTGCTGACTTACACACTGACATCAAATGTGATACACGTTTGGGTGTACCACAATTCAGGAATCATCCATGGTCACAGAGTATTTAATTTATAAAGAAATAGTAACATCAAGAACAAATGAAATGGAATTTTCCATTTGACTCATTGATTCTCAAAATAAACCTTTTAGTTTTGGTGCCACATAAAATGGCAATATTTCATTTATAGGAGCATACTGAAATGGCATCCATAAACATAACGGTAAATCAAAACATTAATTATTCTCAGAAAGAAATTGAAGCAAAGATGTTAAACAACTATCTTAAGCTACATAAAATTCACCTTTAATTTCAAGGTAATGGCTGGCAACTCACAGGTATATTTTACTTCAAAATTTTAAGTCTTGGGGTTTGTCAGCAAGGAAAATACAGAATTTAGCAACAGAAATCATAAATTTGCCTTCTAGTTTTTATTGACTAATAATTCAATTTTCTGAGTATATTGTTGGCTTATGTCCAGGGAAACAATTTCCCTGCAAAGATATTACTTGCCAGCATAATTAAGAATATGTCCAATTGTGAAATTAATGATGTGTCTGGCTGAGTAATGTTAAACATAAACCTTAAAGTCATATCATTTCTTCTCCAACATAGATGTTCACATTTTTTCCCAAAAGAAAACAAGTGGATGCTCTGAACACACAAAACTGCATACAAAGGAGAACCCAAGTCTGAGTCCTCACAATCTTACCACAATCAAGAATGGTTTTCAAACATCAAGGGAATGAAATGATTACACTAAGACAAGTATCTAAGTGGAAAAGATGCAAATAAAACACAGAGCTGAGAGAAGTGTTGAGTAGGTCAGTAGACATATTTACTGTTATACAAATCTACATAAATGAGCCTGGATGAAGAAAGCATCTGTGGATTTGTTAAATTTGAAAACTCTGAGGAGAATAATAAATATAGAACAGGCAACAGGAAAAAAAAAGCCAGTGAAACTTGGCAGCCTACTGTGCTAAAAGCAGATGAATGCACAAAAATGGAACCTGATACAGCTGGCTTAAGAATAAAGAACCGAGTGTAGAGCCAAAACTTCTAGTGCATTCTTGTATAGAATATGCAATAAAATGTTAAGTTCCCATTAATATTATAGAATGTGTATAGTTAAGAAATTAAAATATTTCAGGTAATCCATCTTGGCACATAAAAAAAAGGTTGATATGAAATGAACAATATCACTTTCTGTCTGTCACTGAACCACATTTTTCATCACTAATACTTTCCTACCCAGCTCTCTTTTAACTGGTATGTTAGAATAAATAGACAGTAGAAGCTACATATAATGAAAATATTTGTTTTGTTGTTCATATGTTAAGATTATTTCAAGATGGATATAGGAACAGCTGCATTTATAATATTTGATGTAAATCAACAGAGTGCATTCATTCTGCATATTATTATATGTTGGATTATTTTATAAATATTTGTTATTAAGTATATATTAAAATAACATTTTGAAGTATTTTAATGAGTCTGTAAGGTTTGAATGATTTCAATGACCATGACCCTTTATAGGCTCAGATATTTAAATGTTTGATCTTCAGATGTTGAACTGTTTGGAAAGATTAGGAGGTATGGCCTTGTTGGAGTAGCTGTGTCTCTGGGGATGATCTCTGAGGCTTCAAAAGCTCATCTGGCCCAGTCTGTATTCCTACTACCTTCAGCTACTGCTCCAAAAATGATACTTGCAAACAATTGCAGTAAATGTCCCAATGTATGTAACATGGATTGGGTATTGCAGAAAAACTCAGAACTGTGTTTCTGTGTTTTCTCTAAGTAATTAGTATGAAACACTTTTTGTATTCTGTGGCTTTTTCATGCCCTAAGGGAAATGTCTGGAGATGCTTTGATTGCTGCCTGTCTCCCATCCCCTGGGATCTGTCTTCCTCTGCACCTTCTACTTGCTTTTATCACCCACTGAATACTCTACCATAAACTCATACTCGCTTCAATTTCTTTCACTGTTTGTTTTTTCTTTATGACTTTTTTCCAAAGAAAATGAGACTATTTGTCTACATTTTAGTAATCTCTAATATTTTGGAGAAAAAAATATTACTTCCAATACTGTATTAAAAATTTCAGAACATAACAAAACGGTATATACCTTTAACACCAACACTTAATAAGCACCATCCTGGTCTTCCTAGTGAGTTACAGGACAACCAGAGCTACATAGTGAAACCCTTTTTTAAAAAAAAAACAAAATGAAGAACCAAATAAATAAACAAAATTGTAGGAACATGAAAATATACTTATCTTTTCTATTTCTTTCCTTCCTTTTCCCCTCTTTTCTTTATTCTCCTCTTACTTCTGAAACAGTGTCATTCTCCTACTCTAATTATGTTGATAAACATGAATTTTAACTCAAACCTTACATGTAGTAACATCTAATAAAATGATGGTTTGTGCATTTGCATAATATTTTCCTTATTTCAAGGTAACTCTGTAATTGACTTCAATACAAAGCTAAGTAGTTGGAAAGCATGGTTCTCATTATTTGACATTAGCATTTCCAAAAGGAAACTTAACTAACTATTCTCAATACTGCATTTGTTCTTCTCAAGACCAGTCAATCTATTGAAATAAGCTGAAGATTCTGTCTATTGTTAACCTAGCCTAAACTCTGAGATGCTTCTCTCCAGTGGTTGTCATCTAACACCCAATCCTGATCATTCTTTACTTTTAAAACTGTAGCTTCTCTATTTGACTTACTTACTTACTTTAACTGAGTAAAGTTATTTTTTTCTTTCAACAAATCTTTCCATCTCAAGTAATTCCTTTGATTGTATGTTCTGAAAAATTTAATACAGTACTTGAGGTAGAATTTTTCCCCAAAATGTTATAGCTTACTGAAAAGTAGGTATATAATCTCTGTTTCTTTAGGAAAAAAGTCAGAAAGAAAAAACAAACAGTGAAAGAAGTTGAAGAGAACAAGACCTTATAGAAGAGTATTCAAGCAGATGTAGAAAAACATACCATTATGCTATCATGAAGATCAAAAGCCTATGGCTGCTAAATAACTAAAGAAGAAATTTTTATTCAGATGTTACTTTGACTTATCTTTTTTGCCACCTATCTTATGACCAGGATTTATCTTCTTCTTTTCATGTTAGTTATAGTTTATCTATCATATTATTTATACAGTCTCTTCTTTGTATTGATTGTATTTATTGAGTTCAGTTTCAGCTGGCTAAAGCATGGCCTTGGAAGGGAAAGAATGAACCGGTTCATGCTTCTGGGGCAGGGCCAGCAGGCATGGGCCTCTACCAGTGTCTACTATGGCTGCTGTGTGTGTAAGGCATGCTTGTATAATAATGTACATATTTTACATTCTTCCTTAAAGAAATATCTTTCCTCTTAACTTTAATGACTCCATGATAATCAGAGACAGCAAGAGTACAGAAGGAATAGCTATGACAAATGTCTCAGTAAAAAATGATAAATTCTGGGACTTTCAGGACAGCTGATAAGGCTATGCAAAGAACTTTAAAAATGTGGGTTCAAAAAATATAATTTCTCTCTAAGAATCTCAAAGATGCAATATGAATTATATGAGGAGCTTGATGTATCTAAGGAACAAAAGCAGCTGAGCCTTGAGCCAACTTGTCAGAAAGACAATAAGGAGGAGATGAGGAGATTTAGGGATTGGTGATCTCAGGAGATCTTACCCAGCTAACTTTTGTTTTTGTTCATGCTAACAAAGGCAGACAGATTACTTGGTCCAAGATTGGACTGGGACAGATCAAGCCCAAGTGTGGACAGGGTCCCACCCAGCTAGTTTATCCTCTGTGTTTAAGAGAGGCAGACAAATTTCTGAAGTCTTTTGCAATGCCAAAAAATGTGCTTGTCGTCACTTAAGAGTCAAAGGGCTGGATCTAGGGATGCTAATTCTTAGGGCAATCAAAATGAAATTTGGAGTAAATGACTGGATTGATATGTAAAATAAAAGACTGGGCTTAGAATCTGCAAGAAATGATCTATCCAGAGAAGATTTTTAAATAGCAAAAGAGAACTGCTTAGAGAGAGAGAGAGAGAGAGAGAGAGAGAGAGAGAGAGAGAGAGAGAGAGCTGTCTATAGATCTACAAAGAGAAAACAGAACAGACAAAAAGCAGTCTGGAAAGCTGTGTGGAAAAGAACATAGGACAGGTCATCAACCTGGACCCATGACTTGAATTTGACTCATTTGTTTTTGCTGCTGCCAGACTTTCCTTCTCTCAGAATCCCTTTCCAAGCCAAGCCGAGGTTGACCTATGAAAAGTTTATTATTTATTTCTTAGCTTTGTTTATTATTTTATTCATGGATCACAATTTCTTATGTAAACAGTATTTTGTAAGCTTGCCTTTAAAACAAAAATATTACCCATTTTACAGACTAAACACAAGTTTACCTGGGACACAAAAAATACTGAGAAATTTGGTATAAAATAAAGAGTAGGTCATTGTTATTTGTAATTTTTCATTATTTGTGATATAAAAGTAGTTTGATGATGTAAAAGAGAATAATTGTGATAAATGTCCCTAGTTATTTGAGAGTTTTACAATATGCAGGGGTGCCGGGAAGTGGTGGTGCACGCCTTTAATCCCAGCACTTGGGAGGCAGAGGCAGGAGGATTTCTGAGTTTGAGGCCAGCCTGGTCTACAGAGTGAGTTCCAGGACAGCCAGGACTACACAGAGAAATCCTGTCTCAAAAAACAAACAAACAAACAAAAAACAATATGCAGTGGTAAGATGCACCCCTTTTGTAAGGAGCCTGATTCCTCTGCAATGTATTTACTATTTGCCTCACCTCTCAAAAGAGTTTACCATCGTCTTGATAATTACATGACATCTTGGTTGTTTTCTCCTGTTCATTAAGACTCAGCAGTCATTTTTCTGTGATTTGACAAGGGAAAGAAATCTGTCCATTCAGTTAAACACAGAAAACCTCATTCATCAATTTCAAAAGGCTTTGCAAATTTGAAAACAACAACAAAAAAAATTAAAAGAGCTATTTTTCCTCTATTATTTTATCTACAGATGATAAAAGTTGTAAACAATTTGACGATGAAAAATCCACTTTATATAAAGACCTATTCTGTTTTGTTTTGATTTGTTTCACAATAAGACCAAAGTTAGTTATAAGGTAAGTATGAACTGAGAATAATGTTGGGCCCATCTTCTCCAACTATTGCCCTTTACCTAGGCTATGTTAGTAATTTCATAGTCTTTTCATAGTGAAATGATGTCTTCAGTAGAGATGCAATAGGAAGATTTTTACAAAACTTTACACCCCTTATTTATCACCCAAAAATCTCAGCATATAAAACATATGTACTAGGAAATAAACTTTAAAGCTTTGCAAAAACAAGGTACTTCTTAATAACTTCTGACTTTCTGAAAATAATCCCTAATTTAGAATTATGCATAGCTTTCTATGTATCATCTCTTTCCCAAGGTCACATTAACCATTAAGATCTATGTCAGTGTTGTTCCTTTTCCACGTCTTCCCTTGGTGCATCCAGGTTCTGCTGCACACCAAGCTGGAGAAAACCATGGTGCAGAGTAGTGTTACCCAACCCATATAGTTCCTTGGGGTTTCTGTACCCTGGTGCACACTAGGTACAAAGGGTGAAGTGGAGTCTGGAATGGGTGAGTCACCAGGATTCAGGTCTAGTAGTGAGATTTTCTCCAAAGATTTCAGAGCTACAGCTCTTTTACATTACAGGACTTTAGACAACATTCAATGAAACAACTCTATGATTTGATATGATATGATATGATATGATATTCAATGAAACAGTTTTCCCACTTTATTTGAAGTGACTAGAGACTATATAAACCTTGGAAAGTGGAAATGGGTTCTTCTTAGGATAAAGTTTCACGGGCTGAGATTTAAGGTTCTGGGAATAGATAGCTCATCTGCATGGAGAGGCATTTCAGAAAATTTAACCTGTAATTTTGCAAAAGGTTACATGACACTCTTAGGTAAAATCTTTGTTGGGGTCAACAGATCAGGTGGGGAACAGAAAAGCCCTGCTAAGAAAAGGGAGTCCTCCATTTTGCTAGAAGTTCAAAGCCGAGCTATCTGAACCTGGCAGACTACAACTGTAATTAGCAGGATCTTCCCTCATCTCCCCCTGTTTAATTTTATAATGGAGAATTGTCATGGTCCTCAGCCAATCTTTGGTATTGAACCAGAACCCAATTAACAGTGATTTTTTTCCAATGCTATTTATTTGTCCTTTAAAAATTGGACAAGGCATGATGCAAAAAGGAACAAGACTCTGGTGACCAGTTCAAGGCCAAGGAGGGGAAAAAGCCAAGGCACAAGGAATTACCATAGGGTAAGGGTTTCCAGCACATAGCACTCTCTGAGACCCTGGCAGAGATGCTCAGGCTTCCTGTCTTAATCCACCAGCCCAGATTCATTAACATACAGACACTATATCTCCTCCAACATAATGCAACTCCTTCCCAATTCAGTAGTCACCAAGTTCAAGACTCTCCAATTGTGGAGAGCAACCCCATCTATGGAATTTATCTCTCATTGAAGGGACTCAAAAACTTTATAGTGGAAGCCATTGCTTGATCAAACTTATCTTGGAAGTTGCTGACTAGATGGTGTGTTTGGATGAGGACTGTTTCAGCAGCTGCTGTGGTACCCAGTGAGACTGAGACCAGTCCAACAAGCAGGAGGATGAAGATCTCTCTTTTGCTCTGGTTTCCTCCTAGCTGCCAGGCAAGTTCTTCAGGTTCATAGAGATAAACCTGAAGAACAATCACTACAGGGATGCAGAAGCCTTGAAAAAAGTGTTTAATGTAGTAATTACTAGTATTGCTACACCAAAGGAGGGGAAGGGAGTTAATACATATTGGATTGGTGACAGTGATGTTATGGGAACAGGTAGGATGGGATCTTGATGAAAGCCCTGCAAGGCACAAAGAGAGTTAGATGTTGAAGAGAGGAACATTTTATAACTTCTATATGGGTAAGGACACATGGGCTTCAAGAAGTAAGGTAATAATGGGAACAGCAGCTAATTAAAACCAGGAAAGAAAAGCACAGAAGAAAAAAAAAACATTGAGAAGAGTTGGAGTAGATTCTTAGGGTAAGGAGATTGCTGTATATTGGATGTATTATAGCCAGAAGAGAGTATTTTGGACATCTTTTTGAGTTTGACTTTTCTATTGAAGAATGTTAACATGAGTAACAACCAATTTGGAGGTAGAAAGGATATGTATAGATTGGCTACAGGATGTTTAGCAAACTCATTAAGGTAGAACTTATCTACAAGTCCCAAGGATTGATGGAAAGCTGAAGAGGATTGGAGGATTCAATTCAGCATTCCCAGTGTCTGCAACCTCTATATATGGAAGCCTCCTGGAGACAGTCACCTGAGGGTTTTCTTTTCTTTTTTTTTTTTTTTTTTTTTTTTTTTTTTTTAGAAGCAGTGGAAGGGGCTGGGGATAGTAGAAATAGAACTGTGGTGTAATAATCTTACAGTAATCTCCATCCTTCAAGTGGGCATTCCTGGGTTCCTATGACTCTGTTGTGTCCATGTATATCTCTGTACTGAAGAATCTCTAGTGGTGGTTATTGGGAGGCTTAGGAAGAGACTGGACAGTAGCAGAGTTGCAATAAAGAATAACAAAGGCAGCCATAGGAATAGAGGAAATGAAAGTGTATGACTGCCACATGGCTTTGGCAGTAGCCACTAGGTAATGGATGTCCTTCCAAGAGATCTTGTTGTTTTGTTGGGGATGGCATCTCCAATGCCTCTTTCATTCATGATCTGTCAGTGAGAAGTGGACCATCTTCTTGGTTGTTGGGATAATGTCAGATATTTCTGGCAGGGACTCAAATTGGCCTAGGCTAATCCTGTATAAAAACAGAAATAAAGCCTCTTCTGGTTGTAAGGCAGGGGGCTGGTATCTGCAAACTCCCACCGAAGGGATCATACTATCATACTAAAATGGAAAGAGTTATTCCACGTATGTGTCAGTGGAGGAATATCGGAGGGCATTTAGAGCTTTTGTAAGTGTTAAATATATTTAATGGTAGTTAGAGCCATCATTAATTACATATTAGAGGGTTGGCATTTGTTTTTTTTTTCTTTTATAAGTTAGGCTTTTAATGTTTAGTGTGTTCTTTCTATTATCTCTTGGCTTTTGTGTTCATGAGAAAATGCTGTGCAATGGGCAATTTTCCATTATTAGCAGAAGGTTTTTGAACTGGGAGCTGGTAAAGGAACGGCCATTATCAGTTTTTATCCTTTGACGAATGCCCATGAGGGCAAAGATGGAGAGTCTATGGTGAATTAACCTTTTTTGCGGTCTCATTTGGGGATAGTAGAAATAGAACTGTGGAACAAAAATAATCTTTTAGAGCTAGATAGCATGTGGTTCCTCATGTTGGAAGAAATGTTAGGGTAGTTCTTTGAATTAGATAACTGGAGATTCCTTCTCAGTAGAGTAGTATATTATTGCTGTGGTTCTTTACTTTCTTCCATCAGTAAATATTAAGGGGCTGAGGTTTTGGGGCCTTTTTGTAAAGAGCCTTGGGGGGTAGGCAGTCACCACAATAGAGGGAGGGCAGAAACTTATTTTTTGTTAGAGTAATGATTATTAATATGTCCTGAGAATGCTATCAAGATAATAACAAAGCAAGCAGGAGTGAATTTTGAGTAGCCATTGAATATCAGAGAGGGAAAAATGGACATCAAGGATATCAGGTTCTTTTCCTAAGGTTTGTAGGGCTCTGTCTCTGCCATTTTAAATTATATTAGTGAATGCAACAACTTCATTTAAAATTCTTGGTGCACAGCCCACCAGGGTGTGAGGCCATTCTCTACTCCCTAAAACTGATATAGGGTCCCACAAGTGTAAGGAAGGTATTAAATATAAGGAATTGTATGGGCTTTGTTGGATCATATTTTGTGAGAGCCATGTCTTTTAGGAACATATTAACAGATTTTAGAGCTTTTATTGGTTCAAGGGAGATGGTTTCTGGGGAGGAGGGCCTTCTAGTTTCCTTTAAGAGGTCAAAGTGGGGTTGGAGAGTGCTTGTGGGAAGGGAAAGTCAGGGTCAAAGCCAGACAAGGTGATCTAAAATGCTCTGAAGGGAGGCTGAGTTAAGTTTTGGGGAAGGAAAGGGTGGTTTAAAAGGTATTGGGGTGAAGAATGTTTTCATTCTCAAATACACAATGGGCAGAATAAATTGTACATTGTGGTGGGCTATTTTGAATCCTAGAGAAGATAGGGAACTATTGATTGATCTTTCAGTTGGGAGGGGAAAAGGAAAGAATCTTCACATACTAAGAAGTCATTCATTTGATATATAGTGAGTTGTCTAAATAAAGTATTAATGCAATGGCTATAGCCTCTAGTCAAAGAGGGAGGGCTGTTAGCCATTTCCTGAGGGAGAACTCATCCATTCATATCATGAGGCTGGCCCAGATATGTAAATGGGGGATACTGAGAATGCAAAGTGTTCACAATCTTGAAGGTGAGGGATAGAAAAAGAGGGCAATCTTTGAAATCTATTGCCAATATAGGGACCTTGGAAAGGATTGCTGAGACATAGTGCACCCCTTTTGGGGAAGAACTCTAAACTTGTATTATTTTATTATTTGCCCCTAAAGCTTGTGTTAGTCTCCATCCTCTCGGGCACCTTTTCTTAGCGAATACTGTGGTGTTTCATGGGCTGAGGGAACGGGGAATGTGTTTAGTAGAAGCTGCTCTTTGACCAGCTGTGTAAAAACTTCATGTTTCTCCCTTGATAGAGGCCACCATTTAACCCAGATGGCTTCATTTGAAAGCCAAACAAGGCATGGAGTATTACATTTTAACAATAGCTCTTAAAATAGGGAGTGATTTGGGTCTTTAACCGTTTGTGGGAGTACTGTTTTCTTTATAGGTATGATCATCTAACCTAATGTAATTCCTTTTTGACTGGGTGGAAAGCACCACATCCAGAGCTTGTAAAATATGTCTCACTAGAAGATTGGTGATGATATTAGCTACTAGAGAGTGTACTAAATTAGTAGCTCCATTAGGGTCTTTCCATCTTCAGGCCTTATGAATGATAAAGGCATGGGAGCTTTCCTATGCCTAGGAGTTGGGGTTCAGGGGTCCATTATGGGTCTACATCATATCAAGGCTTCACAAAAAGAAGGAAGGAAGAAGAAGAAGAAGAAGAAGAAGAAGAAGAAGAAGAAGAAGAAGAAGAAGAAGAAGAAGAAGAAGAAGAAGAAGAAGAAAAGAAGAAGAAAAGAAGGGCCAAAAGAGTTATGAGGACTAAATTACTCTGGCATATGTATGAAAACTGCTGTGGAAGACTTCAAGCATATTGAAAGGCTATTTATTATATGCGAATAAAAGTTTAAAATGAAATGAAGTATTTCAAATACTTATAATTTTAAATACTTTAAATAGATAGTAGTTTTAAGCAGTCTCAATTATATATATGTATATATATACATATATGTATATATATTAACTTAAGTAAAATAAATAGATTGAACATCAACCTAAATAATCGTATTTGTTGTCCTAAAATTGTATTCTTGAAAGAAAGATTAAGTAATGTATGCCAACAAGCAAAGAGAGAACAAACACCCTGAGATGGCAATATTGGAATGCCAGAAGACATAAGGAATGAAAACGATAGGAAGACACATGGGCAAATTCTAAGTAGGACTAATAGTCTATGGGTGTTTTTTATACCCAAGACACTGTCTATTCAGCAGACAATTTAGCAGACACTCTCAAGTCTCTTCCACCCCAACATGATAAAGCTGTTAATTTCCTTTTTTCTGTAGCTTAGTCTTCTATCTCTCACAGTCATCATTGTCTGTGTCAGGGGAAAAAACGTGGCATTTCCCCGATAACTACCAGCATGACAGCTATACTTCTTGGGGTTCCTCAACCAGGAATTAAAAAGACATGTAATATAAAGGTCATTTATCTGACTTGCAATTGGCCCTGTGAAGACCCCTCCTGATTGAAATGACCCCATTATAACCACCACTACAACTAAGCAGTTTGAACCTCCACTTAACTTTCACCTCCTCCTTCTGAAATAGCAGAATAGGATCTTAGTAGTGGATTAGGGCACTTTAATCGTTTACATCTGGAAAGAAATTTCTCTCTCCAGAACTAGAGTGAAGGCTTCAGATGTTATTCTTAAACCAAGAGACAGGGCAAACATGATCCTAGGGACTAGGACTCAGAGACGTGGTTGTCTTACAAGGGTGATGTGTAGGAGGGAGCAGATTGCCCAGCAACTACACCTGGAAAACGTCCATGAGGAAGGGAATTCTTCTTCACTGCTTCTTTTCTAGACACCTAGTTCTTGAGACACTGAGCTATGAATAGCTAAGAACCAGCACTTGGGGAAATAAAAGACCTGTTCAGCATTCTCTACTATCTCTTGACCCTTGTTATCAGACAGGAAGAAGTCGAATTAGTCTTCATTTTTCGAATGTAGAGCCAAGTGATACTAGATCTAAAGTTGATATGAAAACTGCCTGAAATTTAAGTGGGGGCAACCATGAGTAATGTAAGAGGACAAGCTCTAGACTTGTGTAGAAAAGCTTCCATGGATGATGCCATTCCTGGGGTTGGGGGCTCAGGGACTTTTTCCCTTTGTCTGGAACTTAAATGCCTACTCCAGGTTTGTTCTTACTCTTTCTTAAATCTGTCAAGACAAGAGGTATGAATATTCTGCCTCAAACTCTACTCTCTGTCACGGGGTGACTAAACTAGTAGAAATGGAGTCTCCCTTAGCTGAACTGATTGGTAAATAATAGCTCTGACTTGGTAAATGCCCACTTCACATACATACCTCTTTCCAGGCCAGGACTCCCCATGTGCCAATTGTACAGAGCCTTTGGATGGTCTTGCAGTAGACACTGAGCTGTGGGCCAGCTGCAGAAGCTCATGTCATAAGATTTCCCTTTCTTAAATCCAGAAAACTTGGTGTGGGTCCGTGCCTGTTCTGCCACTGGGCACCGTCTCTTGGGGAAGCAGAACACAGAAGTTTGACTACACTAATCCCATGCCACAGCTAGGCAGTTGCTAGGCTGTAGGAAAGTGCCAAAACAAGGCTCCAGGGGTGGGTAAGCATAGTCTGTGATGTGAGAAAGCCAGAGCTGGTTTGGAGTGGGGGAAGAGGTTTTCTCAGACCTGCAAAGAGGCCAGGCTGTGAGGTTCTCAGACTCCTGAACTTCCAGGCACCACCAGGAGTCTCGGAAGAGCTGAGAACAGAGATGGAGGCTCATAGGCTGGGGACAGCATCTTTCCCAGGGCCGCGGGTACTGGAGAAATGTGGGGGTGGGGGTGGTAGAGAGAGTTTCTGCTTGTTCGATTGGTGATTGTCTTTAGCTTGGAAAAGGCAGGCTTTGTGGCAGCAGTGGCTGGAAGCACAGAGAGGCCTTGTACAAGAGATTAAGCTACTACGGCTCATGGATCACTATGGAGGTTCTTGATGAAAAAGACCATGGCTCTAAACAGATCTTTCCCCCACTCCCCATGGCAGAAAATGAATGCATACTATACCATACCCACTTCTCAGGGTAGATCTGAGATTTGCAGGGAGGTCTGGGAAGAGAAGCTAAACCCTCCAGGCCTCTAGGTACCTCATTAGCATGAATGATTCTGTTCTCGGCCTAAGCTACCAAAGATCATATTTTCTTAACTAAGAATTATGGTACATGTTCCAGGCCAGGAATCTGGCAGGTGGCGGGGAATCACCTAATCCTCAGATATGTGCACACTGAATCTCAGGTTCTCAACCTGCTCTACCTTAACAAATTGATTCTGCCTTCTCTTGAGTGTGTCTTAAGACTAATTAGACAGACACTGGTTTCTCCCAAGATATAAGTGCCCCTATTACACCCTTCCAGATATGTTGCAAAATATAAAATTCTGGTCATTGCTGCTGTTAACAAAAATTACAATTTGTTAAAACAATTGCTTAGAGTCTTTGTTACAGAGTTCATGGCTCTTGGGAGAACATTATCAACTCAAATGATTTAAATTAAGATATATTTACTAAACATAAGTATGTATTTTATTATATTGTATAATAAAATATACATTAGTGATATATTAAACAATATATTTATATGCTACATTTATATTATAGCCTTTATAGTATATAAAATATATAACAATAAAATAATAAAACTATATTATACAGTTATACAGATTTTATTTGGGTTTTATATAATCAGAAAATAATGCTTCTCTAAGGCTTTTTTATAGATCCTTACTGTTATTTATCTCTTCTCTCTATATTGTTCTTTCCACCACTGTTTTAGCATTTCTACCATCAAAGTACTGTGTTGGAACATCTTACTCCAAGGATGAAGCACCTGATATGTTATTCAATCCCAAGTAGTCAGTCTTAAAATAAATGTACTGAATAGGGTGTATTTTCTATATGTGTATGTGTATATAAACAATAAAGAAGAAGTTGTGTATTTAATAAAGACTTGGGGATCAAGAGAAGTTACAAGGGGAAAATAAAAGGGTGAAAATATTGTAAATACATAATTCATGAAGCTCTCAAAATTTTTGAATTATCTTTAAAAACTCTAGAAAATGTTGTTGGTTATTTTTGTAAATATGTATGTAAATCACCAATTCAATTAGCAGATTAGGCATCAGTTTTTGTATTAACTAAGAGTGCAAAATCATGTCTCTGTTTATATATGGCTCCATTTATGTGGCTTTCACAAGTATGTTAATTTCTTATAGACTTCTAGGAATAATATTTTAACTTTGACGTAGCAAAACGACACATCTATTAAAGTCTGAACCTCAAAACAAGAATTTTCTACCCTGATAAACAGACAAATAGATAGACAGCTATATAGGTGATAAATGATTAATGGATAAATGTACTTTATTATTCATAATCTAACTACAAGTATCTATAATAATGTACAGATTTATATTACAAGTATAAGTCTACTTCTCCTTTTATTAGTCCCTGATTTGTTACAGGAGATTTATTTTGAAGATTGATATGTGGTGATTTTTATATTTAATGTTTTATAACATCCTGCTTATTCATCATATTTTACTTTTTAAGTTTATTTATAGTTAAAAGATTTATTTTCATGGATTTCTATGGAATTTTTTCCTCATGTTTTATCTTCAGGTTTCATTAATGAAGATTCCTACTGTACCTCCATATTAGATAATAGAATGGCAGGTCATTAAGATACCATTTTCTACAAACAGGCTGAGCCAAGCTCAGACACTGCTTATTCATGGCAAAGATCCATTTGCATCTTTGACACTATTTTTAGACCCAAGAGTTTCATGTTTATTTCTTCCCTTACCATTCTATCCGTAAACCACTATGAATCATTATGAACCACATAGAACCACTATGTTCTAACCCCAAAAGTGAACTCAGTAAAATAAACTACAAAAGTAAACAACTTTGTCTCTAAATGTGATAACCTTCATGTTGTTTCCCTTGTGGAATATGTGAAAATTCTTTAAAATTAAAATCCCTAAAGGTCCAAAGTCATTTTTTTCAGTTGAAAATGATCTTGTTTTCTTTTTTCTTGTCCTATTCTTCTTTATAGAAACTCATTGGGCTTCAAGGCTATGTCCTGATCAAAGCTACTTCCAGCAAAGAACTATTTCTGTGTCTGTTAGTAATGTATTTTTCTCATTATTATTCTGTTTAGATGTAATCACTGGGAGGAGAATGTCTACAAATTTTAAGAACTCAATAAATTTATTTTTGCAGTTATTATAAAGATGATAGTAATTATAATAATTTGGATCCGAATCATGTTAGCTGTATTTTCTGATGTATAATTTTATCTAAAATAGAAAATAATTTCCAGCCTAATATTTAGATTTCTGCCTGAGATTACTTCTTTGTTGTAGACTACAATTTAAATTCCTACCTAAAATTACTTCTTTGTTCTGCTCTAATGTCAGATTCCTGCTTGAAGCCTATTTACTTGTCCTTGGCCAATGTTATATTCTTGCCAAGCAGCCCATTTCCTTGTCCTTGGCCCATGTCAGCTTCTTGCCAAGCAGCCCCAAAGGCTCTCCACGTCTCGCCCTTTTTTTATTTTGTTAACGAGACTGAGCCTGACTTAGGTCATTTTGACAAGAATGCCTTTCTTGCCCATCATGGAATATGCATTACCAAAGGCAATGCACTTCTGTCTTAGGTTGGTAAGACTCTGTGTAGAATCTTGCCTGTCCTTGGTTTGCCAGACTGTTAATTTAGAAACTCTGTCTGGGGGTCCATTTTCGGGTTTAAGCCACGTATTTTGGCTGTCAACATGTTGATGTTGTTAAACATAAGCTTTAACATGGTGGGCAGGAATAAAAGTATTCCCAGGACAAGAAGGGCTAGCCTGGTCAAGTTATATATGCCATTCCTGAGGTTTGACCAAAATGGAAATACTGGGCTCAAGCCATAGGTAATTTTATCAGGATTATCTGCAGCATCAAAGGTCAACAAAGCAACATTATTTAAATTCTCAATCTCTCTATGCAAAGAAGTAATTTTAGACAGGAATCTAAATTTTAAGCTAGAACAAAGAATTAGGCTTCAGACATGAAAATGAATTTGGACTAGGATAGGAAAGTAGGCTCGGATACTTTGTTCATCCTGATAAGCCTTTAGAAACAGTGATCATGGGAGTGTTCATGTAATTGGGTTTAATGCCTTGTTTTTTTGTTTTTGTGTGTGTGTGTGTGTTTTTGACTATTTGTGTTTATGGTCATGCTTGTTCCTTGACTATTTGCATCTATTATATTGCTAGACCCTCAACATAAAACTGACTTTAATACAGGCATGTAATCAAAATAGTATAAAAGCATAAAGGAAGAGGGGATATAGAATAGGGGGTTATAGGGAGGGGAAATAGGGAAAGGGGACAATGTCTGTATTGTAAATAAATAAAATATCCAATAAAAAATAAATAAATAATAAAAAATAATTTCTAGCAATGTACAAACTCTGTCTTCTATTTGCTTCTTAAAAATATCTTGAATAGACACCTACTGACTATTCATTCTCTGATGCATTCCTTTGTGCATGACTCAATCAAGTGGTTAAATTAGCACTTTGAGAAGCTGTGTGCCATTTCAGAAATTCTGGACAACTATGTGGACTCACAAACAAGAGGTCTGGCTACCATTCTAGTCAAGGAAACAGATAATTTCTATTGTGAGAACATATGAAAATGGTACTATCGAATACTTAGGAGTAAATATATTTTTTCTACCACTTTTCTTTCTCAGAGAATCCTGATGACAATACATGCAAAAATAAAAAGCAAAACTTGCACAAAGTGGTTTATTCTAATCATCCTGTTTCAAGCTCCTCACCTTGGCAAGTAGTAAAGTAATATTGTTAAATGGGGCTGTGGAGTTTGAACTTCTACTTCAGCATTGGTAACATCTCTTATCTGACACTCCAAGGAAGACATCATCTTGCCTAAATGACATTCTTGAAATTTTCTCAACACACAAATGTGAGTATTAATAATTCAACCAGAAAAAAAATTATGCCCTAAGTTTTCTGGTTCTAAGCTAAGCAACCACATTCTTTACTCCTGGGATATGTGCATTATTTTGTCTTTACAGAGTATGTGTTTCACATACCATCATATGATAGATATTTGTCATACTGGAGTCCTGAGAGCTTTTTTGAACAACCATTTCCAAATATATTTTATTATTTATTGCACAGATACCCAAACTGATTTTTATTTTGAACAATGAAGGGAACAGGCTCTTTTATATAGTAACTCACAGAACATGTCTAATATATGATAATACCCAATACGCTTTTTTCTTACAATAAAATGTTGCCAAAGAAGTGACACAATAATTTACAAAGTGTATATAATGAAATATAAGGTAACACTGAATTGCTTCTTTAAAATTTTCTTTTATTACACTTTTAACCTTTTATAGTCCTTTGTGACTTTTACATCATGTACCCCAATTCCACTCATTTCTATCTCCTGCCATACCTGCCCTTCACCCCTTGCAACCTTCTCCCAGCAGAGAAAAAAATCCTGTGGAAGCTGTTCTGTGTCACAGTGTATCCCACAGTAGACCCTTTTGTCCACACTTCTTTCCTTGGAAATATTCATTATAATGACTCATTGATCTGGTACTCTATTAGACCAATTGTCTTCTGTTACTCTATCAGTACTGGAACCTCACTGGGCCTCTTCTGGGATATCCTGTTGTTACCCTGTGCTATGGAGATCCTGTAGTTTTAGATCCATAGGACCAACCCCTTCATGTACTCCAGGTAGATGTTGTAGTGGGCTAATTCAAAATTCAGGATCTGGGCCTCAGAATTATTTAAGTAGCTCAGCCTAGTTTGAGCTCTCATACCCTCAATGCTGGCTCAGCAGCAAACCCTTTATCCAGGGCCAGCTCTACTTTGCTGCCTAGGCCAGGTAAGGTACAGGGCCTGCTTTCTTGAGTGTTGCAGCTATCAAGAAACATGGCCAGATCTCCTACTCTCATGTCACATAGGCCAGCAGTTCTGCCTGCCATCGATGGTGCATGACAAGGGAGCAGAGGAAGGTGTATCTCCCCTGTCTGCAACACAGGCCAGTTTCTGTTCTCTTGCATGCTATAGGAGCAAAGATGGGACCTGGAAAACCTCCCATGTAAACTCCCCTACCCCCTAAACTTCCACGAGGAAGACAAGTGACAAGATCATCTCTCATAAACTCAAGTCTTTAGTTTGATTTGCTAGCTCCCCCACAACCAGTATTAGCTCTACTGTGTTGCCCAGGCAAAGTACAGGGCCTGCTGCAGCTTGTGAGGTGGAGCAACAGCTCTCCTGCTTTTATAACCCAAGAGCCAGGCTTCCTGCCTGGTGAAGATAGTGAGGAGCAAAAGGGGAAGGGGAAGGTATTTCTACTTCATTTACATAAGCACACAGGAGAGGAGTGGTAGCTTCAGCTCTCCCAAGCTTGTATCCATGAGGTGGCTTGCTGGTAACTCCAAAAATTACTGCCTTATGAGAAGCTAGCTTTCCTCAATACTGCAGCTCACTAGGGATGGTATCAGCACTCCTGCTCGCATGCCTCAAGAGCCAGTTCTCCCATGATGCCCAGGTGAGGAGTAGAGTCAGTTCTGTACAACTCTCAGAAATCAACATGTCCCTGGGAAGCAACATGACCAGGGACATCTGACTGATTTTTGATGGCCAAAGATTCCTGCTGCTTCAAAGCCACAAGCCTAGATGTGGCCTCAAGAGCAGCACAGGTCAAGATCCCATCACGATTCCAGGTGTTATCACTGGCTGTTCTGTTCTCTTTATTGTGCCCACAATGCTCTTCTGTTTCTCTTTCTTTTCCATTTCTTCACCACTTGCTCATTTTAGTACTGTAAAACAGTCTCCGAGTATCTGGGGGTTATCTCAGGAGTGGTCTGTGGAGTGCATTATGGTGCTTGACAGAAATCATCTTGGGCATGGTCTACCCCCTCAGGCCTGCATTGCACTGGACTGGTGGTCATCTCAGGCTAGCTTGCTGTCCAGGCCCAATGGCACCAGACCAGTGGTTATCTCACATTTGCTTCTCACTTGTCCCACCTGAATGGCCTCATGGAATGGCTATTTGTCTCAGTCTCACTCCTACTGTAAGCTCAAGGTCCCACACAGGGTTCATCTAGTCTCCTGCTTGCTTCCCATCCTGGGTGTCTGTCTGTGCCTAAGCAGCATTAGACTGGTAGTCCTCTCAGGCTCATTTTTTTTTTACGGGGAATGTTAGAATACGTCCTAATTATTCAGATGTTTATAGGTCAGAAGACTGAACATCTTTCCTCTCTGTCACCTACTGAGGCAAGTATGATGCAGCAGCCATTTTATTTTATTTGTTATTTTATTATTATATTTATTTATCTGTGTCTGGACAAGTGCACATGAATACAGATGGTCCTTGGAGTTCAGAATAGGACATAAGATGCCATGGAGATGATGTTAAAGGAGGTTGTAAGTGGTAAAACCGTAAGTTTAGGGAACAAAACCTATGTCCACTGCTAGAGCAATATGAGCTGTTAGCTTCTTGGCTGCCTCTCCACCTCTGACTTTAAATATTATCATTTATTTCTTATTTTAAAATAATTAAAATGTAGGCCTGGACATATTGAAAATTATTTTCTTCAAATGCACATTAATACCAAACTCTTAAAAGAATATATTTTTAATCTTTTTGTTTTCTGAAAATTTTAGGGAGAAACGGGGTAACACTATATAATATAGGTTGGCCTCAAACCCTAGCAATCTAGGTTCAAGTCTTCCAAGCTGTAGAACTTCAGAAATATGCAACCATGTCACTATGATAATAATATTAGAATCACTTCTACTTTTAAAAAACAACTATGAAAAATTGCCATTAAGTTATTACAGAAAATTTTCCACCAAAAAATGGTCTTTTGTTTTTACTGGCACCTTTTCCAGCTCTTAACAGAGTAATGAGGACATTGACACCAAACTTTGTAAAAATTGTTATATTTCTGGGTCTTTTGTATAATTTATACATTCACTTGTATTAACTTCTACATATATATTTAAATTAAAAATAACAGATAGTAATAAATTGGCATCTATAAACGTCTGGTATTTTCAAAATCCTATGGACTCAAAGTAATAGAACTATTCTCTTGTCAAAAGACATGAAAATCTAAAGTCTGATGTCTTCTTTGAAGAGATATCATGACTATGCCAACCCTTATAAAATAACCCATTTAATTGGGTCTTGATTTCTGCTTCAGAAGTTTGGTTGTGGAGGACAGCACGCTGTATGCTAAGCATGGTGTTAGAGAAGTAGCTCGGAGTTCTACATCTGCATCAGCAGGCAACAGGAAGAGTTGTACAGTGGGCCTTGCTTGTGCATTTAAAGTCATAAGGCCCACCTTCTGTAATACATTTCCTTCAACAAGGCCACACCTCCTAATCCTTCTCAAATAGTGCTACTCTCTAGTGACTATGTTTTCAAACCAGTGAGCCTTTAGATGTCATTCTTATTCAAATCACCATGGATAGTGAGTGACAAGACAATGTTTACTGTTACATAATATTTTTATTTTCAATAAAGTGAAAGTCCATACTATTATTTCATTTTACAGTATTATTATCTCTAAACATACACTATTCCTTATCTCTCTTTAATTCATGATGAGATAGAAGCCCATAATATTAACAGGACTGCCTAACTCACACAGCTGAGGAATATTTGGAGCCTAGTATGGTAATTCTCAGTCTGGCACTTTTTCCAAATATATGTCATGCTACTTCCTAGACATAAATGCCATGTCAGTATCCTGTTTCTTTAATTTATAGAACTGAATTGTCATGCAGTATATCTGGATAAACTTTTTGGCTCTAAAATAATAACAGAAAGATTGAATAAGCAATCCAAAACATTTCACAAGTTAAAAATCCTATAGAGACAAATGTGTGTTCTCTCACTCTTTCTTCCAGCATAAACAGACAGGTGGTATATATAGATGAGAGAGCCTGGAACTTGGCTTATTTCTGACGTGTGAGTTCTTGTTGCCAATTCCAGTTCTGTCAGTAGCATATTAAAAGGCAGTGGGCAAGCTATTGTTCTCTGTGTGAGAATGTTCTCATTATACAAACAAAGTAGTGAACACAAACCTGGTAAGATTTTCACAACAACTGCAGCAATTGGCACCAGAGACTCCTGTTTATCAAATCCTCTCTGACACAATCCTCACTCTCCCCCTCCCCCACAACTCTACTACACTAACCTTCCCATGGGATCCACCTCAAAACCCTTACCTCTTTTTCTCTCTTTTTCACAAAGAAATCTGCTTACTTTTGACTTGTGTATTACATTCCCTTTGCAAAGAACTCAAATGTTATGGCAGCAGTCTTCACTTTTCCTGCCACTGTTTATTCATATGTAATAAAATTAAACCACCATGTTAATTCTAGTCATTTTAAAACTAAGGATTGAGCACTCCACACTTTCTTGTTTATGGGTTAAGTATTAAAATACCAAAGCCTTACCTCTGATTAGCTCACAGTTATTCTGGAATATGATTTGGTTAAAGATATAATTAGTTTTCACTCTTAAAAAAAGAGTGAAATTGGGGCACAGAGAAAGGGAGAAGGCAGCATAAAGAGAAAGGCAATAATTTAAGTAAGTGAAGGGATGCCAAAGACTGTCAGCAAACCATAAGAAGCCAAGAGAGTTGTATAGAAAGGACCTCCGCAGACATTAAAGGAAAAACATAACAAAAAACTGAAATCCTAAATTACATTCCTATAAAATTTATTCCAAAAAATCCTGTTGTTTTGCCTATTATGTCTGTGGGTTATTATTATAGTAGGGCTATCATACTAACACAATAAGGGAGATGACACGTTATCACCAAGTTTAACAAGTTCATATATATATATATATATATATATATATATATATATATATATATATATATATGGGTGTCAACTCTGAAACTTGGAAAATGGAATGGGACTAGAGACACACCAGTACATACGTAGACATTTTTGGGGGCAGCTAATAAAAGGAAGAAATCCAGAAAAACATTAATATGTGATAAAGAAGTCTGCTTAAGATAGAAAAGAATCTTGATCCAAATCTCACCTTAGGAGAAAATCAGCCTCAATAGGATGTCACTTAGATAAGCATCTAGGAACTGTTAATGTAGGAACCAAAAAAAAAAATTAAGAATGTCATTTAGGATAATTGTGAACCATTCTTTTATTCAATACAATTCACTTTCTCTTTGTTTTTATCTTTCAAATTCTGATAAATATTAAAAAGTTTGATAGTGAGAACCCAAAGGCAAAGATAATATGTAAGTGCCTACATATATTTATTGTCTCAAACAATAGTATTACCTCTATGAAACTGCTAATCAGAAACATTATATGGAGCATTTGAATTATTTATTTTATTTTTATCTCTATCATCATGACAAATTTTCAAGTCAAAACCATAAATATCTTATTGTCAAAATTTCTTCCAGAGAGATTTGGTCTTAAATTCCATTCTTTATGTGCCATCAGATTCAGTTTTGTGACTAATAGTTGCATTTTTAATAGCCCATGTATCTGAAAACATTCTTTCTCTAATATTTATAGACTTATTACAACTGTTTTTTTATACTGATTATTGTTATACAGTTTATTATCACAATCACCACTAAAATATAGCTCTAAAGAATGGGAGAAAAAATGACAACACAGGTAGAAGGATGCTTTATTAAATGTGACAATAATGTTATTGCATATGCTGTGTAAGTTTATGTGAGCTATTATATAAATGTACTTATTTATGTGGTTATCAGCCTAATAGAAGTAAATATGATGTGTATTGCTAACATACTAATAGTTTGAAAGTACTGATAAATCCATGACAACTCTAGCCTTAATTTATTTTCTCTAGCACAGTTATATGAGCAGAATTCTGATAATTCTATTATATAAATCTTATATTCTTTAAAGGGTTAGATAATTGGCTTTATCTGCTGTAAATTTTTTTTTTTTTTTTTTTGTTTTCACCTCTAAACGTTTTACTTAGTCTCTTCCTTCAGGCTGAAAGCATTTGTATATAGTTCCTCTTCTATGTCACCATCTAACAAATTTTCACTGTCAGTCAAAACCCCTTCACATATGTCATAACATTTATGCATTTCTTGCTGATATCCTAAATCAAATGATGTTCCTTATGTCACTCAATATCCTGAGTCTATTTTTGAGCTACGAACCCAACATTTCTCATATTCTGTCACCACCAACGCCTTTACTGCACTTACCCTATCATGTGTTCTTCAGTAAAAGACGAAGACCTTAGAAGTGTTACAAAGCCACTGAAAAGGTTTCCCAATGACAATTTCTACAAGAAAGCTAACTTCATCATATAGTTGTCAGAAGTATATGAATATTTGTACGTAGAAACAAGCTAGGATGTATTACGTGTGCCAAATGACTGTAAAAATTTCTCACTCTGAATTAATTGAGAATATAGAAAAGATTAGAAACAATACAGATAGTACTTCCTTAAAATATAAATTTGTAAAGGTAAAAGTCAGTATTTTTGTAAAAAATTTTCTTAACCATAAACATTGTCTATAGCTGGTCCTCAGTTCCAAACAACTGAAAAATATATGTAATCCCATGTTTCATTTAAGTTTATATTTTGGAAAACTAGAGACTGTAGAGTATAAAAAAATATTTATAATCAGGCTACCAATTTTGAATCTATATCTTTCAGTGTACGGATAATTTAATAGACCTTTGAAACTTTTCCTTCTTAGTTTTGTTCTCTTGGAACTACTGGTTTTATGTAGCATGAACTAAGTGCATACTATGTTATATTGAATTAAGACATGATGACAGTATATACTGAAATAAGTTTTTTGAGGAATTTAAAGAAATATTTAGAAAATAAATATGGAAACATAATACCAGAAACCAGTAATAACTGGATGTGAGTGACAGACAGAAGTAGATAGTAAATACATGGAGATAGAAACCTCCTAAATGAGTTTAAAATGGTTAATCATGAGCATCACAAACTACAAAAACAAAGATGGTGAGATATGGGGTTGACCACAGATATTGTACTTCAAAATGCTACATAGATTTATTTTTATAATCCCTCCATTTGAGAGAGCAAGTCTAGAGACTTACTATGAATTTGATGTCAGGCTTAGGTAAAAGCATTGCCATGAGCTTGAAGACAGTCTGGGCTATATAACAAATCCAAGTTTAGCTAGAATTACACAATTTGTCAAAAAAAATAATAAACGCAATCATGAAGTGATGAAAACTATTCCCATATCTAAAAGTTAATTCTGGTTTAGGGTTAATTTCTTTTTTGTTTTTAACAATATTTTATTTCTCTTATAATCTTTTACTTTTTGAGAATTTTATATATAAATACTTTAGTTACATTATTTCCATTTCTCATGACACCCTCTCAATGTTATCAAATTCAGGGCCTCTTCTTTGTCTATATTGAGTCTGTTCATTTTTTTCTTATTTGTAGATTTGTTTAAGGCTGACCATTTGGTATTGAATAACCTGTCAGGGATTTATACTTAGAGAAAATTGTTCTCTCCCTGTTTCAGAGGCCACAGATTTCATATAGCTCTTTATTTAGGGGTGAAGCCTTGTGAAATTACTTCCATTCATATTGGGTTGTTGGGCATCTATCGATTTTAAATCTCCAAATTATCGGTGTGATGCAAACTTTAACATCATTTTAAAGAATGGGAAGCAACCATTAATGTTATTCAGTAATGACACTATGAATCACAACTTCTAACATGTCACAAGAACCATAAGGGTGCAATTGTGACACATATACCTTTGGTTTAATTGAACTGGATGTAGGACCCATTCAACAAAAGAAAGATCATACTTAGATCTACACACACAACAATGAAACCATGAATCTCAAAGGAGCAGCTACAACTACCACTCTACCAAACTAGCATGATCCCTAACTAGCTTCTAAACATTTGTTCTCATACTCACAAATATGTGTGGTTCTCACCCCTCATTAAGAAAGTTTCTCTTTGCAACATATGCAGACCCCTAAAGAAAACTACAATCAAAATGCAATGTTGTGGGTCCTAGTCCCAAATGACACACCTGCAATAAGACTTCTTTATGTAAGACACAGGAATTGTTGTTGAAGTGAGGACAGAAAGAGTGTAAGAGTTAGAGAAACAGGGATTATTTTCTATGAGACCATGTCTTGTAATAGTCTCAGAAATTTCACTCATAAAGTCCTATGGACAAGAGCACCTAAATATAAGCTGAACAAGAAAGACAACAATGGATATTCTGTACTGGATAGTAGGGAAGACAATGAGACCTCACCTCTACACAAAGAACTATAGTCAAGAGAGAAAAGCTGGGAATAGAAGAGATGATCTTCAAAAAAATCACACCAAGTGGTTATCTGGTGCAAATGATCAAGTCCTGAAAACATACATTCCATAATCTTATATGGAACCAATATGTTATAGTTAGGAATGTATATGTGTATATGGATGCAATAACAATTAGTGGGAAAAAAAAAAAGGTCATGACTTTGAAGGAGATTGGAGAAAGGCATATGGGAGTGTTTGAAAAGAGAAAAGGGGAAACAACTGTTCAATTATAATCTCAAAAAAAGGATATGAAAAACTGAGAGTCTGTAGCTTTGTACGAACAGTCAAGAACACTTAATACACCTGTTGTAGATTCTATATCCTTAGATGGATTTCAGTCACAAATATGGCAGTTCGCAACCACCTGTAATTCCAGTTTGAGACAATCTAATGCTCTTTTTGGTCTCTACAGTATATTGCTCAGAAGTTTATATAAATTAACATAAGTTAACAGACATACCCACAACTAAAAATCACTTTGTAAAAGTTGTATAGTATAAAGTCTGTTAGTAGATCAATCAAGAAAAACAGGAGTAGGTAAATCTGATAAAAATATATTTTCTCATTTAAAAAATTATGAATGTAATAGGAAAGCAGGTAGACTCACCTGTGAAACATTTTCTATATTCTACATTTTTAAATGTACACTTGAAATATATTAAAGTTCTATCATTTTGTTTCATCTTACAAAATGATTTTGTAATTAAAGTTAACCACAGAAAGAAATTGTACTTAGCATCTCTGTGTAAAGAATAAAATTGTTTCATTAACTGATGCTAGATTGGAAAAGAAGCCTAAGGCATAAACATTATATCTTCAAATGTAAAGTTTTAAGTTCTTTTCTTTTGTACTGTAACTTGAATAACACAGAGCAGCATTTTGGCTGTGTTGTAATGGTTGTTTTATCTGATGTACATTCATGTAATGGGCCTTCATTTTGTTGTCATAGTGAATGAACAACATGATGATAAATGAAAGAAAGGAGTTTGTGTAAGAATGCAATTTTGTCTAGACATACTGTGAAGTGCATATATAATGTCTCATTTAAATAATATCATGATGTCACATTTTGATTTATGCCTACAATCCCTTTTTTGTGACAGAAGCCACAGGGTAGGGCACAAATTTAATAGAAGATGCCTGATGCAGTAAGTATGATATAAAAAAGATACTCAGGAGTTTTGCTCATATATCATTTGCACCAAAGACATGACTTCATAATGTTTAAATTGCAAATTCAATCTTTAGAAAGAAAAAATTTATAGTATTTAATTATCTAGGACTAAATAACAGATTTTTGATCATAGAACAAATACTGCCATCTATCAATTTTCTGAAGTAAACTTTAAGAATCATCAGATTATATGACATTATTTTGTTGCCATAAGAACCTAATGGAGGCATTGTGAGTAAACACATTCTAATCATAATTGTGTTTACCTGTGTTGACACTCGCCTCTGACCGGCACTGATGTAGCTTTGTATTTTTCCTCAAGAGGCTCATAATCTAGTGAAGTAGATAAGTGTTAAGCAAATGAAATATAATCAGTTCATAATGAAATGAAAAGCATATTTAAAGGAAACAGCAATGCCAAAGGTTACTATAGTAAGATAAAGGGAAGACTTGAATAAAATTTGGAAAAGAAATTTAGACAACAACCTAATAGCTAAGTAGGAATTTCTTGTTATTGTCAAGACATTGCAGTGAACAAAGAGGGGGAAAAGAAGGCTTTGCAGTTCGTAAAACATCATTCAGATGTTGGTCCAGAAGATAATTAAAATTTAGCAAAACATTTTGACAGGAATTTTTGTCTATTCAGAAAAGATTTCATTTTGTACCTCTGAAATCTGTAAAACAAACTGATAATTTCTTCATTGTGGTGATTTGAGTAAGAATGCCACCATAAATTCATTTATTTGGATACACAGATAATGGAACTATTTGAAAGGATTAGGAAATAGAGCCTTATTAGAGTAGGTGTGGCCTTTGGGTAGATGTGGCATTGTTAGAGGAAGGGTGTCACTGGGGGGTAGGTGTGAGGTTTCAAAAACCCATGGCAGGACCAGTGTTTCTCTCTTTCTGCTGTCTGTGAATTTGAATGTAGAACTCTCAACTACTCCTCTAATACCACTTCACCCTGCAAATGGCATCACTCCCAGCCATGATGACAATGGTCTCAACCTCTAAACTGTAAGCAAGTCTTGATTAAAGAACTTGCTTTATGAAAGCTACCATCATCATGGTTTCTCTTCGCAGTAATAGAACACTGATATGTCAGAAGTTAGATATTGCTATGACAGGTCTGACCTTGTTTTTTGCTAGCAGAATGTGGAATTTAGAAGTTTGATATAGGAAAACAGATAAATAGTTTAGGGCTTTATGTGCCCTATGAGTAGCATGGCAGATGGTTCAGAGATCAAGATACATTATGATGGCCCATATCAAGAGTTTTCAGAGGAGAATATTTGTGAGTAGAGAACAATCGTGTTACAGATGAATGTAGCTGCTTTCTGTCCTTGTGTCACCCCTTGAAAAGCCTGAAGTTAAATTGGAGAGTTTTGGATTAATGGCATTGACAGAGGCTATTTCAAGATGACCTAGTAATGACTCTGTTGTGTGGTTATTTATAGTCACTCTTATGAAGACCTATAATGTAAAAGAGAAAACTGGGCAAGAAAAACATATATAATGTACAGTTTGTAAAGAAAAGGACCACCAGAAAGTGTAATAAAATTCAGTTTTGTGCTTTAAAAGACAAAATATTTAAAGAAAAGTTTGATGCTAAATGGAATTAAGGGACTGTGACCTCACAGGGCAAGACCCCATGCAACTGAGTTCCCAACTTATGAAAGGACTTAATGAAAAGCTTAACCAGTGAATGAAACCATTAAAAATCAGAAGGTTGGTGAAAATGTGTTTGGACAAAGGAGCCAAGTACTAGCCCCAGCCAGCAGAAGAAATTGGCAGATTTGATCAAGTGGTTCTGGTTTTACAGTCAAAGGCACGAGGAAGGACTTGTGGGGAATCACTCTATGTGGCTCAAAAAACCAGCTGAGGCTAAGTATGTGTCAGGTAGGCCTCGGTGTGAAGCTGTGAAGGTGAAAAATAGCTTCCCTTGGAAACTCCAGGATGTTTGAGATGCAGAGTCATGAAAAACCTGCCAATGAGAGCAGCCAATGGGAAGTGCGTGCGCAAGCGCACGCACAAGAAAGAGAGAGAGAGAGAGAGAGAGAGAGAGAGAGAGAGAGACAGAGACAGAGACAGAGACAGAGACAGAGACAGAGACAGAGAGACAGAGAAAGGAAGAGAGAGGGAGTGAGGGAGGGAGGAAGAGAGAGAAGGAGGGAGAGAAGCAGAAAGGGAGAGAGAGGGGGAGAGAGAGGGAGAGAGAGAGGGAGAGAGAGGTTTTGCAATCAACAAAGCTTAGTTGGTGATGTTATCAGAGACTTAACATCAGACCTGGAGACATAGAAGTTTTTCTTGCTGGTTTTTGGTATATCTTTGATCCAGGATTTCTTTACTATGCTCCCTTTCCTTTCTGTGTTGGAAAAATCTTAACTTTTATTTTTTTGTTTTTTGACTTTGATTTTACAGGGGGTACATTTACAACAATGACTTGAGACTTTGAACTTTGGACATTTAATCAGTGTTGACACTGTTATGGATTATAGACAATAGAAAAATTTGAAGTTGAGTTGAATGCAGCTTTAAATGATGTAATGGCCAAAAGCCTATGGGACCTAGGGAGTAGAAAGATTTGAATAAGAATGCCCAGCATAGGCTCATACATTTGAATCCTTGAATGTAGCAATATATGAAACGATTAGGAGGAAGTGTCATTGGGGGTCAGTTTAAAAGCTCCAAAAGTCCATAGCAGGCCCAATGTTTCTCTCTTCCTGTGGCCTGGAGAATCTGGATGTAGAGCTTTCACCTACTTCTCCAGTCTCATGTCTACCTGCATTCTGATACAATCCCTTTCACTTTGAACTAGGCATCTGAAACTATAAGCAAGCTGCAATCAAATATTTTCATTTATAAGAGTCATGGGCATGGTATCTTTTAATGACAATAGAACACTGACTGAGACATCCATTTTTTTTTTACATGCCTCTCAATATATTGTTTGTATTAGTTAAGTCATTTAATGTGCTATTATGATAGATGTAACAAATTTAGTGTGGCCTTAAAAAATATGTATTATGCTGTTGCTTAAGAAAACATATGGGTGAGGTTCTAAACTAATGCAATAATTATACAGTTAGTGTTAGAATAGGCTTTGGGCTAAGTTTTTCATGTATAGAAACACACAATATAAATTCAATGAATGATCACAACCTAACAAACTACTCCATGTAGCTCCCTGCTCATCCTTCTAACAGTTTCTATAAACTTGTCAATTTGTAAAACACTAAAATTAAAAACAGAAAATGTTTGTTGGAGAAAATATTTCTCTTAAGTAGTACTGAATCTGTAGATTAATTTGGAATAGGTCACCTTTTTTCCAACCATTAAGCATAGCATACCATTCTCATTTATGTGCATATATTTAATTTGCCTAGTTTTTTGTTTTCAGTTTCAGAGTTGTGACTTTACACACATATCATACAAATAATTTTCAGGTACTTAATATTTTAAGATAAGACCACACATGGACTTTCCTCAAAATATTATTTTCCAATTACGAAGGTATAAATTCCAGATCAACGCTATAGTGAAACTGTGCTCAGAAAATTTATGTAATTTAAATTTAAATTTTATTAGCCCATAGTTTGGCCATTTATAAATCTAAATGACATGTTTGGTCTGTTTCTAAATTTTACACAATGATGTAATTTGTTACATTATAAAACTGAGTACAAACTACGAAAAATTATAGGCAAATAATTTTTGCTCTGATCTTCTAGCTTACATCTACAGAAAATGTTCTCTAGAAACAATTAGTTTTTTCACTTGTCTTACAAAACTACTTTTAACAGTAAAAATCCCCAGTAATTTAAGTAACATAAAGTGGCATTGAACCTGAGATATCATCCCTGTTTTAGCTCCATGGTAGCTAGTTTTATTCTGCTTGACAAAATAATTTGGATGATAAAGCCTCGATTGGACGTTCCCTGTAGATTTGGTTATGAAAAATCCTGTGCTTCATTGATTGATGATTGAAGTGTGAGGACCTTGCTCACGATGGGAGATGTTACCCCTGGAATGATGGTCCTGATGCTGTAAGAAGAAAAGTGAAACATGTCATTGGGAGAAATCTAGCAAGAAATACTACTCCATGGCCTCTGTATATGTTACTGTACTCAGGTTTCTATTTCTTTCCTGATTTTCCTCAATAATAGCCTATTATTAAGCACTATAAACTGAAATAATCTATGTATTCTGCAAACTGCTTTCATCATTGTGCTTTATCACAGCAATAGAAACTTAATTTAAAATTTGGTACCATATTGATGTGACAAATTTGATCATGTTGTTTTAGAACATTGACCTGGAAAAAACATTGAGCATTCAGAGATTAGTGCGCTACTGTGGGAAATAAGAAACTAAATATCGAGCAGCACAGATGATCAATGTTTAGATTGTGAAGTTTCAGAAGGAAGTTCTGAGAGCACCTTAAATACACTATTGAGGCCACTGGATATTGAATATTGAATATTTTGAACTAAAAATGTGTGTTGGCTAGCCTGCTGCAGCGGAAGAGGTAGCTGTGATTAACAAGAGACCAGAGATACTGAAGAATATTGTTGCATAACTGAGACAGTTGTTACTTGCTAGTTGGTGCTAGGAAGATAGTGGTGATTAAGAAGAGTACATCATCACTGAGGATTTTAAATCTGGGAATATTTCCTCAAGGTCACCGCAAACATTTTATTGGCCAGAATGAACCAAGGCTGTATGCAATGATGGCAGCCAATCATGGCAAAATAAGAGTTACCAGATGGCACTAGTTATGAAGAAATTGGGGAATCATGGATAACAACTGAGCCTTGATATGAGTGGAGTACCTGAAGAACAAGAGAGACAAAGAGAGAGACCCATGTTGCAGGTTCAGCCTCAGTTGTAGTAAAAGACCTATAATTAAAGGGGCATGAAGAGAAGTTGAGGCTTAGCACCATGGTGCAGATACAGAGTTTTTGAAGAGATTCAAGGAGAGACTCTTCCTGAAGGTTCAGCCCATTTTCAATGGGAGACGCCAGCAGTTTGGAGATTCCAATAGAGATGCCAGTACAAAGGGGTGACCAACAACCATCATACACATGTGACTCACATTTTGCTATCATGTTAAAATGTCTACACTGTCACTGGAGAATAGAATTTCACAGTTTCATTACTATCTCAGGAAGCTAACATTGGATACATGGCATCTTACCAGAAAACATAGTAGCTTAACACATGAATATTTATGAGTAAATTGCCAGCACCATGAATATCACCTGATACAAAGAAAAATGCATAAAGATACCTTGTCAAGGAATGAACAGGTGCCCAATATTTGGTTATTTCCAAATTCTATCCATTGAGACAAAAGTACTCAGCCTATACAGCCTAATGTGACAATAAATATAGATGCATTTCTGATTTAAATGATTCCTGATAATTTTTATATCTGATTTTTCTCTTTGTAGAGAAAAAGGCCAAAGATTAAGTATAAAAGTGAAGTACAACAAATAAATTTCTTTCTAGTGAATTTTAATGTGAGTCTCTAATAACCTTATTACAAGGAATAGAAAAATGTCTCTAATTCATCTTCCCAATAGTGTGGCTTAAGACATAATTTTATTTTTGTCTCCTTTTTTATAGTACTTACATCAGTTCCTCTCAAGTTTGGTTCTTCATTTACCTGATATTAGATATTCTTAGATGGCTTTTATTTATTAGGAATGACCATTCACTCCCAAGTTTCCATGAATTTAATGCACAATGGGAAGCACATGATTTAGCTCACCTTGGGTGCTGTCCAGTAGGAGCTGGAATCTGAATTCGTTGCCAAAGGAGCCTGAAGTTATAACTTCATTGGCCTAAAGGTTAAGAGTAAAGTTTCACAAAGACTAGCTGTAAAAGAGTCTTTGCATGAAACAAGGAAATGAGAGGAGATAATAATTGATAATTCATCTGAAAAGTTTCCAGGATTAGAGGAAATAAGCAAATTCTTCTCATTTTTTAAATGATCTATTGCAAGTCTATTCCAGTTAGATAATGTATTTAGTTGTTTATCATGTGTCTTCAGGAGCTTATATGCATAAATTTCTTGAAGAAAATTACTACACAATAAGACCATTACTATTTAAAGTTATCAATGAGCAGTATTTATATATTTCTGCCATTTTGGGGGGTTGTTGTTTTTCTCTTTTTGATTAGTTTCTCTATGATCGTTTATTCCTTGAATTCTCTTAATATATTTAACTTTCTCTTCAGATTGGAGTTTTCTTCTAGTGCTTCCTGTTGTTATATTTTTGTACAGGAATTACTTACATTTTTTTCCTGAGTAGTCTTCCTGGCATCAAGATCATCCAACCAGAACCAGAGAAAACAATATGGCTAAATAACAGCTTAAAAATCAATCAACAATAGCCAGGGCAATATGGTACAGCAAGAGTCCAGCTATCCTGCTACAACAAGCACTGGCTATCCTAACAAAACTGAAACACAAAAATATGATCTTAAATCCAATCTTATAAAACCAATAGATGTCTTTGAAATGGAAATGAATAAATCCCTTAAAGAAATGCAGAGAGTTTAAGGCCACTATAGATGAACAAATAAACATAAAATGGTCCAGGAAAATACAATCAAACAGTTGAAAAATATAAATATCCTATCTAAAAACTGAAAATAAAAGCAATAAAACACAGACTGAGGCAATCCTGGAAATGCAAAGCCTAGGAAAAATAACAAAAGCTACAGAAAGAAGCACCACCAACAGAATAGAAGAGTTCAAAGAGAAAATCTCAAACAGAGAAGGTACAATGGTAGAAATAAATACATCAGTCAAAAAAGATGAAAAATTTGAAAATTTCATGACATAAAACATATAGAAAATTTGGGAAACTATAAAAAGTTCAAACCTAAGAATGGTAGGAGAAGATTCCAAGATCAAAAGCACAGAAAATATCATCAACAAAATCATGGAAGAAAATTTTCCTAACCTAAAGGAAGAGATGTCTCTAAAATAGTAGGGAAATCCTGGAAGGGGGACATTTGAAATGTAAATAAACAAAATAACCAATAAAAAAAAAAGAAAGAAAAAGAAATTTAAAAATTAGAAAGAATAAAAATGTAGCTTATAGAACACCAAGTAAATTGAACCAGAGAAGAAAAATTCTCTCACCTCATAATAATCAAATCACTAAATATTCAAAAAAAAGCTTCAAGTAGAAAGGCCAAATAACATATAAAGGCAAACTTATCTGCTGGAATGGCCTGGGCAGATGTTTTACAGACCCTAACAGACCAAAGATGTCAACCCAGACTTCTATACCCAGCAAAATTTTTAAGCACTATAGATGAAAAGACCAAGATAGTCCATGACAAAACAAATGTAAACAATACTGTTCCATTAATCAAGACCTACAGAGGATATAAAAAAGAAAACTCAAACCAAATGAGGCTACCCCAGCCCAATGAAGCTATCTACACTCAAGAAAACACAAGACGTAAATAATTTCACAGCATTAAAACCAAAAGAGGAGAAACACACACACACGTACCACACATAAAAATAATAGGAAATAGCAATAACTAATTTTTAATATCTCTCAATATCAATGGACTCAATTTCCCCAATAAAAACACACAAGCTAACATAATGGAAGTCTAAACTGGATTGACCATTCTGCTATATACAAGAATTATATTTCAACAAAAAATAGTTATTACCACAGAATAAAGTGCTAGAAAACAAGTTCTAAGTACAAAGATTCAAGAAAAAAGCTGACATAGTTATTCTAATATTAAATAAAATAATTTTTCAAATAAAATAATCCAAAGAGATGGGGACGTGCACTTCATACTCATTAAAGGAAACATCCAACAAGAGCACATCTTAGTTCTGAACATCTATGCCCCAAATGCAAGGGTACCCACTTACATAAACTAAACATAACTAAAGCTTAAATCACACATTGAGCCTTACTAATTATTAGTGGCAGGCTTTAACACTCCACTCACACCAATGAACAAGTCATTGAGACAGAAACTAAACAGAGAAATAATTAAACTAACACAGGTTATGATTTACATAAACCTAAAATATATTTATAAAACATTTTATCCAAACACAATAGAATATATTTCTTCTCACACCCAGAAATAAACCTGCACATCTATGGATACTTGATTTTTGACAAAGAATCTAAAACTATACAATATAAAAGCAAGAGAGTCTTCAACAAATGGTGCTGGTCTAGCTGGATGTTTGTATGTAGAAGAATGCAAATAGATCTATCTTTATCACCTGGTACAAAACTCAAGTTCAATTTTATCAAAAACCACATAGTAAAACCAGATACACTAATTCTAATAAAATAGAATTTGGGCAATAGCGTTGACTTAACAAATGGGCCCTCATGAAATGGAAAAGCTTTTGTAAGTAAAAGGATACCATCAACAGGACAAAACAGCAGCCTGCAGATCGGAAAAAGATCTTCACTAACCCTATGTCTGACAAAGGGCTAATATCCAAAATATATAAAGATCCCAAAAAGTTAGTCTCTGACAACACACATAATCCAATTTAAAAATAGAGTATAGAGTTACACAGAGAATTCTCAACAGAGGAATCTCTAGTAGCTTAGAAACACTTAAAGAAATGTTCATCATCCTTAGTCATCAGGAAGTACAAATAAAAATGACTCAGATTCTACCTTATACCTATTATTATTATTATTATTATTATTATTATTATTAGAAAGTCTAAAAAAAAAAAACTCAAGGATGTTGAGCAATGGGAACACTCCTACATTGTGGGTTGGAAGGGAAAACTTATACAACCACTTTGGAAATCAAATTGGAGAGTTCTCAAAAAAAAAAAAAAAAAAAAAGGGAATAATTTTACCTGAAGACCTAGCTATATCATTCCTGGGTATGTATCCAAAAGATGCTCCACCATCTCACAAGGATACTTGCTCAACTTTGTTCATAGCAGCTTTATTCCTAATGGCCAGAAAACTGTAAACAACCTAAATGTCCCTAAACTGAAGAATGGTTAAAGAAGATGTGGTTCATTTACAAAATGGAATACTGTCGGGCCATGAAAGGGTATCCTGGTTCTTGGGTTGTGAGTGTTTGGCCATGCCCCCCAGAACCCAGGCTCCTGACAGAGGTCTAAACTCCATTCAACCTGCACCCTTCAGTCATGTAGAGCACAGGTGGAGGGCGTGGTTAACAGATCTCCACCTCCAGAGATTAAAATATTAATGAGTCATCTAAAGGCAGGGTGTGGGGGAGGGCGTAGCTAATTAAGTTATTCCCTCCTCTTTGCCCCCCTACCCCTTATAAAAGCCAGGCTCCCCTGGCTTTGGGGGGAGAGCGGGAACCATCTACACCCATTCACCTTGCCATGAACAATAAAAGCTTCTGAAAACTCCTGAACACCACGTCTCCTGGGCCTGCCACCAGGTCCCTAGCTTTTGGAACCCTGAACCTTCCTGATGCAGCCGCTGGCCTGCCTGCAGCCGCTATGTGAATGTGGAACCCTCCGCTGGTGGTGTGGGAGGGCCACCGGCCCTCAGGACTTTGTCCCCGCCACTGGACTCCCCCTGCGAGCTTTTTTTCCCCCACAGAATACTACTTAGCCATTAGAAATAAGGACATTGTGAGGTTTCAAGGAAAATGAATGGAACTAGAAAACACCATCCCAAGTGAAGTAACCCAGGCCCAAATTGATATGCGTAGTATGTACTCACTTATAAGTGGATATTGGCTGTAAAATACAGAAAAATAACCCTATAATCAACAGACCCGAAGAAGACAAATAATAAAAGGAAACCAAGAAAGGATGATTGAATCTTTCTCAAAAGAGGAAATAAAATAGTTATCCAAGGTGGATGGAGGGAAGGAACTGAATTAAAGGATGAGATGAAGAAGCAAGCAGGGTATGAAGAGCAGATGTAGGGAGAACAGGTAGAGAGACCAGAAATTGGCTGGGAGGCATTTCTAGGACATGTGAGTGGCCTGGGACAGGGGAAGGAAAAGAAGGCCCCAGGGTGTCAATGGGGGCATCTCTATCTCAGATTCTTGGCTGTGAGGGATGTGAATTCTGAAGTGACAACTTACTTTAGCCAGGCAGGACTCCCAAAGGAAGGAAAAGGACAGCAAACCACTGACAACATCTTTGACCCAAGATGTATCCGGCCTACAAGATATGCAGAGACAAAGATAGAGCAGAGACAGAGGGTATGCCCAGCCAGTGAGCTCCCCAAATTGAGACCCATCCCATGTTCAAGATCCAGTTCCTAACATTATAAATGATACTCTGTTATGCTTGTAGACAGAAGACTAGCATAACTATCCTCTGAGAGGTTCCACCAAGCAACTAAAACGGATGCAGAGACCTACCACCAAACATTGGATGGAGCTCAGGGAGTCTTGTGTAAGAGTTGGAGGAAAGACTGAGGGACTTGAAGAAGACAGGAATCCCACAAGAAGACCAGCAGAGTCAACTAACTTGGACCCTTGGGGGCTCCCATAGACTGAACTACCATACCTATGCCCCCTGTATATGAACAGAAGTGCAGCTTGGTCTTCATGTAGGTCCCCCAGCAACTAGAGTGAGCTTGTCAATGAATCTTTTACCTATCTGTGGATTCTGTTTTCCTAACTGGGCCACCTTGTCTTGCCACATTGAGAGATGATGCACTGACCCCTGCAGTGACTTGATTTGCCAGGGAAGAATGATACCCAGAAGTTTCCTCCTCAGAGGAGGAGAAGGGGAGGGAAAATTGGGCGAGATCTGTGTGAGGGGGTACTGAGAGGAGAGGGGAGATTATATATAAATAAACAAGTAAAGTAATGGTAAAAAAGTTAATAAAATGAATACTTTCCTCTATTTGGATACACACACACACAAACAAATATCACGGTGCAACATTTTCTGAGAATGAATTGAGAATGCCTTCTATTGTGGTAAATGGTAGATTCAAACAAGCAGGAAGTGTTATTGGCATAACAAGCAAATAATAAGTGTGGTTCCATGTCCACAATCTAATAAAAATCATGCATATTTTTAGTTGTATGTCAAATGTTATTGAAAGACTCCATAAGCCATTTTATTTCTACCTTTTCTTAACTTCTTTGCCTATAAGTAAAGTACATTTATATTGACAGCTAGGGTAATTCAATTCTTTGGACCTACAGATAATTGGCCAACATCTCTTCATAACACATCATTTAACATAATATGTATTAGAAAATAGATGCCTACTAAATAATAATAAAATTCTCATGAGTTCAACAAACTATTTTATAAACTTTACAATATGTATTTTAAATATGTCATTTAATTGCAGAAACAAATAAAATATTTAAACTAATTTTAAATATTATGTATGTATCCTTGATTTGTCATGTATGTTACTACATAATCTGATCTATAGTCACATATTTTATTTTATTAATACTTTAAGAATATTATGCAAAGTGTTTTGATCATAATTAAGACCTAGTTCTTCCTCTATTTCCACATTGCTCCCTATCTACGCATCCAATTCTAGTCTTACTTTGTTCTTAAATAATGCATTGACTCCAATTGCTCATATACCTGTATGTAAAATATATATTGGAGTATGTTTAATTTATTTATAGCCATCCTTAGATAAAAATATCTCTCCCTTCCCCAATAGTCATCATATGTCCATAGCTCCTCAGTTAGATATATAGGGATTATTAACTTTTCACACTATGCAAGAATATTTAATAGATTAATCTTGTACAAATCTTGTGAAGGCAACCAGAGCTGATATGTGTTCGTGGATTTAGGGATCTAGTAATGTCCAGAAGACATGCTTTCACTCTGGTCCTCCTCTCTTCAGTGATGACATCTGAGCCTTGAGAAATGAGTATGAAATAGATTCTTTGCACTTTAGATAATTAGATACAAATTTCTCTGTTCATCTTTACTTCACAAGAAAACCTCTTTCACCAGGTCTAAGAGCTAGAGTAAGATTTAGGTATAGAGATACTAATTTAGAGAGCAATTTCATGCCATGTCTTTTTAGAAAAATAATAGGGATAGTTTCATCCCTGGCTCTTAGTAACCATGGGTTCTTTGCCAGAACCATCTTATAGTACCAGTCATGTGTTTTCTCCTGTGGAGCAGGTCTTAGATTCAATCAGAAAACAGATGGCTACCTCCATAATATTTATGTCAGTACTAGACACATGGACACATGTTGCCTTACTTATTACTGGAGTTTACAGTGTTTACAGATGAATGAGAATGTTGAAGACTTTCACCCTATAGATTTTTCACCCTTTTTCACCCTATAGAATCTTTAATACTATGAAAACTAGACAGCAGGATGCATATTTGAGGTGAGTACCAAATTGATTTCTTCACATCCTGTAACTGATATGTGCAGTGTCTTTAGCATTAACCTTATCATCAAATTATAACTAACTAACTAACTAATTAATAAATGAATTAATTGTCTTAAACAATGAAAAACAATTGTTTTGGAGATCTCTGGGAACAACAACTTAAAGGGAGATATTATATACAAATGTCAAACTATGCTTTCTGGGATAAGCATAATATGTTGTGAAAAGATTTCTAATTGAAATCTTTAATATGATATATGATATCACATTATCACCCACGGGATGGAACTTAGTCAGGCTTGGTTGCAGGTGTTTTAATTACTTATTCAGTTTGTCCTCAGATACATATTTGAATTTCAGTGTTTCATTTCAGATATTTCCATTAACATTATAGAGTTTTTCTAGTCTTTCATGATGTACTAATATAAACAATTTTTAAATTTATCTTCATCAAAGCTAATTTAGATGCAATAATTTGTTCATATAGATATAATCATATAAACGAGCTGTAACCAAGTTATATTTTACTTGTACACACAATCTAGTAATGGATTAAGTGCATGATCGATTGTTTTCACTATCACCAAATGGAAATTTACTAGATGAATGTGCATAGAAGCAAACAAAAATCAGGAACGCATGAGTAACTTTGTTTTTAGTTTTTATATTTTAAGCTGTTTCTTTGATTAATATGATTTTGGAATCATGTCTCATAAGGTAAGGCGGTATCATGATTATGCAAATTAATATTTTAATATTCATGCTAATAATTAACGAGCATTACTAGATTATGTCTTAGTCTTATTTTATGTGGAATAAATAAATAATTCATTTGTGGGTTATTTACTTGAGTGAAAGAGAAAAGCTTATGGGAACTCTCAGTTAAGACTTGCACTAAGTTTGACCATAATGTGAGCATTTCCCCGAAAGCTTCTCCATTGCGCTTGAGGATTCAGGCCTCATTCACTTAAACATTGTTCTTGTAATATAATAGAGTTAGGGGATAGAGAGTATACTAAATAAAAGCTTGTCTGAATTTTGCAAACCAATGGTTGAGTGAGGCTAATTTGAAACAGCTTCCTAAGATATGTAGTCCAGATTCTTATGATACACATTAATAAAATTTAATTTCATTAATTAGCTATTATTTTAAAGGACAAAGTTTTAAAGGAAAAAAAAAACCAAAACCAAAACAGATATACTTACCATGTAACTTCTTTGGGTCATGTAGTTTTAGAGAATACACACAATCAGCTGATCATGCTGATAAACAGAACTAAAGACAAAGACTGTCATAGCTCAAGCGTACCTTCGAAAATATCTATAACTTACTTTATAACAGGTGTCTTTCCAAGTAAATCCAACCAAACTTATCATACTTTTGTATCAGCGATGTTCATTCACTATCAATATATTTTCTCACAAGTTCTAGAATCATTGGGAAAGATGTGTGAAGATTATGAGGGTCTGAGCATACCATTATCTTCATTATTTTAATTGATATTAAAAAAACCCATCTTAAGAAAAATCGTAACAGTGAGGTAAAATAAATCAGTATCAAGAAATGGGGCCAGTGCACTGGCATTCCTGATAACTTGGTTCTTAGACTTTAGAATTAATTTTATTGAGGAATGAAGAAAATTTGGAAAATGGAATACAAAATTACAAGTTATAATTCTGTCCGAATGTAAGCTTGTCCTCCAGAAGTGCTGACATACCTAAGCCAACAGGTGAGACCACGACTACTGCCCTAATACCTGACATAAGTGGAACCCACCTAGGGCCCAGAAGAGTCAGGAACTGTAGAACACCCTGGGACTGAATCTTACTGGTTTCGATCTATACCCCAAGCTGACCCTGAGGCACAGTTATCTGTATCCCAATCCCGCCTAGAGATAGCTTGTCCCCCAGGAGTGCTGACACACCTAAGCTCACAGGTGAGACAACTACTACTGCCCCAATACTTGGCCCAAGTGAGACCTGCCTGGGGCCCAGAAGACCCATGAACCTCTGAGCAGCAGGGGACAAGATCCTTCCAGTTTCCGTCTGCACCACAGAGCTGACGCTCTGCCTCAGATATAAGCAACCGAATACTGCCTGGTGATAGCTTGTCTTCTGGGAGTGCTAACACACATAATCTTACAAGTTCACAATCTCACAGAAGTGACAAGCTCCAGTCAAAAACAGCAAGACCATCAAGACCAGCTAACACCAGAGTTAACCAGATTGTGAAAGGCAAGCACAAGAACATAAGCAACAGAAACCAAGGCTACTTGGAATCATTAGAACCTAGTTCTCCCATCACAAAAAGCCCTGGAACACCAACATACCTGAAAAGCAAGATTCTGATCTAAAATTACATCTCATGATGATGATAGAGGACTTTAAGAAGGACATAAATAGCTCCCTTTGAGAAATACAGGAGAGCACAGGTGAACAAGTAGAAGCCCTTAAAAAGTAAACACATAAATCACTTAAATAAATACAGGAAAACACAACCAAACCCATCCAGGATCTAAAAATGGAAATATAAATAATGAGGAAATTGCAAAGTGAGACTAGTCTGCAGATAGAAAACCTAAGAAATAGATCAGGAGTCATAGATGCAAGCATCACCAACAATACAAGAGATAGAAGAGAGAATCTCAGGTGTAGAAGGTAAAATAGAAAACATTGACAAAATAGCCAAAAAAATACAAAATGCAAAAATCTCCTAACACAAAACATGCAGAAAATATACAATGAAAAGGACACAATAAAAAGACCAAACATAAGAATAATAGGTATAGAAGAAAGCAAAGATACTTAACACAAAGGGCCAGTAAACAACTTCAACAAAATTAAAGAAGAAAATTTCCCTAACCTAAAAAAAGGGATCACTATAAACATGTAAGACGCCTTCAGAACCCCAAATAGATTGAAACAGGAAAGAAATTTCTCCCATAACATTATAGTCAAAACACCAAATGCAAAGAACAAAGAAAGAATATTAAAAGCTTCAAGGGAAAAAGGTCAAGTAATATATAAAGGCAGACATATCAGAATTGCACCAGACTTCTCATCAGACTCTAAAGGCCAGAAGATCTTGGGCAGATGTCATACAGACCCTGAGAGACCAAAATGTCAGCCCAAACTACTATACTGTGCAAAACTCTCAATTACTGTAGATGGAGTAACCAAGATATTCCATGGCAAAATCAAACTTAAACAATATCTTTCCACAAATCAAGCCCTACAAAGGACGATAGATGGAAAACTCCAACACAAGGAGGAAAACTATACCCAAGAAAAAGCAAGAAATTGATATTCTTAAAACAAACACAAAAGAAGATACCAATACAAACACAATTCCACCTCTAACAACAAAAATGAGAAAACACCAATACTATTTTTTTAAATATCTCTTAACATCAATGGTCTCAATTCCCCAATAAAAAGACATAGACTAACAGACTGGATATGTAAACAGAACCCAGTATTTTGCTACATACAGGAAACATAACTCAGTAACAATGACAGACACTACCTCAAAGTAAAAGGCTGGAAAAAAATTCCAAGCAAATGATCCCAAAAAAACAAGCTGGAGTAGCCATTCTAATATGGAATATAATTGACTTCCATGCAAAAGTTATCAAAAAAAAAAAAAAATGAGGAAGGACACTTCAAAAAAATAAAAACCTAACAAGATGTACTCTCAATTCTGAACATCTATGCCCCAAATGCAAGGACACAAAATTTACAAAAGAAAAGTTACTAAAGCTCAAAGCACACATTGAACCTCACACAACAATAGTAGGAAACTTCAACACCCCACTCTCATCAATGTACAGACCATGGAAACAGAAACTAAACAGAGACACAATGAAACTAACAGAAGTTAAGAACCAAATAGATTTAACTGATTTCTATAGAACATTTCAACCTAAAACAAAAGAATAAACCTCCTTCTCCACACCTCATAGTACCTTCTCCAAAATTGACCATATAATCAGACACAAAACAAGCCTCAAACAATACAAGAAGATTGAAATAATCACATACATTCTATTGAATGCATTCTTATTGAAGACTAAGGCTGGTCTTCAATAACAACCAAAACAACTGAAAAACCCACATACACATGGAAGCAAAACAACGGAACATCTCTCTACTCAATGATAACTTGGTCAGGGAAGAAATAAAGAAATAAAAGACTCCAGAATCTTATGAAAATGAGGACAAAATCTACCCAAACTTTTAAGGTACAATGAAAGCAGTGCTAAAGGGAAAATTCATAGTTCTGAATGACTCCATAAAGAAATCAGAGACAGCATACAGTAGCAACTTAACAACACATTTGAACTCTCTAGAACAAATAAAGCAAATACACCCAAGAGAAGTAGATGGCAAGAAATAAACTCAGGTCTGAAATCAACCAAGTAGAAACTAAGAGAACTATAAAAGAATCAACAAAACCAGGAGCTGGTTCTTTTGAGAAAATTAACAATATAGATAAACCCTTAGCCAGACTAATTAAAAGTGCTCAGAGGCAGTACACAAATTAACAAAATCAGAAATGAAAAAGGAGACATAACAACAGAAACTGAGAAAATTCAAAAAATCATCAGATCTTACTACAAAAGCCTATACTCAACAAAACTGGAAAATCTGGATAAAATCAACAATTTTCTAGACAGATTCCAGGTACCAAAGATAAATCTGGATTAGATAAACCATCAAAATAGTCTCATATCTCCTAAAGAAATAGAAGCATTTATTAAAAGTCTTCCATCCTGGGGCTGGAGAGATGGCTCAGCAGTTAAAGTCTCCCAACCAAAAGAAGGCCAGGACCAAATGGTTTTATTGAAGAATTATATCAGACCTTCAAAGAAGACCCAATACCAATACACTTCAAAGTATTCTACAAAATAGAAACAGAATGAACACTACCTAATTTGTTCTGTGAAGCCAGTTATACTGGTACTAAAACCACACAAAGACCCAACAAGAAGAACTTCATACCAGTTTTCTTTATGAATGCAAAAATACTAAAATTCTCACAAACCAAATCCAAGAACACATCAAAGTGATCATTCACTGCAATCAAGTAGGCAGCATCCCAAGGATGCAAGGATGGTTCAATATACAAAAATCCTTCAACATAATCCTCTATACAAACAAACTCAAAGAAAGAAACCACATGATCATCTCAATCAATGCTGAAAAAGCATTTGATGAAATTCAATACCCTTTCATGTCAAAAGTCTTTGAAAAAATCAAGAATTAAAGGCCCATACCTAAACATAGAAAAAGCAATATATCACAAACCAGTAGCCAACATGAAAAAAAAAAAATGGAGAGAAACATGAAGCAATCCCACTAAAATAAGGGACTAGACAAGGTTGCCCATTGAATATACCTATTCAATATAGTACTTGAAGATCTACCCAGAGCAATTTAGACAACCAAAGGAGGATACAACCAAAGGCAAATGGATACAAATTGGAAATGAAGAAGTCAAAATATCACTATTTGCAGATGATATGATAGTATACTTAAGTGACCCCAAAAATTCCACCAGAGAACACCTTCAACTGATAAACAATTTCAACAAAGTGGCTAGATATAAGATTAACGAAACAAATCAGTAGCCTTCCTCTACTCAAACCATATGAAGGCTGGAAAAGAAATTAGGAAAGCAATGTCCTTCTCAATAGTCACAAATAACATCAAATATCTTGTGACTCTAACCAAGCAAATGAATGATCTGTATGACAAGAACTTCAAGTCTCTAAAGAAATAAATTGAAGAAGACTTCAGAAATAGATCTCCTGTGCTCACAGACTGACAAAACTTAACATAGTAAAAGTGGCCATCATACCAAAAGGAATCTACAGATTCGATGCAATAACCATCAAAATTCCAAGTCAATTCTTCACAGAAATATAAAGAGTAATTCTCAAATTCATTAGAACCACCCACCCCCAAAAAAGAGCCTTGAACACATGAGCATGGGGTGGGGGGTATTTTCTTAACAGAACAACAGTGACCCACATTCTAAGATCAAGCATTGACAAATGGGACCTCATAAAATTGCAAAGCTTCTGTAAAGCAAACAACACTGTCATCAGGACAAAATGGCAACCTATAGACTGGGAAAAAAATTTTACTAATCCTGCGTCTGATAGACGGCTAAGATCCAATATATACAAAGAACTCAAGAAATTAGACCCCAGAGAACCAAATAACCCTTTTAAAAATCAGGGACAAAGAACTTTCAACTGAGGAATCTCGAATAGCCTAGAAGCACCTCAAGAAATGTTCAACATCCTTAGTCATCAAGGAAATGCAAATCAAAACGACCCTGAGATTTGACTTCACACTAATCAGAATATTTACATTTGGGCTAATACAAAGCTCAAGGTAAACTCTGCCTAAGACTATGGCCATTTCTTTTACCTTGGACACACAGATAAGCCCCTAAAACCCCCAATCAGATCACAGGACTTTGTTTATTGCCTTGTTTGTTCTTTTACCTAGAACTGACCTTATTATTTGCATATAAATAAAATGATATTAAAGTAGACTGGAAAAATAACCCTCTACAGCCTTAGAACAGGCTAGGGTCATGCAACAGTGTTGTCTAATTGTATTTTTTCTTTTTAGTCCTTGCTTCCTGCCTGGAGAACCCATTGGCTGACTGAGCTGGCTTGGTCACAAACAAACAAAGAAACAAAAAGCCCTGGATAAATGATTTTAGTGCTGAATTCTACCAGTTGTTCAAAGGAGATCTAATGCCAATAATCCTCTAACTATCTCACAAAATAGAAAAAGAAAAAAACACTGCCAAACTCACTCTCTGAGGCCACAATCACCCTGATACCTAGACCACACAAAGAATCAACCAAGAAAGAGATTTTCGGGCTAATTTTTCTTATGAACATTAATGTAATACTACTCAATAAAATAAAGTACTTGAAAATCATGATCAAGTAAGTTTCAAGGGATACTAGGATGGTTCAACATACAAAAATACATTAACAATTTGCATAATACAAACTGAAAGAAATCAATCACATGATCATTTCACTAGATGCTGAAAAAGCTCATGACAAAATTCAGCTCCCTGTCAAACTAGCTGAATTGAAATATGTAACCATGAAAAGCCACTGAGAAGACCATGATAATAGGTCACCTAGTATAAAAACCTGAAGTTCACCATGTGAGTGAGGTATCTAAGTAAGCCCCAAGTGTTCAGACAGTGAACTTTCTTTCCTTGGTCATTCCTTTCTACATAAGGCATTTAGTACTTGGTTCACCCTGAGTACAGTATATGCATGTACATCCACCATTTAAAAAAGCAGATTGAACAAACAAGGATTGTATCCTTCCTAAATCAAGGATCACAGTTTGGGGAGAGGGAGGCCTTCCTTGAAAAAAGCCTTGCCTAAACCTTCCCTCCTGGAGAAAACTTCTAGTCCCTCTGAACTCTTGGCACTCACAAAGAACCAAACTGAATTTAGCCTCAGTCCTGGATTTAGCTATCCCCTTCCTGCCTGGCATGTAGATACCCTGAGCGAAAGTATGAATCTGCAAACCCCAGTTCCCAACTCCCAGTGGCACCTCAGTGGCATGTGGGTACTCAGGCACCCCAGCTGCAAAGCGAACAAATAGTCCAGCAGACATCCAGAGTGGGGCTTCCCCTTCTCAAAAGATAACAGTAAGATAGAGTGGTTAGATGACTTGTGTAAGGGGGTACTGGGAGTTTGGGAGTCTGATATTGGGATGTAACATGACTAGACAAATTAATTAGAAAAACTTTATCCCATTTTTATAGTGTTATCTGTTTTCTTGATATCTAGTCTTTTAAGTTATTTCTATTTTAGCTGTTTGCCCTCTGTCAGAAGTATAGTTGGTAAAAACATCTTTCCTATACTGTAGGTTGCCACTTTGACTGAATTATGGTGTCTTTTGCCTTTCAGAAGTTTTTCAGTTTCATGAGGTCCTATTTCTTAATTGCTGATCTTGTGCCTTTGCTAACAGTATTCTATTCAGAAACTCTTTTACTGCTCCAGTCAATTCAAAGCTATTCCTCACTTACTCTTTTCTGAGGTTTGGTGTATTTTGTTTAATGTTGATGTCTTTATTCCAGTTAGACTTGAGTTTTGTGTAGGATCATAAGTTTGCTTCTATGATTGTAGCAATACACCTGGGGTGAGCTTGACTAGGAAAAGCAAGAACTGGACACAGGATAAACAAGGATTGTTTACTGTTGGATGGCAGATTCATTCTTCCTATGAGTCTAGAAAATTATACCACCCACCTATGAGCCACAGAAAACTACTGACCTCTTCAGACTCAAGTATGGTTTTAAATCTGGAAAGTTCGATTAATGGTATTACTTGTAAATGTGCCACCTGTGCTCAGATAAAACTCAAAGAGAAAAATAAAGTCCTACAAAAGACCAAGCTTAATGAAATGGGCCTGGGGAACACTGTGAGTTAGACTTTACTAAAATCAGACCTCCTAGTTTACATTATAAGTATTTGCTAATATTTTAGATACTTTCTCAAGATAGGTAGACAGGCCTACCCCACTGAAATGGACTGTTTCAATAGTTACTAAGAAATTACTTTACTAAATAAATATCCAATGAAATATTTCCTAAGAGTCTAATAAAAGCCTTTGGCTTCCCAGAAAATGAAAGATTTAGGGTGCTTCAATTTTACAAGTCACTGATAGAGAAGGTACCAAAAACCATGAATGGGGAAGGAGTTTAGATTCCACCATTCCCAGGGTAATAAGTTCATCTGTACACAGGAACTTTGAGCTGCTTAGGGCAGGCCATTGAAGGAACAGAAAGCACATGATGGTAGGGTCCTTTCTTAAATCACTCTGAGGCTCTTTCCACCTCAATACAGAGAACAGGACCAAGACTTGGGACTAGGGATCAGGATCCAAAACACTAAACAATCCAGAAGTGAATGTACCAGAACAGGATGGTCAGTTTCCTCTAGCAAGGCTGAGAGAACAACTGGAGGTTTTAGGTTTCTCTGTTGGGCCAAAAGGATTCAGGTATCTAACATGTGGGAATAGATCTTAAGCCAAGTATGGGGGGTTGGGATCCATCTCTTATCAGAGAAAGTCATTGGTCATCACAGGGAAAGTGGTGGCTACCACTGCCACTTTGGAATCCCATACATTGATTAGCAACAGTTGACACAGGAAGAGGGAGTGTCACAACACAGGTAGGTGGCCTGATATGGTCCATGAGCCTTTAGAAAAATGTACACTGTCTGGGGGTTGGATGTAGCTGTGATCTCTGAACAGCTTGCTCCCCCTTCAATTTTGGGACTGTTTCTCCTACCAATAAAATTGAGAGAAACTCATGGGGAGACATATAGGGAAACACAATCTTACAGAGAGACATGTAACGACAAAACAGTGGTGGCAACCACACATTGATACACCTAAACCCATGGATGGATGGATCCTGAACACGGAATTTATGGTCAAGTCCAAACTCCATTTTATATGTCCAAGACTGATCACCAGAAGTGTTTAGACCAGGTGACTTTTGAGGGGGGTGGTCACTACATTAGTATGCCTCTGCAGTACATGGTAGAGAGAATTATCAAAGAATTGTTCTAGGCCCAGAACATCCTAGGAATGAGAATAGAGAGTGAGAAAAGGTTACATGAGGTAGTCTGCTAAAAAGCTGGGAATGAGATCAGGAAATTGAACATGGAGAGCTGAGGGAGAGAGGAAAATTTGTAGTTAAACTACGTGTCTCCTAGGTGGAGTGGCCTATACGTTCCCAGAAATTGTCTGCTGGAGTTGGGCAGTAATATAGCAATAAGTTGAGAGAAAGAATTTGAGAGGGGAAGATCTATTTGATCCACAGCAGATGGGATTGGGGAGAGTAGGGAGGCCACTGAAAGTGGTCTCCTGCCAGCCTGGTTCCGAGACTGGGAGATTGGATTTGGAGAAGTTGAGAAAGAAGTGAAGACCTGCAGTTAGCCGACCTTCTTCATGGCTTCAGTAGCCTAGAGCTTCTCAGGGAGTACCGATTGGAGTTGGAAGATGGGCTAAAGCTGTGAGTGTAGACAGGGAAGTTAGGGGGAGAAAAGAGGTGTGATATAATGGAGGTAGGGGGTGGGAGGAAGGAGAGGCTGAAGAATACTGTCTGCTACAGATCTGTGGATGACATTAGTGGACTAGACTTAAAAGATGCAAGAAAGAAGTTCTGTAATTAGCCTATCTTCTTTCCCCAGAGGGAGTGAACCCATCCATTTTTATATCAATGCATGTTTAGAATTTTGTGCACTACTTCTGTAAATAATAGCCTAAATCACTAAATTAACAGTCAATACATACCTAAGTACTTTTTGTGGATTTATATAGCTATAGTCACAAATCAATTGTTTCCCTATAACAGCTCATTTACATAATTACTATTATAATCACCACTTTTCCAAATAAGGAAGCATGCACAGAGCAGGTAGATAAGCTGTGTAAAGTCACTTAGCTAATGATATAATTTGTTGAGCTACACTTGATATTATGATTAGCCAGTCCTACAGAGTAACCTTCTTATACACTCTCCTTCTTATGATTATATTTTTATCAAGCATACTACAAATGTTTTTGAACCTCTTATTGCAAATAAAATACAAAAATTCTTAAATTGTTAAAATGTGAATTTTCACTACATTTGTTCGCTATCCAGTTATGCTAGTTTTCCCTTGTAGCTTAATGGGTAATCAGCCGCACAGAACTCTGAAATTCAGATTTCAACTAAGACTAAAGAAGACTAAATACTAAAGAAACAGATCTTCATGCTCAGTACCAGACACTGAGCAACCAGGAGTACCCTTTTGTATGTGTCTGTCATTTATATAGCAAAGATTGTATTGCTAGGAGTTACATGAGCTGTTTCTCATATCTATTACCAAATGAACATCTTCCAATCTTGACTGCCTTTTAGTCATATGGCAAGAATGGATAGCCTAGAAAGTGCATAAGAAGCAACTTACCCTCACCAAAGTATTGTTCTGGAATGGAGACCTGTGAAATCCAATGTCTTTTGCTAGATCTGTTAAGCACATCTGGCCATTCCTTGTAGTATACTAAATAAACTTTTGTTCTGTTAGTAATAGAAAGGATAAATTCATCCAAGACTCACAAAAGTTTAATCCATTACATAGCTGGCACATCAATCACAATTATTATATTGTTTATGTGAAAATTAAAAATTACTGTTACATCTCTGAGCCTCAATTTATCTGTCTATAGAGTAGAAATGATAATCCTAAACTGACTTAGGGTTGTGATGAGGAGTTTATTAGGCAGTGCATGTAAACCTCTTGACCACTAACATCTAGGTGACGTAAGTTGGACTTAGTGATTTCTTGTTAATGATTGTTGCCAAGCCAAAAAAAAAAAAAAAAAAAAAAAAAAAAAAAAAAACAGGTCAACTTTGGACTTAGGCTATTTGTATTAGCCAATAAATCAGTGCCAATTTGCCCTAATTACTACAATAGAATAAACAATATAAAAGATTTTACATTACGAAACTAAAATTTTCAGCTGATATTAAAAACATCAGTTTAAATTTAATTGTGAACATTATGGATGATCCGAACTTAATTGTAACAAGGATCATGCCAACTATAGTTAAGAGTGGCCATTAATACATACAGTGGTATTGATTCCAGAGCACCTATATGTCAGAGTCTATGTCTCCCACAATGACCAGAAGAGATAATGCTTCTGAGATGATCTGCATTTTAATTATTACAAATGCATTTATAAATCAGAAATTCTTAGTGAATAATGAATATAAATGTTACTCATAAATGAATCTTACATATAAAAATCAAACCTGTAAAAAGAATGCTTAAGCCTGTAAGTTCAAAATAAGAGATAAATTTCTTATAGAAATATTCTTAAAAGTTATGAAATATAACTTTAAATATGATATGATTAATTCTAATGGGATTTTTTTTTAAATTTCAAATAGTTTTAGCAGGAAAAAATTATTCTTAATTCTAAATCTTACTCTTTCTTCACATTAATCATCTCATATTACAAACATCAGGGATGATATTTGGAGACTGATAAGTAAATTCACTATTCCCCCAGATTGTCCAGTTTTATTAATACTTCCATTGTTCTCTCTCAATGAGATATCATAACAAACCCTCCCAGTATTCTTGTAAAGCCACAATCTACAACTTTTTTGGGTTTGAATATACATTTCTATATAAAATAATGCTTTCTAAATATAGTCACCACGTGATTGAATTGGGTATAAATTAATTTAGACTAAAAATAATTTCCAGATCTTACTTAGGTGTGAGGTTTTTGTTATGATTGCATTTTTCAAAGTGTCATAAAACAGGATCTTGCCTTTTATACAGAGCACACACACACACACACACACAAGATCTATTCTTACACTAGTGAGTAGTTCAGAGAACTTTCTGCATCTCTGTCACTACAGTATACAGCAGTCTGAAAAAAAAATGCTTTCCACTTCAGGACTTGCATTCAGGCAAATCTCTAATTCCATGTTTTAAAGAAAAAAAATTCAGTGTGAGGCAATAACAAACAGAGTTCAAAATTCATTAAGAGGCATTTAAACATAGGTTTTTAACAAAGGGCTCATGTGTAGAAAAAATCAGGTGAAGTAAAGCACCCAGTGTGAATACGGGATCTTCCAGGAAGAACCACAAGAATGTGTCTTTATAATGTTTCTATACAATTTGGATATCTTTCAAGTTACAAATGTAAAAGTTGTTAAGACCCCTTACCCACACTTTTTAAATAAGATTGCTCAAAGAGTAGTTTAAGCACCAGTGAAAATAATAAACATTTTTTATTTGTAAACATAAAGTAGCTTTGTTGAGAGCTTCTGTAAAAGTTGTTAATTTCTATTCCTACCCTAGCTCTGAAATGATGAGACCAGGTACTTATTAGTAACCTTCCTGCACTTGGGTAAGGGTCACATCTATTCTAACCCCATTCTAACCAGGCTAATTGCCTACTACCCAGCCGTATGACCTGTTACCTGCTCTTAGTTTTGCATTGGCTGTTCCTTTCTTCCCATGGTGAATCTCTCTTTCAAATCCTGCCAAATCTTCCTCCCTTGGTCCCCACTGTAGAACCCCTCATTGTAATCAGAAGTCCCGCCTCCTCCTTTCCTGCTTAGTTATTGACTGAGCACGGTGGGACCATGAAAAGGATAGCTCGGTTTCTGGTAGAGCACTGGCTAGAAATGGCCAGAGACCCTGTGAGGGACGCCATGCTACCAGCCCCCAGGCTCCTGACACTTGGCCATTCATCCACACCTTTCAGTCACATAGGGCTGTAGGTCCCTTGTTCTGGAGGGTGTCCCACAACGATCTCCTGACATCGCTGTCGCTGACCAGTCTCTCCCGGGTGCTGCACCTGTCTCTCCCCACTGAGCCAGTCCAGGCCCGGGCTGGGCCGATAAGGAGCCGGCTGGCTGGCAAAGAGGCAGCTTGGTGTCCCAGGCAGGTTCTGGGAGAGCAGAGCTCTCCCCAAGTGTTACAGCTCTTGTGACAAAAACTCTTGGACACCAGGATGATTCTTGAGCACACGTGCTTTACTTCCCCTAAATAGAGCCCTTATATACAGTTTTGGGGTGAGTTAGGGTCTGACAGCAGATAACGTCTATTGGCTTGACCTGAGAGCTTGGAGATACCTCATCTGCATGTGGGAGAGCCTGAGGGACCGTTCCTTGTGACTGATGGTCATAAACCTCTCTGTGGGAGGGGTTGTTGGAGGACTGAAGCAAAGTGAAAAGAACCAGGGCCTGGGAGCAGAGCTGAACTCCTGCCATCAGATAAAGGTTCCAGATTCGAAACTCATGCTCAACCAAACAGCCAGCTGCTTCTCACAGCCCACTGCCCTACATAGGGCAACGCCCCTACCAACCCTTTCACAGGTAGAGGGCATAACTACAGAGCTCAGGGCCTCAAGAGATCTACATACTAATGAGATACCTGAAGGCCAGCCACTTAAGCATTCCTCTCCAGACCCTCCTCCTTACAAATAATATTTAACCAAAGGCCCACCCTGGGGGGTGCTGGGATGAAGCCAGATTCATCTACTTTCCTTCATGACAATAAACTTTTTAAATTTTTTTCTTTATTTTTTATTGGATATTATATTTACATTTCAGATTTTATTCCCTTACCCCATCCCCCCCTGCCCAGGAACCCCCTATCCCATCTCCCCTCCTCCTGCTTCTATGAGGATGTACCCCCACCTACCCCCAACTTCCATCTCTCCACCCTCGAATTCCCCCACACTCGGTGTCCAGCCTTCATAGGACCAAGGATCTCCTCTCCCACCTATGCCCGACAAGGCCATCTTCCCCTACATGGACTTTCTCTTGTCATTGTGGCCTGCCGTGGAGAACTGTGGAGGGGGCCTTAGATTATTGAGCCACCATTTAATCTCCCACTGAGGACTTCTCTATGTTCCTGCCTGTGGAGGCTGCCAATTCAAACAAGCCAGCCTTGATCCAGCCAAGCGAGTGGTACCAAGAGTGCGGGACAGCCTTGAATGCACCAGTGTCTCTTTTCTTCTGAGGCTCTCAACAGAGTCTGGGAGCCGGAGGATTTAGACAACTGGCTTTCTGCAACTGGCTTTCTGGTCAACCAATGGTCTGGCAGAAGCCCTGTCCCCGCGCCCCCCCTCCCCCCACCTTAGACTAAGGTCTCCCTACGCCCCTGCAGAGCCCCCAGAGTCCTCCAGGCGCTACATGGAGTGACCTCATTCAAATCCCTGAGCTTCTGAGCCCCAGAGCCGCAGGATCCACAACTCAGCCCAACAGGACACACGCCTGTGCCCACAAGCGAACTAACCAAACTAACTGCCCCACAGAGCACCTGTTTGTTAACCAATCAAAGGTGATAGAAAAAGTTTTTTACACAACACTGAAACAGGAGATTTTTGACAATGCCAATATCTGTACTGCAACCAGGTCTTTCCTAAGGGATGTGGGGCCAGTGTACACTCCTACCCCACATGATCCAAGAAAGTGACCACAGGTCAGAGTCACTCAGCTAACGTTCATTCTCACGAGATTTCAGGGATCCTGTGAGAGCTCCTTTAATCTTTTCCAAGTATTTTATGAATTTCAGTCTGAACCCTAATTTTTAAATTTCATCATTTTTCACATTACACCCTAGAGACAATGAATTCTTCTACCACATTCAAATCACAGCACCAGGACTATCAATTATATCATATAGGCTTCCTCGTGGAAAACTCATTGAAATGGTAGTAATTGCTGTGTTGCTAAAAGAAGAGGAATTTACTAAATTCTCAATGCATTATAAATAGAATATTTAGAACACTGCCTATGCAAATATATACTGAATTTGCCTTTTCTTAGATTTGATCTCAGGACTCTGACAGCCAGGTATCAGTTGAATTTGAACTAATTAACCAATTTCTTCTTTTTATCAATTTTATGTTTTCTCAATCACTCTTTGCAATTTCTGAAGACAAGATTTTCAGGTCATCATCAGTTGATATATAAGATTTGTAAGTTTTTTTCTTCCCTCTTCCAAAGTGTTCTTAGAAAAAATTCTATCGCCAATGCTATTTGTGAGTAACAAGGTTTGGAGGTCTCTCACACAGAACCTTCATGCCCTTCAGTTTTTCAGGTTGTCTTCCTTACAGCTAATGGATCTTGCCTTTTAACCTTTGGTGTTAGTAATTTCTTCTGGATAATGGTGTTACATAACTCTTCCTAGAGAAATATTATAATTACTTCTCTTGCTGCTGAGAAAAATGTGCGATGAAAACACCTGATAGAGAAAAGGTTTACTTTTGCTCATGGGTTGAGAGGGATTATGAATTATGACAAGGAAGATATGCGCTTGATTCTGATGGTTTCAATGAAAGTGATCAAAGGAAGCAGAGGAAGAGAGATGATCACTTATACTAAGATTTCGTTCTCATTATGTGTAGCCCTGTATCCCAGCCCGTGAAATGGTGCTCTGCACATATAGAGTCTTATCCTTTTCAATGAACTGAGATTAGTGACCCTTAAAGACATACTTAAAGTTGTATTGCTCCCAAGGATTCAAAAATCTCAAGTTGACAAATATTTTTAAATGTCTATTAAACCTAGAATAGACACAGATGGTAGGCGAAAGAAAGGTCTATGAAGCAATGAGTTTCTTGGAGATAGAGCAGCATGGTTGGGAGGGGTAGTTAAAAGTCATGAATGATTCAGTAACATTTGCAGAACAACATGTCTCCTCCCACATTAGCGAAGACTCACAAAGCTTTATTTTTGGAATCTCCTGCCCAGCACCAGTCAACTCTGAAGAGCTTTTCTTTTGCCATCAATTGTTTATTGCTTTTACAACTTTGGAAAAGCACTTTGTGATTTTTGTCACTTTCTGAACTTCTTAATGGTATATGTCACTGGCTTATTGAATCCATAAGCCAGCTTTCTTCCTTAAGGAGGACATGATTATTCTGAGAGGAACAATAAAAGCTTCTATTCACAATAGATAGTGGCACAGATACCTATAATTATCCTAGCTTCAGAATATAAGGAACTGCAAAATGCTCAGCCTTAAATGAAACCTATCTAGTGCATTTCTTCCTTTCAAGACTCGGAAATTGTTACAGAAGGGAGGATGTAATCAGTTTAAGAGGCAGAGGCGGTAGATAACTATAAGCAAACAATGTCTTTTTGACAAAGCAAAGCACAGGAGTTGTTTTAACACATACAAGACCTTTGTTAACACCAAACCAAATCCCAGTGTGGAGACTGGTGTTGGACTTGAAATCTCAATGCTAACCATGGAACTATTGACAACTTATGGTAACTGTGAGAAAAAGGAAACAGTTTTCTTTAAAATTGCAGCAATTTGGGCAGCACAAACTTGTCTTGATACTTGATGAGTAGAGAAGACAGCCAAATCTGGGAAAATTTGGAAGAGAAAGGTAATAAGATTAAAGTAGAAAACTCTCAAAGGACTAATGAGGATTAAAAATATTAACTGACATTACAGTCTTTATTTTTAATCATTAAGTATGACAAAGTCTTATATTTAAAATGACATTTTAGCTACCATTTCAGAATAAAACTTAAAATATTCTATACTAAATAAATGATTAAAATATGTGAATGAAAATAAAAACAATAAAAAGAATTAATTTTATTAATCATAGTACAGAGTCAAAATTCTAACAAACTTAAAACAAAAAATAACTAGCAAATTATCTAAATAAAAATTAAAATTGTAATTACTTATGTACTGTGGAAAGTAAAAATAACATATAAAAATAGATTTGAACTAATGTTTAAAAAATTATTTACAGTGGAACTTGTAATTTTTAAGTGGGCACTTGATTCTATACATTCTTGTAACAATTATTATTATAAATTTCTAATATATGACAATAATTGCCATAATTGTTGTAGGTGTTAATGCATTCAACCATTCAAAGTACCAAAATATTTTTTAAATATTTAATTGTATTTATTGGTAATTCTATATTTAGAAATTTTTTCATCAACTTATGACTTCAGCTTATAAAACTAAGAGAGAAGCATTGCTCGAAATTTCGTAACAATTCTGAAAGTTTTAAGAACATGTACAATAAGAGAAAATCGAAAATATGAAATCTATATGTAGTATTCATATAAAAACGTTTCTCAGGCCGAAAAATACAATTCAAAGAGACTTTATCAACTTCTCTCCCTTAGTAACATTACCATAGGCTAAGGATCAGTTTTAGTTTTCTGTTGCATTTGTGAACATACAGATTTTTAGATACTGGGCATGGGGTTTGTGGGGTACACTTTACCAGGTTGATCTCTATAAGCTTTGTTTGCTTTCATTTCTTTCTCATTAAACTAGAATGAAGAATGTTCAGTTCTCTGACCTCTTGGGCTTAGTGACACTTCTGTCTTCAAAAAATTAATTGAGGCTTCAAAGGCTGAATCAGCTTTCTTACCAGCAATTTTCTTGTTCTTTAAAAACTTAACTTCTTTATTTTCATCACCAATGTCATTTACCTTGTCAGCAGTATTTACAATGTTATCTATGATTTCTGCATCACTAGCGCATTGTCAACAGGAAGGAGTGGGACCCTTAATGCAGAGCACAACAGCAGGGTCATTCAGAGTTGCAGATTCAGGGTCTCAGATATTTAGGAGAGACACAACCAGAAACCAGAGATGTATTGTCAAGTATGATGGGAACAAAGGGGTCGGTATCTGTGGATAGAAACTTTAGCAAGTAGTATATGTTAGGGCTACGACACACTGATATCAGTCTAGAAAACAGGCTACAGAAACTATTTCTATGACAAAGGAATTCTAATGACTGTTTATACATTAATAAACATAGCCCACCTCATAAACATCATGAACTAATAACCTAAATTTAGATTTACAGAATGACACACAGATCTTATGGCGAAGACTACCCGAGAGAATGGGGAACCTTAAATCTTTCTAATTTATTTGTGCTGTCATTTCTCTTATTGTCTGTGAGTCTTTGACAGAACTACCTATTGTGTGCAAGCTCTTTGACCTACTAACACTTAGAATCTATGTCATACACAATATACTTCTGTTTCCTGCCATACAATTCTGTGTTTACTTGCAAAACTGTCATCAAAATGGATATATGGGCTTATTATATGTCTTATATTTTAATTTTTTCATTAATCATTTAAATTAATATAGAAAATAAAAGATTTGCTATGGTATTTTATACATGTAGATAATTTTAGTTTAACTTCACATTTTAAATCTTTTACCATTTCATTTCCTAGTTGTTTCAAAGTTAATAATTGATCCAGTTGTCTGTCTTTAGACAGTTGTATAGACTTAACATTCTACAATAAGATTTTGTAGTCTTCAAATTTAAAGAATTAACATAAAACAAGGAGGAAAAATATGAATATATTGGGGTTGTATTATATTTATTAAAAAATTTTTTCAATCCATAATTTTAAATTTATATTTTTGATAATTCCATACATAATGTACATACAACATTTAGCGAGTTTCTCTCCTTCTCTCCTATGACCGCTTTCCTTATGTCTCCATGTTTTATTGGCAATTTATGACCTTTTCTTTAATTATGTGTGTGTGTGTGTGTGTGTGTGTATATATATATATATATATATGTATATAATGCATATTTTTCTGAATATATTTATTGCCATTCCTATATAATTTGTTTAAATTCGAACATGATATTGAGTAACCTATCAGGAAGCTTGTCCTTGGAGAAGACTCACTGTCCCACTCTCAGCAGCCAGTGTTTTTCTATAGCCCTTATACCATCATCTTTTGAGATGACTAGCTCTAATTTTACCAAAAATCTTTTCTCTACTGATGCTGAAATTATCCTTCTTCTTCTCCAGCCCCACTCTCGTTCAGGTAGTGTATCATTTTACACAGTCAGCCAAATGGCTCTTTATTGTGCCTGTATCTTCTATGTCTCAGTTTAATTCTATATTTGTTATTTCTCTGTGGGTTTCAAACCTAAAGGTCACATATTGCTTACTACGTTGTTATTCCCTTTTCTACTTGTAAATGATGTGTTACTTTCACCCACCTATGTTAGCATGTCAACTAGTATTGTCATTATGTCAATATTGTTTAGGCAACCATATTTTTGAGATTTCATGATTGCAGTTTCACTGGCATATACAGAAGACAATATCTCAAAACAAATGTTTTGACTGGCTCTTTAAATCTTTCCACTTCCTTTTTTCAATGATATAATTACAAAGTAAAGATTGTGTTATATATACATATATATATAGATAGATAGATAGATAGATAGATATAGATATAGATATAGATATGTAGATATGTATGTATGCCTATTTGTTTGTATGCATAAATGTATGGGTAGAGCTACTGACATAAGACACATTACACAGAAACCTCTGTCTTCCTATGGCTTCTACAATCTTTCTGTACCCTCTTCTTTAATGATCCCTAAGCCTTACATATAAGAGCTGTTTTGTATCTATATCTTTCGGGAATGAGTTCCACAACTCTGAATTTTCACTGATTGTTGTTTTATATATTGCCTCAATATGTTGCCAAGAGAATTTTTCTTGTAAGGTGAGAATTATACTTATCTGTACTTTATTATACTTATAACTATTTGTTATAAGAACAAATAGTTACAATGTAGTTAAGGATTATGTTGATTTAGTAAAGTGATGATTTTAGGTTCTTTTCCAAGATACATGGCTTTCACTAATCTGGGGCATTTGACTAAGGTTTCCAGTACCAGCCATGATTTCACTCTTTTTGAGCAAATCTTATGTCAGATTAGAGAGCTTTCTCTTACCTCTCAGTTATGTCACAACTGAATCCTTAAGGTTATCTTACCATGCTGATCAGTGTCTTGATTTATAGGTGTTAGACCTACATAGGACTATTGGTTTCTTCCTTCCTTTGCAAGCTTTGATTGGACCTCATAGTATCATAAAGCTAGTCTTTATTACTTTGATATTAACACATAGTTTTAATAGAACTTAAATTATAAACTTTTCATCATCTGGTATATGTTTGTTTTATATTAATCAACAATTTTCCAGTGGGATATATAGAGTGTGGTTCTAGAAATGTAGTTTAAATAGACTCTTCAAGTTGTTTCATCAGTTTGTGCCTTGGGCTTCATTATTGAGAAATGCTGTTTTATTTACATTTGAAAACTCAAAATTTGTCTGATGGAAGATTGCATGTAAGAGGAGTCGAATTGAACTTATTCTTTCAAACCTTGGAAAGACAATTCATAGTAAAATGCTCAGTTAGAATATTGTATGTATCCTAAACGGAACAATCTCTCTGGCATTGTAACACTTTTTGAGGTCTAGATTGCATTCAGAAATGAGTTTTCTGAAAAGGGCACAAAATTATCCTGCAGCTTCATGGTTTATTCATTTTATTTTGATAGACTACAGTAGCTTTCTAATGTTTTCTGTATTTAAACTGACAAAAGTGTGCTGGGGAAAATTATGGCTTATTTACTCACATGTGCTCATGAAAACTTGGAGAAATTCAAATTAAACTGAGATAGAAATAGGAAAATTTCTAATCTTCCTGCCACCAGCTTCATGAACGTGTCCCAAGCCAATCACACATAGAAAGTAATAGTCACTTACATTTTCCACTTATGTCAATTGTGTCTAACACAGTTTCTACAAGTTTTGATGATGATGATGATGATGATTGTTTTGCTGACATATACATGCCTACTGCAAGTAGAAGCCAAAACAGGGCATTGGGTACACTGAACTTGGAGTTAGAGACTCAAGTTGTGAGACATCATGTGGATGCTGAATCTCAAATTTGTATCTTCCATAAAATCAGCTAATATTCTTAACTACCAGTCATTTTCTAGTCCCCATATTATACTTTTTGAGCTCATAGAAATTACATGATTTTTAATCCTCAATAGTTTTAATTTTATTAATTTCAACCAACCTATGATTATTTAAACATTGCCACCTAACGGTGCTTGTTCTTTTCAATTTTCTTTTAAACAAGTATTTGCAGACTCTTCTAAAATACAAATGTGGTATATGTTGTTACCTGTCTCACAAGCTCTATCTTCTCTGTCTCCAAAGTAACAGCTGAAGGACTGGGAAACCTCTTCTACCACTCTCTTGCAGCAAAATAACATTTCTAGATTTCTAGACCAATGGGTTTTGAATCAAGTAGAATAAATGACATTTCGAAATAATACTAACGGAGACAGTATTAATAGTTCTTTCTGTTTTCTTCCTTGCTAATTTTAAAATGGTATCCTAAGTAGAACTGGATATATCTGAGTGTGATGAATGAAGTAATGGAGGATGCTTGTCTTCCTGTGAGCAATGCAGTCACCTTACCGTTGTTAGAATGAGTGGGAACCTCTATGTAAAAGGTAAATTCATTTAAAATAATTTAATAATTTTATTACACTGAAGCCAAACTAGGCTAGAGTTGCTTTTGCCTATTGCATGCCATTTCAAGCAGAGTTTTAAAGTGTGCTGTCAAGCTATATTTATATATTATTTCTATTTAAGAAGTAAGCCATTGTTCTTTGTCCAGTCTGATCCTAAACATATTATAACAGGGCCCAGTCTAATGAGCTCACCTGACTGTGCCCTCTATGTACTGTCACCAGTCTCCAAACCTAGTCTAGGTCCCACAAACTAGGCTAGTCAAGCCTAGTTTGACTAGCCCCATCATGCTTCTCCAACCTCCAGTCTTGGACAAAGATATACATTCTACCAGCTATTCTAGTTCCTGTTTCTACCTAACATTATCTTATTCACAACAAACCCAATACTCAATCACAATTTATTACACATTCTCTCACCAGGTCTCATCACAAAAAATACCGAAATTGTGAAAGACCAAGATAGAATTTCCTTGTATAAAAAATATAATGACCTAGGTGAGTTCCATGACACAAAATTTCAAATCATAATCACAAACATTATTAAAATCTAAGAATTATAAAGAAGATATAAGCAGTATCTCAAATAAATGAAGACATATTTGACTCATAGAAATAGGAATAAATAAAAGCAACAAATAAAACATATTTTAAAAGGAGCTTAATTAGCTTTATATGAATTTGAATTCATGGCAGTACCTTATAAGACTTTCAAAGAACTGCAGAAAATCTTTCATTAATTACTTTTTAAGAAAATAAAACAAAAGGAACAATTCCAAAATTCTTTATTAACCTAGAATTACTATAATACCAAACCATCCATGTAAATATACACAGAGATTAACAAATATGTGTGTGTGTGCCAATATCTATGGTTAGATATAGATTCAAAATTCATCAACAAAATTCTTACAATCTCCTTATACCATTTTCAAATAAGCTTTACTGCAAAGATATAGGAATTTCTCACTATATCCAAGTCAATAAATGCGATAAATCATATAAGTAGACTTAAAGACAGAAATCACATGATCATTTCAATACATGCACAATACATTTGAATAAATTTCCACATGACTTCATGGTGAAAGTTTCAACATATGTACAAAAAAAATTTTAAAAATTCTAAGATGTCTTCATAATGAAAGTATCAGAGAGTTTAGAACCAGAGTGTCATGTATGACAACCCCAGAGTCAACATTACACTAAAATCTAGAAGCAAGCCCATTAAAACCAGGAGCAATACTGGACTGTCCAGTAACCTCACTCATTTCCAATATAATATTGGAATCGATGTCTGTAGTACTAACATAAGAAAAAAAAATTACAGTAGTATACATAGGGAAGAATATCAAATTAGTCATATTTATAGATAGAAAGATAATATACATTAGAGATTCTCAAAATTCCATCACAAAACTTTTTAAATGATCAACAATTTAAGCAATGCAACATGATATAAAGTCAATTTTCAAAACATGCTAAAAAGAGACACAATTCCTCTTGTGGATTGGTTCTAATGCTACTTGTGATAATTCAGCTCCCCAAATTACATGGAACCCACACATTTAACTGTAAGATACTAAGGGTTTTTGCATCCAGTTGACATTGATTGGTAAATAAAGTTGCTGGTAGCCCATGGATTGGGGGAGTCAGAGGTGGGACTGTTAGGTTACTTGGCAAGGATGCATGAGGAGAGGAGAACTGCCATTGCCAAGAAAGGAATAAGATGCAGGATTGAGAGCTTATAAAAGAGAGTGTGTACGATCATGTAAGAGCATGGGAAGAGTGGCTCCAGCACCCCGCACCCATTGAGTCTTTGGTAGAAAAGAAGGAATATAGATTTTAGTAAGTAATAATTCAGGAATATTGGATGGGAGGCATTGGCAACATGGAAGTTTGGAAGTGGCTCAGCTATTGAGCTGATTTAGGCAGGCATGTTAAGCAAACATGTGTGTGTGTGTGTGTGTGTGTGTGTGTGTGTGTGTGTGTGTGTGTGTGTCTTTCATTTGAGAATGCAGAGCATTTGGGTGGGCAATGAGGAACTCAGGCAAAACTACTACTGCTACAAATTCCATTTACATTCACATTAGCTTTAAGGAAAATAAATATCAAGAAATATACCTGACTTAGGAGGTAAAATAACTCTACAATAAACACTTAAAGTTCTGAACACAAAGAATAGTGCTGGATGATTGTCATTCCAGCTCTCAAAATATATTGCAAAGCCATAGTAGTTTGGTACTGGCACCAAAACAGACATGTGGACTAATGCAACAAGATCAAATACCCAAGCATGAGAAAGCATAAACCTTAGCCATATTATATTAGACAAAGTTGCCAAAAGCATACATTAGAGAAGAAATAGTTTCTTTAACAAATGGTGTTTGGAAAATTGAATGTCTACATCTAGAAAAATAGTATTATATCTGAATGTATATTTAGTAGACAAAAGAATTAAATATGAAATATGGAATACTGAACCTGCTTAAATAATTTTTAAATTAAAAAACTATATCTGAATACTTTGAATGAAGTTATACCACTGAGGGTAATAATGTTCTCTCTCAGAGCCCATAGAATCACAAACCCACCACATGAGGCATGAGAAATCCCTATTTTCTGGGAAGTTCAAAAGATACCCAAATCAGCATGGGTTATTGCTGTTACCCTTTGTTTCTCTTGAATTTAAAAGTAAGTCCCTATGATACCATGCACTGGACACAGGACATAGAGTATCCATGCTGGATGTGACCTTTGCTATACCATACTCCTATGCCATGAAAACTGACAAAGGAGAGAAGCAACCAATAATCCTAATGAGTTGTGAAACCTATAAACCACAATATTTACAAGCATTGCAAAGTTATATCTTAGTGTATAAAGCGGTAACGCTATCTTAGCAGTAACCAAAACCTAGCTAATTGAACATAATGTCTACTCAACAGTAAAAAAACATGCCTAGTACTGGAAACCTAAGCAACTATTCACAGCTAGCGTGTTCATGAATCTAAAGAAGAACGTTTCTCATCACTTAGTTAATCATCATAATTCCTAACTATACTCTAATCCTTGTATCTACAAGTCTCTATTTCATCTCTCATCAAAGAAATGTTTTTGCAACAAATGTATCATTACAGAAAATCACAACTAGTCAAGATGCAGAAAACTACTGATCATGAGATTCCCAGTCATAACACACATCTACAATTCAATTCCTGCATCTAAGACTCGGGTAATATCATGGAAGAATAGTGTTATAATTGTTCTTAATATCACCTTGACAGAAATTAGGATCATTTGAAGAAGAAGCTTCAACTGAGAAATTGTCCTCATTGTTTTTTATTGCTGTCCCACTCAAATATTGAGCTCATGATCTGAATTTTATTTTTAAAAAAGTGTTTTCAGAAGGAAGTTTATTTTACCATTTGCTTGCTTGGACCTTAACCTTGCAAGATGAGTGAATTTGCTCTGTTCCTGCTGCCACTGATGAGTTATTCCCCATATCAGAATCAATATTCTCAAATGTTCATTGCAGAATTGGAAATAATGGCTTGCCAGAAACTTTATTAAGCTTCTAGAGACACTGGAACTACTGAGGCATACCACTGTTGGACTGAACAGTATCTTAGGAATAGTCACTCCCCAATAAGAGACAGGTATTGTGAGACTACTTTGACTTCTGAAGCACTCACTAAATTTTCAATGTCTCACCTGTGACTTTGCCATTATTACTATTTTAATTCATATACATCTCTATTCTTCTAGAATACCTGACTAAAACAAGAGAGAAGATTGTAAAAGCTAGGAATTTGCTATGAAATTGTGTCACCTAGAAACAACAGGAAAGGTTTCCCCACAATAATAATATGGCTTTATGAACAAGATCTAACAATAACAACATCAGTAGAGATACTAATGTATAAAGGAATAATTTCATGGGTGCTAACCCTTAAACAAAGAATTATTGGAAACTCTGGGATACTGAGACCATGAGAATTAATCTACCCCATGAACGAGCTGTCTTATTTGTTTTCCAAATATAATGTAATCAGAACTGAAGTCATAGACATGCAACAATGAATGGACACAAAAAATGATATTTATATATGTATTTACATGTGTGTATATATGTAATAATAACAAGGAAACAGGGTCCATGAATTTGAGGGGGAGGACATGGGAACTTTGTAGAGAAAAAGGGGAAGGGAGAATGATGTAATTATATTTTAATTTTAAAAAATCAAAAAACAAATCATAAACAATGAAAAACATTATAAAAAGATCATAAACAAAGAAGAACACAAGCCACCAAAAAACAGAGACCAGGTAAAGTTGGTATGTAGTCATTAATGACATTATGAGCTGTAGACACATTAAGTTTTGTGTTTTATGAGTTTTAATAGCTTCCTTTTTGCCCCAATTCTTGTTGAGTATTTTTGATGCATTTTCTCTGTATTTTATGTCTGTATAAGACTGCTTCTTCTTTCTGCTTCTTCTACTCCAAAATGAAGGTGGTCTGTGTTGTATGTTATAGATTTTCTTACTTTTATCTTTTTACTTTTATTGTGTTTATTTCTAACTCTATGGGCTTCTATTATATTTGTGTCTTATATCAGCATGACCTGTCTGTATTGAGGGCTTTTTAAATTACAATAAATGAAATGACATTTCATCTCCTTACATCTTCCAACATTATCTTCCAATTTGCACCCAAATATGCTGTTATTTAGTAGGAACTTCTCTTCTCTACATCTGTTTACATTTATTTAACAAAATACATTAATTATGCTGAAGTTCCACAAGAAAAACGCATATGGCTAAAATCATTTTAAGAAGTTCTAAAAGGAATCAGAACAGCACCCCCATGCCATCTTTTCAAACCCGACTAATATTACTTTAGAGTTTTTAAGTTTACAATTTTATAGTCGAGTTTGATGAAGATCTTCAGTCATTACACAATACTGACTTGTGTTTCGTCAAAATACTATATGAGCATGAATGGCTTAGATCAGTTTGATCTGCCAGTATAAAGACAAAAAGAAATGCATTCTCTCAGAGTCATTCATAGGGGTAACGAATCTCACAGGCTCCCGGAGTCCCTCCACAAGGCTGTACAGCAGTAAACAATTGTTACCGAAAGAAAATTACCCTTTTGTAGTTGCTTGAAAATTGTTTAGCATACTCCAGCAATGCATCATGCATGTAGCCTGCTAGGGGTAACAGTGGAACTTTTTAGTGGTGAGCTTCTTTAAAAAAAAAAAAAAAAAAAAAAAAAAAAAGGTTATTTTAGTTATTTACATTTCAAATGTTATCCCCGTTATTAGTCTCATCTCTGTGAACCCCCATCCCACCCCTCATCCCTGCTTCTATGAGGGTGCTTCTCTACTCATCCACCCACTCTCTCCTCACCCCTTTAGCATCCCCCTACTCTGGGAAAACAAGCCTCCACAGGACCAAAGGCCTCTCTCCCATTAATTCCACATAAAGTGATCCTCTGCTAAGAACGCAGCTGGACACATGGATCCCTCTATATGTTCTCTTTTGGGGGGCGGGGGTTCCAGTTAGTTGATATTGTCCTTCCTATGGGGTTGCTTTCTTAAGCAATTCTTTTAAACTCAATGATGTACCAAGTAAATTTACTTGGAATCTGTTGTAACTCTCTCTAAGTTAGAGAGAATTAGAGTCCAATGGAATGGGTCTCAAATTGAGGCAGTCATTGGCTGGCCATTCTCTCAGTCTCTGCTTTATCCCTGCGCATCTTGAAGACAGGACATCTTTAGGGTCGAAGGTTCTTTTTGGGTGCGTTGCTGTCAGTATTTCTCCACCGGAAGTCCTGTCTTGATACAGGAAGTGACTAGGAATCTCAGCTACAGTCGCCATTATAGGCACTCTGGGCCTTGACCCATACCAGGTCTCCAGCAAATTCTAGAGATTGCCTTCCCCATCTTTCTTCTCTCTCCCCAGCTTTCCCTTCCTTTGATCCTTGCCCCCTGCTCCTTTTCCCATAATCTATTTCACACAATTCTCTTCTTCCATCAATTTCTGACATCTAATTTGTTTCTCCCTCTGGGAATGACTCTACCCTCATTCCTTGGGACCTCCTTGCTATTTGGTTTCTTTGGATCTGTTGATTACAGCCTGGTTATCCTGTACTTTTTGGTTACTATCCACTTATAAGTGAGTATATATCATGTATCTTCTTTTGGGTCTGGTTTACCTCACTCAGGATAACATTTTCTAGTTCCATCCATTGTCTTGCAAAATGTATCATGTCCTTGTTTCTAATGGCTGGGTAGTATTCTACTATGCAAATAAGCCACATTTTTAAATCTATTCTTCAGTTTTAGGGACATCTAGGCTGTTTCTAATTTCTGACTATTACAAATAAAGCTGTTATGGACACAGTTGAGCAAGTCCTTGTGGGATGGTGGAGAATCTTTTGACTATGTGCCTAGGACTGCTACAGTTGGATCTTGAGGTAGAACTATATCCAGCTACCCCAAATTTAGACCTATTTCATGGGCAAGAACCAATCCTTAACACTATTAATGATACTCTGTTATGCCGGCAGGTAGAAACCTACCATAACTGTCCTCTGAGGGCTTCCACTCTGCAGGCAATGGAAAGAGATGCAGAAACTCACATCCAAACATTAAACAAAGCTCAGGGAGTTTTACTGAAGATTTAAAGCAGGACTGAGGAACCCAAAGAGCACAGGGACTCCACAGGGAGACCAAGACTGTCACCTAACCCCTCTTGGGGGTTTGCAGAGACTGAATCGCCAACCAAAGAACAAGCATAGGCTGGATCTAGAACCCCTCCCTGCACATTGTGTAACAGATGAGCAGCTTGGTTTTCATTCAGGTTCCCCAACAACTGGAGCAGGGATTTTCCCTGAGCCTCTTGCCTTCCTGCCTGCCTGTGGATCCTACACCCCTAAATGGACATTCGCATTCGACCTCAGTGGGAAAGGATGTGCCTAGTCCTGCAGCAACTTGATGTGTGTTGTGGAGACATGGTTAGTGTAGGGGGTGGTGGTGGTGACACCTGGTGGTGTCATCCCTTCTCAAAAAAGAAAGAGAAGGTGGAATGGGAGGAGGACTTGCATGAGAGGGTACTGAGTTGATATTGGGTTGTAATATGCATAAGGAAATGAAGTATATAAAAAGAATAAGTCTCCCTGGGACAAGACATACAGTATCTTAAAATGCACTACATTATCCTCTATATTGGCACAATAAAAAGCCAATAGAATAGGAATGTATAAGTAGAGGGGGATAATTGCTGTACTGTTGATTTTTATTTTTTTTCAAATGTGTAAAACTGGTTAAAAACATTTCAGAGAAAAAATTCTGTAGTTTGCTGAATGAATACATATATGACACTTTGCAAATTCCAGGTTAAAACATTTCTAATTATACTCTAAAGATATTTGTAGATTTGAGCTAAATAATAACAACATAACCAGTTATTCGAAATTTCTCTGATTCTATGGGATACAGGCCTGAAATAAAAGATAATATCCTAACAATGTCAGTCATGATTCCAAAATTGAAATTAAGGAAAACCTTCTGCCAGCCCTAGTATTAACACATTATATGATTTTTCTCCACTTTATGTGTTTTCACTAACATTTCTTCCAAGTCATTTCTCATGAGACAAGTCAAATTAAGTCATCCCCAGAAAAGTGAGTCACAGTATCTGAGCACACAGGAGTACCATTCCATGGATGAGTAGGTGGAAGTAGTTCTATTTTGAACAAGCCAGATGCTATACATTTTCTGGAATGGGTCAGGATTCCAGGTCTTTAATGAGACTTCCTGCTAAGCTGAACATCTGTTTATAATATATTGTACACTTGCTAGTAACTGTAAGAATGCTAAGGCGGTTAGGGCATCTTGATTGCATTTTCAAATAGTATGCAGAAAAGAGAGACGCTGAACTGGAACACTGAGCAGTGATTAGCACTCACCCACAAATCACACATCTACCTCCATTTTAAATTCCTATTTTCCCTTGTTAGTTGCTAATATCATAAGATATTTGACATTACTTCAAGAAAATATGATATTTTTATACCTGAAATGATTAACAAATAAAAATATATAGGAAAAGAATTATTTTTTGTGTGTAAAATATATCCTAATCTTTAAGTATTTCTCATTCCTTGATCTGTGTTTTCTTTATTTTAATCTGGATCACACAATTTGTGAAATAATAAGTATTAATTAGAAACAACCTGTAGAACATGATAAATTGTTGGTTATATGAATTGATATTTTAGTTAAAACATTCCTCTTTTATGTCAATATATGTCTGATAATTTACCAAATATCAATTTTAAAAAACCAATAATCTTGCAACTCTAAATAGTACATGAAAATTTGTATGTTCTATAACATATTCAGTTACTGTAATGAACATGAAAGCAATTAAATCTATGTTATTTTTAAATTGAAATTAAGTTAACTTCTAAAATATCTCCCTCTTACAAATTCCATTAATAAGTTAATCACCACAGATTCAGAACAGTGAAAATAGAATTCCTGTCTCAAGTAATTTCTCATTAGGTAGATTTGACTCAATTAATTGAGCCTGTATGCTGTGAAATCCTAACATTCTGAAAAAAAAAAAAAAAGCTTGTAATATTCCTTCAAATTTTCAGGGAAAGATGATTAACACTGGCACAGGAGAAATAAAAAGAATAATCACACCATTTTCTGATGTTTATAGAACATTTGAGAATACATGGTATTATTGTTGTTGAATTCAACTCATTCAAAAAAAACATATTATAAACACTGAAACTAAATAATTGATTCAAAATTTCAAGGATTTTATATCCTAATGGTGTCATAGACTTAGACATCAAATCAGTGTTGTATAAATCTATGAAATGTATCTTCCAAAGTGATGTAAAGCTTCTTAGTTGAATATGTGTGTGTGTGTGTATGGTGTGTGTGTGTGTGTGTATATGGTGTATATGTGTTTAAGTAACCCTGATCATATATATATATATATATATATATATATATATATATATTATATATATTAATATATATATGTATAATATATATACACATATATGTATATATACATATATGTGTATACATATATATATGTGTGTGTGTATAATATTTTAATATGAGATCACTCAAGAGAAAAGCGATTTTGTGCTGGATTGCAGCTCTATATTTGAACATTCAAAAAATATTGATAGATTATTCCGTTGACCCATGGATGCCATGAAAACTCACAGGAATATATTATATATTAAAATCCTTGCTCAGGGGAGACCCTGGAAACGAAGCTCTTGGTGAGGTTCTCTCTGTGAAAGGGTGGGAAGAATCAAACTTCATCTCTTTAAAGATTGCGCCCTAGTACTTGAAATGCTTTTTATTTAAAAGAGTAGTAAAAATGGAAAAAGAAAAAGTAAAGGATAATGAAAAAACAGACCTGGAAAACTTCAGACTTTTCTGAACAGTTTAACCAGCTGGAGTTGTTGAAAACCCACGGACACCTGCTTCTCACTGGTACTCAGCATCTCTGGGTAGGCAATTCTGATGAAGATGAGGAGCAAGAGGAAAAAGACGAAGAATGGTATCAATTGTAAGAAAAAAATCTGGAAAAATATCCAAGCAAATTGCTTCTTTGGGCTGCTGAAAAAAATCGGCTTGCTATAGTGCAGAGACTGTTCTCTGAGAAGGCCACTGAAGCGAACACTAGGAATGAAGATGAGTATACCCCTCTTCGCCAAGCAGCCTACAGTGGACATTTAGATGTTGCTCATAACCTAGTGGCTCACGGGGAAGACACGGAGGACACTACTGCACAGTGCTTGTGAGTGGAATAATACCAGAGTGGCCTCTTTCTTCAACATGATGCAGACATCACTCCCCAAACAAAAGGTCTTTTGACTCCTTTGCACCTTGCTGCTGGGAACAGAGACACCCTGGAACTCCTCCTGATGAATCGTTACATCAAACCAGAGGTGAAGAACAACTCACAAGAAACTGCTTCTGATGCCACTGGGAGGACAAGCATCTATCACTACCTCTTTGAAGTCATGGAAGGCTGTACAAACTCTTCACTTCCGTCTTAATGACTCTCGTAGTTTTCTTAAGTTTTAAAGTACTAGTGCCTCCCATGTGTGAGATGTAAAATATCCCCATGTACAGAGAACAGATGTCTCACTAGAGAAATTCTGTTGTATGCATCACAGTTTTCTTCCAAGTGAACTGCCTGACCTTGATGTCACATGTATTTGAAAGGTATTTGGGTGCATCTGTGGTGATTTCTGCAGTTTGTGATTTTTATCAGAAGTAATTTTGCTGGACACGGGTGATATAGAAACTAAGGATATTTTTTGGTGCTGATCCAAGAGAAAAGTATTTTTAAATATCTCATACCCTGGGCCTTTGTTCAGTTTAGCATACTGACTTGTATTTTTATAAGCTAACCCCAAATTTTCATCTTCAACATACTGGTGCAGTTCAGCTGTCTTCTCTGCATCTCCAGTTGCTTTCATTTTAAACAAGAAACACTAAATATTAGTGACTTGACATCTTTGTAAGTTAAAAAAATGTGGAGTGTTTAGATTTTTCTTTTTTTTTTTTTAAGAGGTAGACCATTATGAAAAAAGCAGTTAGGGAGATGTTTAATCCTTGAATGTTTTACACTGCCTCTCCCACCACATCCATAATCCTGTGGACAGTCATACCTCACCTTGGTCAACCCCATGTTACCCTTACTGTTATGGCCAGACAGTGTCTCCATTTAGACATGCAAAAAAAAAAAAAACTGTACATTGGTCCAAAAGATTAAAACTGCCCTCTGAAGTGTTCAGCTTTCTCTCTGGCTGGATTGGACATTACTCATGAGTTCCAGGAAATGTCCAGCACTATCCCCAAGGTCCTCATTTTCTACAAGCCATGGCAAAGGAACGAGGACAAGGAATTCTAACAGTGAGGAATGATTGTCATATGGGACCAGAACATCAAGTGGCTCAGGCTTTTTTTAAAATGGAAAAAACAAAAGCAAGCAAACAAACAAACAAATGAAAAAAAAACTGATACTATGGATAATAACACAGAGTGTAAATACAAATAGAATACAAGTTTTGACAATGCAGAAGGCAACTTGCGTATAACTTCACCAGATCTATGGCACATTTGTTCACATTATATTAACTTTTATCTTCTTGGTGCCTGCAACACAGTTTTTGATGGACTCCCTAGCCCCTCTGTGTTTCCAAGGGGTCTTAACATAAGAACTTGCATCCATGGAAAGGAAACTGAGGGCTCACTGCCAACTTAAAGTCACCTAGGACATACACCTCTAGCAAGTCTGGAAGGGAGTTTCTCAAAAAGTTTAACTGAAGAAAGGATGTGTATCCAGATGTGAGTGGCACCATCACCTGGGCTCAAGTCCCAGATAAAATAAAGAGAAAGCAAGCCCCCCTCCCAAAAAAAAACTTGTTCTGTGGGTCTTATTTAATCTACTATTTATGATGATGATAAACTGAAGAAAATCTAACAGCTTACAAGTATGCACAGTTGATAAAATATTTATATGTACATGTGTATGTGTTTGTGTGCCTGTGTGTTCATGCACATGCTCATACACATAAACATGTGTATGCTGTAATTTCCTAAAGTGATTGAAACTATAAAATGAGCAGAAACCAAGAAGAAAAACTAAAGGTGGATTTCTGACATTAAGTATAGTCTTCATCACGCTGACACTTTTACAGGATTAATATGTTCCAGGACATGAAACCCTGCCAAAAAAATATCTAGTATGATCTAACCTGAATATTGGGTCCAATCTATTTACAGGTACAATTTTTATATCTTTAATATTATCATACAATTTTTACATTTCTATTTAATTCCCAAATTTAGTTCTCTGACTAGAAAATATCTATATTTCTCATCATATGATTTTATGATCATTCTGAATAGAGAGACCAAATTGTAATCTGTTAATAATTATTAAAATTAGACTTGTGTAATTATTGATAATTTTTTGAAAGTTTAAATAGAGGGCAATTGGCATACTCATTTTTTATATTTCAATATAGTATTTAATTTCTGTGTTTTTAAATGTTAAGCTGGATTCACATATTCTCTGAGTGGATATTTTTATATTTAAAGTCGTCTTTGAATGGAAATGAGGTAATGTTTAGTATGAAAGTGATGCTGAAAGAACTCAGCTCTGGGAATGAACTTTCAACTCCTTTTCCTGGAAGACACATATAACAGAGCACAGAGCACACTATAAATAATTCTATTGGCCCATGCCTGTGTCTATGCTGTCAAGAAAGGAAGAATGAAAAGAGAACAGGCCAAAACGGTGGATACAAAGAAATGTCCCAAGTAAAGTTTGACAAGATTTCACTGTGGACTAAGGACTAAGCTTCCTTTGCCTTCATATATGTTTTTTGGTTGTTTCTTTGTTTGTTTTGCTTTGTTTGTTTTAGAATGCAGACAGTCATTCCCCCAATTTTTTTTCCTTCCTCCTTTTTTTTTTTTTTTTTTTTACCATTTTTTTTAAATTATTTTTTTTTACAGTCCAATCATTACCCATTCCTGGTCTCCGTTCCCTTCCCACAGTTCCTCACCCTATTCCTCCTCCTTCCTGTCTCTAAGAGGATGTTCCTCCAAACCCTTGCCAGTTCTCCCCACGTCCTAGGGCCTCAAGTCTCTGCAGACAGACCAGGCAGTTCCCTGCTGTATATGTATCTGGGGTCTTGGATCTGCTCCTGTATGCTGCCTGGGGGACGTCTCAGTGTCTGAGAGATCTTGAGGGTCCAGGTGAGCTGAGACTGCTGGTCTTCTTATGGAGTGGCCCTCTTCCTCAGCTTCTTACAGTATTTTCATAATTCAACAACAGGGGTCCCTGACTTCAGGCCAATGGCTTAGTGTAAGTTTCTGCATCTGTCTTAGTCAGCTGTTTGGTCTCTTGAAGGACAGCCCTGCTAGACTCCTGTCTGTAAGCATACCATAGTATTAGAAATAGTGTCAGGCCTTGGTATCCCCCTATGAGATGGATCACAAGTTTGGGTTTGTCACTGGACTGCCTTTCCTTTAGTCTCTTCTCCATTTTTGTCCCTGTAGTTCTTTTAGACAGGAACAATTCTGGGTCTGAGTTTTTGACTGTGGTATGGCAACACTATTCCTCCACTTTGAAGCCCTGTTTTTCTGCTGGAGGTAAACTCTATAAATTCCCTCTCCCTATTGTTGACTATTTCATCTAAGATCCCTCCCTTTGATTCCTAAAAGTTTGTCACCTCCCAGGTCTCTGGTACTTTCTAGAAAGTCACCCTCATCTCCCAACCCCAGAGGCAGCATATTTCTGCTCATTCTGCTGGCCCTCAGGGCTGCTCTCCTGTCTCCCCCATCATACCATTTTTCTCTCCATCTCCCCTCTCCCTCCCAGGTCTCCCTCCTTCTCTCTGACTTGTATGACTGCTATCCTCTCCCTGCCAAGTGGTATTAAAGCATTCTCACTTGGGCCCATCTGCTTATTACTTTCTTAAGTTCTGTGGATTGTATCTTGTACTTTTTGGGCTAATATCCACTTATTAGTGAGTACATACTGTGGGTGTCCTTTCGGGTCTCAGTTGTGTCACTTGAATAATATTTTCTCGTTCCATCCATTTGCCTAAAAAACAAGATGTCCTTGTTCTTAATAGCTGAGTAGTATTCCACTGTATAAATGAACCACATTTTCTCTATTCATTCTGGGTTTCTTTTAGCTTCTGGCTATCACAGATAAGGTCTTCTAGTGGAGTACACGCCCCTGTGGGATGGGGGAGCATTTTTGAGTATATGTTCAAGAGTGGTTATAGCTGGGTCTTCAGGTAGACCTATTTCCTATTTTCTGAGGAACTTTCACATTGATTTCCAGAGTAGTTGTACCAATTTGCAATCCCACCAGCAATGGAGGAGTGTTCACCTTTCTCCTCATCCTCACCAGCATGTGCTGTCACCTGAGATTCTGATTGCTGTAAGGTGGAAATCCAGTCATTTTGATTGCATTTCCTTGATTATTAAGGACTTAGAATATTTCTTAAAGTGTTTCTCAGCCATTCGAGATTTCTCTGTTGTGAATTTTTTGTTTACCTCTATACCCCATGTTTTTGATTGAGTTGTTTGGTTTTTTGGAAATTAGTTTCTTGAGTTCTTTATATATTTTGGATATTAGCCCTCTATCAGGTGTGGGGTTAGTGAAGAGTTTTTTTCCCAACCTGTAGGCTGCCAATTTGTCATATTTACTATCTTCTTTGCCTTATAGAAGCTTTTCAGTTTCATGAGATCTCAGCATTTCTAATGTTCACTCAATGTATTAAAAAAAAACATAAATAGAACAAAAAATGGATGTTCAAAGAACATCCTTGTAAATTAATTAATATGCTATTCGACACTGTTTCAAAAAATAGGCCAGAATAATTTTGTATAAGAGTCTTAAAACAAGCTTCTTTAAGATTTTGTCTGTCAAGGCCTTGGTTCTGTCACTATTGCAATTTGTATGCAAAAGTGGGCTCAAGGTTGGAGGAACAAACTAGTACAAGATCTGAGGAGTTTGAAACCTTAGATGATAAAGTAGAATAAATCATTTACTAGGGCTCTTCTATCTTCCTTTGATAGTAAATAAATTAATGGTATACAAGAGAAAGTTGAGGTTGTTTAGAAAATGTTTATGGGTGAAGCTCATATGTCCTTCTGGGATGATCTCTACAAAATCACTTCTCAGTCTCTATTTTCATTGTAATCATGAAATGCTAAGCTTGAGAAAATTTTTAGCAAAATACTTGTGATCTTGGAGAAATTTTAAACAAAACCCTTCTAATTTTAGAAATTTTTACTAATTAGCTAGATTAATTTACTATTAAAGCAATAACGGTTCTTTATAGGACCTCTCTGGTTGAATTGGGGAAAAGCTGGAAGAAGCTGAGGAGGAGGACAGCCCCATGAGAAAACCAGCAGTCTCGACTAACCTGGACCCCTGATATCTCTCAGACACTGAGCTACCAACCAGACAGTATACACCAGCTGATACAAGGCTCCTGACACATATACAACAGAAGACTGTCTGATCTGGCCTCAGTGAGAGAAGATGCACTTAACCCTGGAGAGACTTGAGGCTCTAGGGAGTGGGGAGGTTTGGCAGGTTGGGAGTTGGGAGTGAGAACATCATCTTGGAAATGGCGGGGAGGAGGTATTGGATGGGGAGTGGTCAAGGGGCTGATGGAGGGAAATGAAGACTAGACTGTAAAAAAAGGATTAAAGAATAAAAAATAGAGAAAAAAACCTGTTTCTCCTGCAATGATTTTACATGTTCCATATTTACTGCTGTAATAGATTAAAAAAAATCCTGAACAATCTTACAATATATATGTATATATGAGCAATAATTTTGTACAAAAGATACTTTTTTGATATTTTAAAAGAATTTTAGTAAAGCAAGTTATATATTAACATAGAAAGTTGCAGATAGATTTATTATAAATGATATTTTTCAAATAAAATTGGTGTTGCCTCGGATAAGAAAATTCAAAAGATTTATGACACAGAAATTCTACTGAATTTGTAAGAACATTCCTCCCACTGAGATACTAAGTTTAAAGTTCTTAAATACCCAATTAGGGACCTAAGGAGAGAGAAAGAGAAAAAAAAAATAAAACCTGACCAAATGATGACTAATTAGAATGACAGGCGTTCTTCTGACTCATGGGGCAGTCACAGTACCTCGGCAGTAAAAATAGTGTCTCATTAGTCTTTTAAACATTATTCCCAGGTTTCTGTGAAATTGATATTTAATCACTTTCCCAGCGTACAGCAGGCACTTATTGCACAGAAAAGACATGGGGACTGAGAAGTTTATAAAATTTCTGTCAATCTCCCCTCAATTTGAAGAATGATTCATTATAATGGGCCACCAGTGGCAAAGGGACACTGAATAGGAACCAGTAATTAACTTCACTTTCTCTGTTATTGATGGCATTTGTTGGGCCCTGTGATTAGACAGTGCATCTTGGGGGATGTGCCCTGTGGAACACACTGTGCGATATTCAAATATGCCTAAATCATATCCACATACATTTTTACGACACTGTATATTGCTTTTTCATTATTTGGAGCTACTTTAAATTATTTAGAAAGTAGGCATACTACTCAGAATTGAGCACTTAGAAAGGATTAATGACTAAAGAAAGAAAAGGTGTGTTTAAACTTTTGAGTAAATTTGCAAAGAACAAATATTGACAAAAAATTATGTAGGATAATAATTTGTTGCATAGTCAATCAATACTTATAATATTTGAGTCACTCTTATGAACTACAGTTATTCCTTTGGAAGCACTGAAAAATATTTATTACCATATATGATAAATCAACAAAAATATGGTTTTCAGAATAACCTAAATTTGTCTATAAGTTATATGTTCAGGCTTTACTTCAGCATCCACTTTTCCCTATGCCTTTTCCCACTACAAAGAAACATTTCAGCATTTCAATGAAGAGATTACAAAACACTGAACACACTGAATATTTTTAATTCTATTACTCATTAAACATTTTTTTCTTTCAAAAACAGCATAAAACATCTTGCTGTTGGCCACTCTCCAAGGTGGTGAGTTGTTCATTTCTGGTTTTAGTTTCTATCCTAATGAAACAACTCTACGTTGCCAAAGAGCAGTAGTTCTGAAATATTTGTCACAGCTTCTATTGTTGAGTTCATCTGTCTCAGTTCTGCATTGCTAGTATTCCAGAAAAGCACATTTCTTGGAGACAGAGGGCAGCCCTGCAGCACCCTTTACAAAAGCAATAGGGCCTCTGTGTTTATGTGGTCTCTATGTTAATGAGATAAGGCTAGAAACCACTATATTAATGCAGTAACTTCGTGGCATGCAGAACAGCTGCCCCAGGAGCTGCTAGGGAAACACCTGTCATCTGATGCTGAAAAGGAGTGGTATACATAAATACTATAATTTAAGCTTTGTCAAACTATTTCTCCATGTTCTACCACAACACATTTCCCACTGCAGCATCCTGAGTAAAACAGATCTATTGTGTCACTAAAGTTTAACTTAATAAAGGAAAAATGTTGTAATAGGTATTTACCTCAGCTAGAATAAAACCTGATTTTGGGTTTAAGTCTTTCAACGATTATATTACTATCTGACAACCCCCCTCAAAAATTGCTTTTTTTTGAGTTAGTGTTCTCATGTGTTCGAATTTAAAAGGAAAACTAAAACACCCAGTACAAGACCTCTGCATTACACAAACCTTCTTGTGTAGTTATACAGCTTTTACAAGTCATACTGAAAGTAAGACCTAAATTTCACAATTGCATTCTAATTTTCTATTAAGTGAGAACCCTCTAAAGACCACAAAGGGGCCAAATTATCTAAAATATTAAAGGCTTATTATATTTCTACTAAATTATCAATTTTGTAAAACAATTAAACAGGGAAAGCCAATTAGTGTAAAAGTGGTCTTTAGAGTATAATCATTAGTTAGAAGCTCAATTTGATAAGGTTAGATCCAAATCTAATAAGTTAAAGCCCCAGCAGTACCCTAATATAGTCTTGGCGGTGGTTTTTAACACTATCCATCTCCAAATAGAAACCACGAGAAATTAAGGAAATTAAAAAAGAAGTTATTTTTGCCGCAATCAACAGAATCTCTCTAGAGCTATGTCAAACATGAATTGGTGCAGTTTCTTAATTATAATCATTAGAAATGTATTTGTACTATGAATCAAAATTATTATTAGTTTCAGTTCCTACCACCGTGTACTAAAGACACCAAACTGAAGAACTGTAATGAAAACAGACAAAATTAATAAAGCAAATACCTGATTATCTTAGGGAGGATAAAGTAACATTTATAAAACAAAAAAAAATACACAAATCTATTGTCTGTGATTATTTTTACAGGTATGTGCACCTCACTTAAGTTCATAAAACTGTTGTGTACACAGAAGGAGAATTTTAAGGTTTAAAAACAGTTAAATACATATATGGAATATCACCAAAAAAGCATTTTAATTTTTGCAATTACTTTGTAGATTGTCTCAGTAAATTTCATTATACATAAATAAACTGAAACAGATAACATATTTATATTAACAATTGTTTAAGTAGCATAACTCACCTAAATATTAGAAGAAAATACTGTGTTAGCACCAGTTGTTTTGATGCAGGCCTGAAATATATGGAAAGTGCACGAAAACCAGAGGCAAGGTAATAGTAAAACTGGTGATAGTTGGGGGTTTATGGAGAGACTTTGTCTCAAGAAGAAACAAGTGAGAATATAAACCAGTAATAGAATGCTCTGCTTAGCATACACAAACATTTAGACTCTGGTATCCAATAATCTGAGTCACATAACTATTTTGTACAAAGAATTTGGATCATTATTTAGAAAAAAATGAAGCATAACAATTCCTAACCTGTTATTCTATTAGATTAAGCAAAGTAACAAACATTATTTCAGGAATTGAATCCCGTCTTCCTAATTATTTTATTATATAACATTGATAAAAAAAAAAAAGTCACTGTAATTTTCTTTTGAAAATGTTTCCACTTCGGCTATCTGTGTTTCACTTAGGTACTTTGTGAATAGAAATGAATAAAAATTCTACATTACAGGTGAAAACTATCATGTTATCTGGTTATTCAGTGCTATCTCCATGAGCTCTGTGCATTGGGTAATAAAGTGAGCAGATAATTGGCATTGTGGGATCATCTACCCACCAGTGCATCCGCAGTCAAAGACACACAGATCAGTCATCAGAGAACAGTTGGTGATTACAACATCTCCTACAGCACCCCACACAAAAATGTCCTCACAACGGTTTCATAAGCGTCTCCACATGGTTATTTGCTTTTTAATATTCTTTTTCATTTTATGCACTTTTATGCATGCAAGTTACATGATATTTTTATGAACTTGTACAAATAAGAATTTTTCTTCCATGTATCTATTCTGAAATATCAGTCACTCTTATCTTAAATTGTTTTATACTTTCAACAAAAGTGTTCTGAGCCTGAATGTTATTCATATTCTTGCATAAGTAATCATTCCCAATCCCTTAGGTAATTAAAAAATACAGCAAAATTTGCATTTGTTTGTATAGATTAATAATGGGAAAGATGATGTGCAGGTTAAAGGTTAGCATGGAAAAATTGGACATGGTGCATGAACACAAAATGAATTACATGGCTTTGTAATTTTATTACTACCACTTAGTTAATTATGCTGTATATCAATCTAATTATTAAGGAAGCAGACTCCTACTTCAGTGTCTTATTCAAATAGCCATAACTTACTCTGTACACTTAGAGCTGTGATCAGTGATAAATCTCCCAGCATGAACAAAATGGAACTTGTTTCACTTTTTGATAGCTCCACACATACATACATTCATTCTTCTGCATACTGTTAATTAAAACAGGCCATGGGCCAGCTCTTACTCAGTGGAAAGCAATTGTTTTAGGTACATGAATTTTAGGAGGTCCTAAAGGGGCATACTCTTTCAGTAAAAAAGTTCTGCTCAATTCCCAAAAGAATAAAAACTTATGCTTATATACAATAGCTAAAATTTCACTTGAACTTAATACAGTATATTTCTAAAGCTTTCATAAGAACCTGCTATCTAAGCAGCTAAATTTTATTGTCTACTGTAATACAATGGAAAGTCTTATGGCATAAGACTTATCTGCATTTCACCTATATATAAATGTAAACTGCCTGATTAAACTTCAATTGTTCATCTGGCAATGGAAAGCCAATAAGGACTGAAGCAGCAGTCACAAAGGTACACACATATATCTATAATTTAAAAAATAATAAATCATCCAAAGTAAGAAAATTAATGTGATCATTTTTTTCTGTGATATTTGATGTTCTCTAGGTCCATCCAAAGCAAAAGTAATGTCCTGATAAGTTCTTACTACATAATTCAAGCTAGTAAGATGGCTCAGCAGTTCTCTGAAAATAATTTGAAAAATTATAAACAGGAAATTATAATTCAAATCTAATGACACTGATTACTTTAAAAGTAAGTATCATCAAATCCCTCCCCTCAGAGTTTAGAGAACCCTGTAAAATAAAGAGATAGAAAAAGTATAAAAGCCAGAGGTACTGTGAACACAAGGAGAACGAGGCTTTCTGCATCAACTGAGAAAAGCTCATGTGAACTGAGACTGAAGCTGAAAGAACCAGTCCTGCCAAAGTCTGCAGCAGGTCATCTATGTATATATTATAGTTTTTGATTTAGTATTTTTATGGAACTCTTGAGTGTGTGAATGAACAGGTATCCAATCTAGTGCCTTGGGCTTTTTTTTCTTCTGTTGGTTTGCCTTGCCCAACTTTGATGTGAAGACTCTTGTTTCATCCATTTATATTTTATTTTGTTATAGTTTGTTGTTATTTCTTAGATGGCAAGCATTTCTAATTAGAGACAGAAAGGGGGTGTATCCTCATGGGAATGTAGGTTGGAGCTAACTGGGAGGCTTAGTGGGAAAAGAAACTGTAATCAAGGTATGTGAGAAATAGCTCTATTTTCAATTAAAAAATAAAAAAGTGTCAAATATAATGCAAAATTTCCAGTGTCTTATTAACTTTAAAATTAGCATTCCAAATTGTGGCTGAATATATGAACTCACAAAGCCTCTGGCAGCATGGATAAAACATGCACAACTCAAAGCCAGTCTAGTATAGGCCCCAGTACTGTGAGTTCAAGCAGACAGAGATCCTAGCCCTAACCTTAAAGATACTTCCCTGTATTCCTTCTGGCAACAAAACAATACATTTTCCTCATAGGAGTGTCATGGGGTATTTCAATGATATTCTAGGGCAGTCTAACACAAAATGAACTTCATGGGTTTTGTGTGATTTTGTTGTTGTTGTTGTTTATTCTTGGGTGTGTGTGGGGGGAGGCATGTTTCTTTTACTTGCTTGTTTTGAGATGGAAAGAAAAAAGAAAAGAAGAAGGGACAGAGGGAGGAAAGGAGGGAGGGGAGGCAAGGGAAGGAGGAAAGGGAGGGTAGAAGGGAGGAAAAAGAAAGGAAGCAAACATGATGTTGAGTAGGTAGGAAAGTTGGGAAGACCTCAGAGGAGTTAGGAGAGTGGAAATATGTCTAATATATATTGTGTATAAATAAATAACTCTTCTCTGATTTAAAAATAATTTATTTGTTCTTGGTTTTGTTTATTGTATATCTGAGTTTGTGTATATGTAGGGAGTACAAGTGTATCTGCAATATCATGTGGATGTGATGCTTCTATATATATGTGCTTGTGTGTGATTGCACTTGTGTGTGTGTGTGTGTGTGTGATTTAGCAGTGGTCAGTCTTAGGTGTAATTTTTCAGGAGCAGTTTACCATCTTTTTCTGTTCTTAAGACAGGATTTCTCACTTCTTGTAACTCTCTGAGTAGACTAAGCTGTGTTGCCTGTGAGTCTCAGGGGTAAACCTGTCTCTACCTTTTTGCACTACAAGTACCAACCCTGACACTTTTCTTTTTTCTTTTTTTTGCATGTGCTTTGCAAATCTGACTCATGTTCTTAGGATTTCATACCAAGCACTTTATCATCTGAGCTATATCCCCAGCTCCAGGAGCAGAGTATAAGGAACACATAAAACTATTATGTAAGCCACATACATATGATATGGCTTTCAATTGAGTATAACATAAATTCAAAGAAATTACAGGTCATATGTTGATGTCTGAACCATGACTCACTGGAAAAAAAAACAAACCTCATTGCAAATATTACAATTATTCTCAATGAGACAAATAAAAACAGTGATTGTGATTAATTAATCAGAAGATAATTAATTACCTCACAAAGTCACAACACATACTAGGAGAACTGAACATTGAAATGTAGTTATTATGTTGGGTTCAATGTCAAGTGCCTAAAATATGAGCATTCAGGAAGTTGATGGATGAGAATAGTTTAGCCAAGGAACTTGAAGCAACTTAAGAAAAAAAGCAAGACAGATTTCAAAAACAGATCAAAAGTTTGCTAAGCAAGTGTGTTTTGCTTCATGGTAACTGGGCATGCGTGGGTAGGGTGGCTGGGAATGCTGAAAGTTCCTCCAGGCAGAAAGTTAGGCACAGTTGCTATGGTACAGAGGCTCATTAACGGCCTTCTCCAGAGTTTCTCACGGTGTGGCCCCAATGACACGAGAAAGTCCTTGGGTTTCCAAAATGGCTTTATTGGCATGATAGATGATGGTTGAATCTGGATGTGCACCCCTGTGAAACTCAGGGCAAACCTGAGCAAAATAGGGAGGGCAAGAGGGGGGAGGGGCTGGGGAAGAATGGTTAATTGGCTCCGCCCACCCTTTGGCCTTCAGGCATCTTATTAGTATGTAAATCTCTCTAGGGCCTGAGGCCTGTAGTCATGCCCTCTAACTGTGCTCTTTGGACATGGATGCAATGCCTTGAACATGACTGAACAGTGCAGGTCAATGGAGTTTCACACCAAGTGTTAGGTGCCTGGATTCTGGGAGTGCACTAGACCCCTTTCACGGCCCTACAGGCATGTAGAAGAAATATTTTCTATTAATGCCTAAAGCAATTCACATTTATTAATAATGTCAAAATTATTTAATCGAAGTAAATTATCAAAAGAAAGCATTGTTGAATAAGTGAAAGCAGTGGAGAAAGTTTTTATGAAGAGTTCAACACTAAAACAGAGATAGCATCTAAGAATGTGCAAACAACTGAGAGACCACTTGAACAAATAGGAATATACAAACGTGTCCATGCTCAGAGCTGCTAACACAAATTCATGTCCCTCTCCTCTAAATAAGAACACTACTATACTTCAAGAGGTGGTTACTTATACTGGTTTGGTTAGAAAGTATCTCTGTTCTAACATTAGGTAAACTAAAGGAGTCATTCAATGCTGCTTCTTCAAAATTGTTGTCCCATGGAAACAGGAACAGGCCAACCCAACTCTTTTCCAGGATTTAAACATATATGATGACAATAATATCAGTTGGGATTCTTTTGCTTCTGAAAGTGAATACAAGTTTGATATATGGTTAATACAAATTACAAAAGGTATTAAGACATCAAACGTTATTCAAATCCATTCCCTGTATTTAGGCATTCTTTAAAGAAATAAATGTTTCATTATTGCATGTTCACACAGAAATCTCATGATAATGATTTAAAAGTACATTTGAAAGAAGGAGAAGGAGGAAGAGGAGGAGGAGGAGGAGGAGAAAGAAGGAGGAGGAGGAGGAAGAGGAGGAGGAGGAGGAAGAGGAGGAGGAGGAGGAGAAAGAGAAGGAGGAGGAGGAGGAGGAGGAGGAGGAGGAGGAGGAGGAAGAGGAGGAGGAGGAGAAGGAGAAGGAGAAGGAGAAGGAGAAGGAGAAGGAGAAGGAGAAGGAGAAGGAGAAGGAGGAGAAGGAGAAGGAGAAGGAAGGAGAGAAGGAGAAGGAAGGAAAGAGCAGAGAGACTGAAATTTTGGACGAAAGACAAGCATGGAAGCCAAAACGTAGGTATCAGATGCCCCAGTTCAGGTGGTGGATCCGTTGGGATCCACCAGCTTAGAAGCTAGGTGATGAGAGAGACAAAGGGGTGGGGGGGGGGATATCGGGTCAGATGTTCACATGTCTCCACCAGTCAAAGATTGTTGATATATCTAGGCTGGGTATTAGGTTACACTTCTGATTGAGCATTACCAAACTTATAAAGCCTTTGATTAACATTTTTAAAACGTGTATAAAAGCAAAACGGAAAAGGGGGCAAGGGATAGGGGTTTTCTGGGGGGGTGGAGGGGATGGCATCTGAAATGTAAATAAAATATCCAAGAAAAAATTTGAAAAAATAAAAAAATAAAATATGTAATAATATGAAACTGGTTTAAGTAGAGCTGACATATAACTGGGTAACAATATCCCTGGAAAGCACCATGGACTAACAAATGAAAGTTCCAAAGCCAAAAATGCATTCGTATTTAGAGTTATTAGTCAGTGAAGTCCCATAGATCCCTAAGCATTGCATGAAATTTCCAATGCTGCTAGTTATTCTCTAAAACTTGACATTAATATCCCACTGCTAAATAAATACATCATACATTTGATCCATAAAACATGGAGCAAACCAGTTGGTCATGACCTGGAAGTAACATCACTACTGGCTAGATTTCATGGTGCTGGAGGGTGCTATGCATACAACCAAATGAGAAAATTTATCACCAGTCTCACCCAGACTGTGAACCTTGGGAAATACAATGACAATTACATAATAAAATATATATACTTAATAGTAGCAATGGTATGACCATTGTGGAAGTAACCAAATATTTTATGCTTTGTTTTAAAGCACGCTTCAAATATGAAAGTCATATCTGGCACCATTATCAAGGCCAAGAAATCTTTCACTATTACTTTCTTAATTTGCTACAGCTTTTAACCCAAACCTTAATCTTTTGACTTATATTCATAGTTTAGCAAATATCTCAACCATCATCTGAGAACCTTCTATTTGCAGTAAATGGCAACAGGTTAGTGCTTAGAAAAAAATGAGGAACTGTTGAATTATCACTGCTAAATTATACATCTTTATCATACCCTCTTCTCACAAGGCTCAGGGACATTTCAGAAATGAAGGCAAAAACAATTGTAAGAAGAAGAAGCAGTAAAGATTACAAGGAACGTGTATTTTCTGAATGTAGCAGGGATGATGCAAAGGAAAGCTCAGCCCATTTAAGACAAAATGATAAAAGGTTTGCAAAAATATAAGCCAGACAAAATCCTATGATGGAAAGGAAATGCAAGGCTGAGGGGTTCTTGGCGTATGATGGCTGCTGGGAGAGAAAGAGTTGAGATTCTTAAAGGTATAGCTCTTGCTAGACTGACCACACTACAGTGAAAGCTACACATCCAAGAATAAATGGGCCACACAAACATTACTTGACACTTTTTGTTTTAGTCTGTTTATTTTTAATAAACACAAAATTCAGTGAATATGGAACAAGGGTGGATCTTGGAGTAATTTATGGATGATGCATATATTCCAATTAAATTGTATCATATTCTCAAAGAAGTAACCACAAATATGGGACAAAATGGAATGGTACAGGAAGCTTAGAGAGAAATTATGAGTCAGGTCATAGGAATGTGAGGTAAATTACAATTGGACAAGACTAAAATACATTGTACATGTATGTGAAATGGTCAACACATAAAATTATTCTAAATAACAAGTAATTAGTTTAAAAAAAGAAAGCTCAGGTGAGCCTGTGCAAAGGGATTTACAGAGAGAGAGAGAGAGAGAGAGAGAGAGAGAGAGAGAGAGAGAGAGAGAGAGAAGAGGAGAGAGAGAAGAAGAGAGAGAGAAGAGGAGCTAGAGAGAAAGGAGAAGGCTTGGTGTCATAATGTCTAATAGATACAGATATGGCAGTGAGAGAAGACAGACACAATGATTAAAGGAGTATATGGAAGAATAACTAAAAGAAAAACATCTATCAAAGGCAAGAGAGTAGAAGGCAAAGAAAGAAGCAAAATTTCTGAATCAGAGAAAGCACAGTAATAAGGAATAAAGAAAGGAAGGTGATGAATGGAAAAGGAAAAAAAAGTAAGCACTCATTTTTTTTTTTTTTTTTTTTTTTGCAAAGGAGAGTAAGAAGGACACAGATAGACAAGGAAATTGAAGATGGACTCTGTGCAAAGACAATGTGTTATTCTAGAAGACATGGTGGGAAAAAATGGAAAGAAGGTGCATATTGTGTCTACACAAGATCAAAATGAGAAAGGGGAGGAACCAGGGGCCCTATGAAATACCCGAGTCAGTGTCTATTTAGCAGAAACCCAGCCTTCAGCCTCTCCTATGCAAGTGACAAAGCTCTTTTCTTTCTCTGAAGCTTTTTATTTTGTCTTTCTCAAATGTTCAAGCCCTTGTCCATGCCAGAGAATTAGCTCAGAGATTCCCTAGGGTATGCCACATGACATTACACAGGTTAGCCAATCATGTAAAGAATAATTAGGCTTGAGAACAAATAATTAACCTGCATGCTTAATTTCCATTTTCAATAAATGGCCTCAAAAAGAGTAATTTGAATGAATATTCTATCACATTCTCATGGTAACCTGCCAATAACCTCTGAGTTTGAGAGACCATCAGTAGACTGCCATTTCTAAGGGAGTAATTCCATGTTCTTTTCCTCTTGTCTTGTGACAGATCTACCCAATATATTGTATACACAGTAGAACATTTTCTTTACAAAACCAAATTATTCTTTGGAAATATACTTTCATAATTTATCAAATTATTAATATAAAAGATAATTATATTAATAATAAACTTTAATACATTTTTAAATAATAAACTTTAAGCCTCCTAGAAATCCAGCAAAGAAAATTCTATTGTTTACTCCTCATTTTGTGACGTAATCATCTAAGGCTCAAAGGTGATCTTTACTTAGGACTTTCAACTACAATGTAGAATAAGTGTTTGATATCTGTCTAAAAAAATAATCAATTTTTCATATTGCATGAATAAAAAAATTAACAAGTCACAATTAAAAACTAAGGAATATAATTGAAAATCTATAATTATGACTTATAAATATCCTTAAAATCTAGATCTTGAATACGTTTTAGAGAACATTCTCTAAAACACAAGAGAAATTCTTTGTAACCTCACTATTTTCACATAAACTCAATCATATTTTAATGAACTATCATGCATTATTTTAAAATACCTGAAAAATATATCTTGTTAATGGGTAAAAGGACTACTTTGTAACCTTCAATGGAGTGGTCCTCAACCTTCCAAATGCTGTGACCCTTTAATACAGTTCCCCATGTTGTGGTGACCCCAAACATAAAATTATCTCATTGCTACTTCATAACTGTAATTCTGCTACTGACGTGAATTGTAATGTAAGTACCTGCTATGTGACCTCCAAAGAGGTCATGGCCCACAGGTTTAGAAACTGCTGCTCTAAGACCATCATCAGCATCAATCTTGTTGACTATGAGTAATGTCTACCAGACACAGGTTTAAGAACTCTGTGTACCTTACCTAACTTTAACCCTCATAGAACTCTAGTGAAGAAAATTCTATTGTCATCCTCTTGTTGTGGACTAACCATCTGATAAAGCACAAAGTTGAACTTCACTTAAGGATTCACAATTACAGTATAGAACAAAAATGCAAAAACCACCTCATTTGTGGAAAATCTGGATTCTCGAACTGACTTTGACAACAAAATGTCAAGTGACAAGTTTAACAGATTTCTTACTGTCCTGCCTAGAACTTACAAATGAAGAGAGCTTTGAGTTAAACATGTGCTGTTTTAAAATTACCTGCTCGAAACCCTTGGGGAATTATTGATATATATAAATGACTATCTTTGACATTCAAGGCCACTATGTGGTTGAGGCTATGATCTTTAGAATTACCTTGTAAGAAAGATTTATATTGGTATTATGAAAAAAACTATATATAGAAATAAACCATTTTTAATAAAGTTAAGGTATTTATACATATAGATTCTGAAAATAGAAACTATTTTCTTTGGATTCTTATGAAAGTAATACATACTAATATATTCAGAAGATTTAAAATATGCTTGTCTCTATACTTATCTCTTTAACTATAACATTGAATTGAAATAGTAGTTAATCTTGGCTGTAAACTTGAATAGATGTGTAATCAAGTAAAACTTATGCAGCTGGGTATAGCTGTAATGGATTTTTTGATTGGATCATTTGAGGTGTCAAGATCCACCCTAAATCTGAGCCACATCTTCCAGTGGCAGCCCATATGAAAGGACACACACAAGAAGGAAGCTATGCCTTCTAATATCCCATATTAGAACTTACTTCTTTGTAATTCCAACATAAACCAAAGATGAACAGCTCGTTAGGAGTACCCTAGGATTCTACCACTAGATTGCAACTGCTGAGATATTTAACCTCATAGACTAAACAAATGCTAGAATCATGGAGATAGTCATTCTTGAATTAGATGGAGCATAACATAAAAGCCACTCAAATTCATTTGTTTTATCACTAGTATATCTTTAGAAAACATACCGGTAAATCATCTGAAGACACATACATTCTATTACTTGATTATATATTTTAGAGAACCTTAAATGACTAATTGTTTTATTACATCATTATATTCCTCCATTATATATAAAGATGCACCTAAGGAATATGCTATTTGAGAAATCTGGCATTCACATTTTTGTAATAATTTTTATTATTGTAGTCATAATATACATATTATAGTTACACATATGTATTGTTGAATTTTCATATTTGCTCATTTCTAATGTTCTTAACATTTATAGGTTTTTAAAGCTTCAAGGAAAATATTAATGAGTAAGAGAAGCATGATACTTGACAGAAAAGCTGAGAATTCACATATTTATCTCTATGCATGATGTAGAGTGAGCAAATCTTAAGTGGGACATGGATATAAACTTTTAACTTCTATCCCAGCAATAAATTTTGCCAATGACTCTATTTATCAAAACATAAATAAACAGTGCCACCAACTGGAAACTAGGTGTCAAAATGAGTGAGACTAAGAAGATATTTCTTACCCAAATCATTACAGGGATATAGATTAAACCTCAGTGTACACCTTTAATACATCCTCCTGTGCTTCCACCTCCTAAAGGCCCCCCAATCTTTCAAACAGTACCACAACTGGAGAGAAATTTCAAAATATGAGCCTTATGTTCAAAAATATGAGCCTATTTAAACTATATTGTCTATTCAAACTACAGTCCTGACAATTCTGGCATCCAGAGGCTCATGGCTGTATCATGGTGCAAAATTCATTCATTCAAATTTTAAACATCTTCATAATCTTTATCAGTCTCAACAATTATCAAGAATCCACATTCTATTATGTGAAAATTCTTTCCTTTTCAATAAACAGCCTATATCTTTACAATATGTAATGACACATGACAACACAGGTAAAACTCCCCGTTCACAAGAGAAAAATAGAGAATAGAGAGGTCAGATACACACACACACACACACACACACACACACACACACACACACACTGACCCAAAGTAAGAACAAAATATAGGAAGGCCCATACCAGCACCTACAGCTCCATGTTCAGCATCTGGGGCACATGATCAACTCACACAGACTCCAAAGTTGAATAGGCAACACCTCCAGTTCTGTATCCAGTAGCACGGTTCTCTCTCTCTCTCTCTCTCCCTCTCTCTCTCTCTCTCTCTCTCTCTCTCTCTCTCTCTCTCTCTCTCTCTTTCTCTCTCTCTCCTTTTTCAACCTGGCTCTACTCCATCCATGCAATTATTGTAAATGGATGTCTCTGATGACTATTCTTGTTAACTTTACTACATATAAAATTAACCTAAATCTAAGGTGTTGGCTATACCTGTAGGAGAAAAAATACTAAATTGCTTGAAATGTGAAAACCCAACCTAAATCCAGATCTTTTGAGATAGGACAATTCTCCTTAAATCTGGACAACACTATCTGGTGGAAGCCTCCATAAAGAACTCAGAAGAAAGAAGTTCTTGCTCTTTTTCTGCTTGCCCTCATTTGACTGGATGAGGTCACTCTCATAGGTGTTCCAGCCTCCTTTTGGGGGCTCCCAATGTAAACTGAAGACCACCTGAGATATACAGTCTTGGGAAATAAACAACTACTATATTTTTGAACTTTTTATCAGGAAATAATCATTGTTGAGATAGCCAACTTTGATCTCGCTATACATTACCCGGCCTGAGCAGCCTTTTTATAAAACCTCAGAGACCATATCAATCTTTTATCTTTCACATTTTTAAAAATCAGCAAAATATGGATGATTCTGAACAAGTTCTGTTGCCATTTGAGATGAAGTTTAGTCTCTATACTTCAGCTGTACTCCACTCAGCATGCCAATTGGTTGAGTCTGCAAAGTTACATTGTGGATAGTTTGCTTTTGAGCAGAAAAATTCTTCAATTGCATTCTTAGTTCAGGCTCCATCTTTTCAAACAAATGTACATTTTACCAAGTAGGAACCTTTGCTAGTTAAAGTCTTGGATTCATGACACCATTATTATCAGGCCAGTGCAGAACTGCAGGTTTTTCTTTCACACTTTTTATGTTTTCTCAGTAGCCACCTGGTCTGCAACTTCTAACTTGCTTACTCTTTTTCCTTGCCAATTGCATGATTTTATATCTTCTTGACATACATGAGTTTTTTTTTTTTTTTTTTTTTTTTTTGCTGTAGACATAAATAAGAGGTGAAGAGTAACCAGAACCAGAATGTTCTCCTGCCTTGTAATTTTCTCCACCACATACAATAGTCTTTTACTTTAAAATTTTCCCACTCAGGTTTTCAGGACAGAGGAATAATGAAACAAATTCGTCATCTGAATACTATATTAATAGACACCTCCACAGTTTCTGATATATTATTTTTTCCTCCACTGAAATATCATGGGCTCTGTCTCCACTGTCCATGTTTCTCTTAACTGTTTGATCATGCAAGCTCTGATTAGTATGCTTATCTCATAGTCCATCATTCTGTGACTTTTCTACTCTAAAAATTCTAAACTCTTCTATATTACTCTTTAAAAATATTTTCAAAACTCTAAGCTAGCCTGATCATGTCTTACTTTTCTTGCTACCATGAGAAGATAGTAGTTAAGAAGCAATTGAAGAGAGGAAGAGAGTCTGATATATAGATTGAGAAGTTTAGTCCATCATGGCAGGTAGCATACTGATGAGCTGATGTGCTGGTAGACAAGGAACTTAAGAAAGAGCTAAGAGTTCTAGATCTGGATCACTTACAGGCACAGAAAGAGAGAACCACTGGGCTTGGTTTGAACATGTGAAACCTCAAAGTCCACTCCTAGTGATGTACTTCCACCAACAAAGCCACACCTATTCCAGCAAGACTATACCTCCTAATAGTGCCACTCTCCACTGAATAAGCATTTAAATATGAGTCTATGTAGCTCACTCTTATTCAAACCACCACAACTCCTATATAATATCTTGCTTTCTTTTTTTTACACACCAAACTCACACACACATGTACACATACATACACACACATACATATCTTATATATATAAATTCTTGGACTTTTTATCAGGAAACAGTCATTGTTTAAATAGCATATATATCTATATATCTATATATCTATATATATATATCTATCTATAGATATATCTTGGGTATTTAAATACCTGGGTATTCATAAAATAATTATGTGTAATATATATATATACATATGTATATACATATATACATGTATATTTATACATACATACATATTCATTTGGTATAGATTATAACCAATTGATATGTTTTTCTCTGAATAATATTATTCTCTTGCTTTGGCTTTCAGATTCTCAGCATTACTTAGTTGCTTAGGATTCTTTGTCTAGGATTGAGAGACCTCTTCATCTTTGACAATCTACTATGAATCAATTCCTATGCCAATCTTCTCTTTGTATGTATCCTGTTCTTTACGTATCTGTATCACTCCTGGAATGTAAGTGCTAGATGTTTCAGGATTTATTCTTTTGGTTCAAGTTTGCTTTGCCTATTCAGGGAGTTTTGTGGTTGTGGGTGCATTTTAAAATGCAGATGCATCTACAAAAGTTCGCTGATAGAATTAGACAATGTTATTTTATGAATGTTTATCTAGGCTCAAAAAGACAAATATTATGGTTCCTGTCATAAGTGGATCATAAACTTTAACTCTTAAATTTTTATATCAAGATGTGATCACATATGAAAAGAGCCAGAATGGGGCCAGGTTTATTGGAAAAAATAGAGTCTTTAAGGTTGGGTGTGGGTAACAACAGTAGAACAATTTTGAAAGAGGGAATACTGGAGGGAGGGGACAGCAGGACAACTGGAGGCAAGGAGAAGTAGACAAGAGGAAAAGGTTCATTCAAAACTGAACATGTCTGCAAACTCTCCATGGAAACATGCCTTTACAAACTAAATTTGAGAATAAGAAAACATGATGTCACTGGCATTTTGAAGAGTAGTATTGGACCTGTAGATGGATTTGATTAGTATGATAATGTAACAGAATTGATTCTTCTAGTCATTGAGTGAACATGGAAAATAATTGTTTTATTATGTTCAGTCTTATTCACCAGTACTTTATAATTTTCATCCTAGAAGTTACTCAAAATTCCATCAAATAATATTGTTTTAAGATTTTTTGTGGTTGTTGAGAATTAGGTTGTTTTCTTATTTTATCCTCAGCAATTGAGTTTTTCATATGAAAAAATCTTGCTAATTTTTATGTCATTTTATATTATAAAACTTTTTTAGGATCATGCCATAAATTTAATAGTCTTCTATTAAGTCCTTAGAATTCTAACACATAAAGTTGTGTCACCTGCAAACAGGAACAACTTGAAACCCACTATTTCCTTTCTAGTTGAAAGTTTTTCATTGTTTTTATTGCCTAACTCCTCTGATGCAAAGAGTAGTGAAAGAAAATTTATCACATTTAATTTAAAAAAATTAAGTTTTTTTAGGATAAAAGGGAGACTATAAGTTTTCTTATTACTTGGTTATAATAACTGTCTGTCAAAGAATGCTAATTTTTTTCCTGTGAGAGTAAAAGTCAGGCTGAATCAACAACAGTAATGATAGAAATGATAATGAAAAGACCAAATATTCACATAATATGAATGCATTGCTATTATATCATGTAACTATAAGTTAAATACAATTTATTTATATAAATACTTTTCAGTATTTGAAATAACTACTATCTTTGTGCAAGTGTTTTCATTGGATAACTGTATTCTCCTTCAAATGTTTATGCAATTTAACCATGTGTTTTTTGGCTTTTTAAAAATAGCTTTCAATAACCAAAATGTTCACTTTTTATTTGTTCTTGTTCAGATGTTTGCTTACATTCTGCATAGAAAAAAGATGTAGTATTTGTGTGCTTATTATTGGACATTACAGACTTATCTATTCTATAAGTAATGTTACTAATCCAGGAAGCTGAAAACTGAAGTATGACCACCTGAAATAAAAACAAGAAAACAACTGATTTTCTATGTAATAAAATTCATATTAACATCTTTTGCAAATTCTCTATGACATAATATTTATGCCTAACATTTTGAAATTTCTTTAACACAGTTATTACTGATGGTGGATGTTTTAAATAGGGCTCAGAAAAACTGTTATGTGGCCATATTTAAATTAATAAGATTGATTTACAGTTACTCCTGTCAAACTGTTCTTAGCATCATCAAGTGGTCGTGGCAGTTTACATATGATAAAAATATATTTTTATTCAAATTCTTTTGTTTACACAATTATGATCAGGATTGTATCTACTATAAAATCTATGCATTTTAAAAGGCCTGGGCAGATAAGAATTGAAACATGAAAAAAAAATAATCATTCTAAATTAGTTACTCAGGGGATTAGGTTAGAATCCTAGATACAATATGAGGAAATTATTACTCTGTAGTAAAGGTTTCAATAAAACCTTATGCTCATTTGGCTTCTTAGAGCACCAGAGGAAACCTGTCTGCATAAATAGTAACTAAGTGGCAACATGGTTAGTGTTATTTCCCTATTAACTTTATGTTGTATAATGCTTACATAATGCTGTGAAAATGCTCACAATGAAGGGTAATGACTACAATAACACTTTATTCAATGCTTTAATTTGTCCCATGAATCGCCCAGGCCAGTGTAATTGCTTTGCTAATATAACACTGTTGTACAAACAGGTCATGCACAAATGGAATGGGTCCTTCTTAACCAGGCCATGCTAAGTACTTCTATGAAAGGGCTTTTCAAGCAGCTTTATATAAACATCTCATATTGTTCATTATCTTAGGGAATGCACACATTTACATAACTATTACATATTTATTTACAACTCATATACATATATAAACTAATTTTGTACAAAACAAAAAATGTACAATTTTAATATTGATTCCTATAAAATATTTGCCCCTACTATAGCTTTAGGCCACTTGCACCAATTTTGAGGATACTTACATTTAAATGAGGATTTGAGATATAATAAATAATAAATTGTGAGCAATCATTATATTACAACATAATGGAATATTTTACGTAAGTAAATTGCCATGTGGAGAAGGATTCAAATGATCACTGGGGATTGCAATGATTAGGGAACACATTTCAACAATCATGAAAGAAGACAATGTTGGTTTGCCTACTGATAAAAGGAATATGATTATGAATAATATAAAACATGCTTAAAATTACCTAAAAGAGATTTAGTGTTGTTAAAACTCAACAGTATAAACTATGACCTATCTTAACTCTCTTCAAAGAGTCATAACATTGTTAAAATCATGTCTAGAGATAAAATAAGATAAATTGAACTTCCATAGACTACAATAGACATAAAAAGCAAGCAATCCAATAGATAAAAAAATTTCCCCACTCTGGTATGCTTGATATTTGGGGCTCATAATTTATAGAAATTCCTCCAAGCAGGGTGATACCTGTGGGACTAGAACTAACTCATATAGATCTGAACTCTTTTTAGGCAAACTACAAATGAAAATAAATAATTAAGAAAATTATTTATGTAGTCATACTGCCTTTTAAAAATCTTTGTTTAGATCTATTATATTTTAAAATTATGTGTATGTAGGAGGGGGTAAGGTGGGTATACAAATATAGGTTACCACAGAGGCCAAAGAAGTGTATGACCCCTGGAGTTGTAGATGATTTTAAGCCACCTGATTTGGTTTCTGGGATTTCAGAGACATGGATAAGAGAAGTCATACACATACAATAAAATAAAAACTGAAAAGAAATAAATATTAAAAATTAAAATTGGTGCTGCTAGCCAGCATCTCTATACACCAGAGCTCCTTCATGTACTGAAGATGGTAGCTTCAGAGGACAAATTCCTTCACGTCCTGGTTGCTCAGCATCTCAATGTGATTTTGCAGAGTATTTCTGCCTTCACATCCATGAGCCCACTTCTGCTAGAAGACAAATTTACAGTGGTCTGCTTCTGTTCAAGCAAAATTTGCTCTTTTTTTAAGGGCCTATTGTCTGTGGAGAGTCCAAAGAACCAAACCTTAATGACTTTTAAGGAGAAAAACTTGGTGTCTTTCTACTCTTCTTTTGATTTTGTGTGTCCTACAAAAAAAGTTGCTCCTTTCTGTGGTAAAGTCAATGTGAACCATGAAGTGTTTACAGTTTCAGTGAATTTCCATGTTAACCATCTTATATGCATCAGTACACCAAGGAAGAATGACATTTGAGTCACAAAATTATCACACTGTTGTGTTAAGCTAAAGAAATAGCCTGTAACTGCAGGAAATAATTGGAAGGTTCTGGTTGATAATCAGAGACCTCTTTATAATTGACCTTAATGGTGTCATTAAGTACTTGAGTGTCAGTGACAAACCAGTAGGTACAGCATGGAAACAACCTTCCACTTGGTGAAGACTCCTAACTTGGGAAGACCCACGAAAATGTTTGCCTTTTCAAAGGAACCTAGAGTCCCCTCTAATAAAACAAGTGCAATAGCTTCCAAATAGTACTATGTGAAGGCATATCAGTTGGTCATTCCATGTCTAGTGTTCATCTGAAGCTTCTCCTGATAAATTCACAGTTGAAATCTTGTCAATATGCCAAATATAATTTATAGATGACAAAGCAATCATACCTGAGTTTATAAATCCAACCCCACACAATTTGTTTTATTACATAGAATAATGATTTGTTAATGAGGCTACTGTTTCCATAGTAGTCCTAACTGGAGACATCTTAATAGCTAATCAGTTCCCAAAGAGTGCCTGGATACCCATTTCTTAGACCATGTCTTCAGGGTGTAAACATTCTCCTTAGCCTTCCCTTAACCTTGATCCACACCACAGTATCTTTTTATTAAGGTCCTGACATTGCCTATTGCAATTCTGTGTACTAAACTGAATTCCCTCTTAGGTTAACAAAGGTTATACTATTACCTTACTATCATCAACAGTCTAAGTCTCAATGCATGTGTGATATAAGCACATGTGAATCATGTTATGAAAAACACAATAACAAAGTTATTTAATCAGTCATGCATGGTCCCATCCCCTGACAGAATTTTCATGGTAATTGTTCATAATGTATTTATTCACTGACAGTATTCATGTGTATTCTGAGATACTCATAAGGCATCATCCAAGAATTGGATTTTTTTAAAACACCATAACCATATCTTTCTTCAAGTACTGAATAAAAATATAGAATGAAAATATCAAAATATTTTCATTTTGACTTAAAAATACCTTTAAATGAAAATACTAGGCATCTAATGATAATTCAAGATTGTTTGTGCTCAAAAACAATCACACTGTATAAAAATAACAATCATATTAAACTAGATATCTAAATTGTGTGTGGAACAAAAAAAGGGGGTGTAGAAGAAAAATATTTAACAAGCATGACATTGGATCACAGTGTTTTGTTTCAGTGTTTTTTTTTTCTGTATTTAAAAATGTATGATTTCTACAATTGCAACTATTTTCAAAGATTTATTATCATCATGGAACAGGACAATAAGCTATTAATGATTTTGTAAGAGTAGGTCAGAGGAGAAGACTGTTCAGGTGAATAGTGCTTAGAGAAAGGCAGCTCTTCTCTGGAAAACACTCATCCCATCAATATTTTTACCTGTGCTAATTATTTTGCGGAAACATTTAACATTTACCAGGATTTATATATTTCTAAAGTCTGGAAATTGAGCTGTGAAAAAGAAAATCAGGAGATGGCAGTATAAACCAGAGAGTATGAAAAGTGGGCGAAGGGCCACAGGTAAGCAATGTAGTCAGCGGACCTCAGAGACAGAAAGAAATCTGAGCAAAGTTCCAGAGATATGAAAATGTCTGCCCAACAGCTGAGGTGATGGAGCTAAAATAGTGATTCTATGAATATTTAAATAAACTGGCACATTGCTTTTTTAAGATGGAAACCTTCTAGATTTTTAATGATGCTAAAAATTGTCTTCTTTGAAATATTTCCAGAAATGACCCGACCATACTCATTATAAAGGTTAGATTATATTCTGAGTTGCTAGGTGAAATTACTATTCTATTAGGAATTTCTTCTGTATTATTAAGTTATTGCCATGCTGTGAGTTACCAAGAGAAACTACTCAATAGTAACAATCCACTCAATGCTGCTAGTGAAACACTTAACAATTTCTTTATTGATCTTGGTTCCAAATACATCAAAACATTGAATTACAGCTTTGTTGAACTCTTCACCCTCCTGGTGTTCTCTGGAGTACAGCTCATTTTAAGTCCAAAAGTGTCTGGTTTTGACCTCTTAGGTTGAAAAAAACAGTAAAATTGACCCAAATTGTAGATAAAGGTTGCCTTTATTCAAGCTTCCCATTTTTAATATTTTCTCCCATACTACGTGAAATAAATATACTACTTGTCATTCATTTATCTTTAAAATACATGTAAATTTTAAATTTATTTTTGGATGGATTTTATATTCAGATGTTGTGTTCCTGGATCATATTATATTATAATACACAATTAGTATATTATAATATACTATCAAAAATCTAAGCAAAATAATATGAGTATGATAGGAGGTAATGAAATATAGTTCAAAAATGTCTAATTAAGGCCCTGCCAGAGGGTTTAAATTTCAACTTCATCAATTATTGGGATGTTTCTTTTACATCATATAAAATTTGTAACTGCAATAGTTTTTTTCTTTAAATAAAAAAATCTACCAGGAGGAGTTGTTCTTAGACTTTAAAATAATATGTGTGAACAATTAATCACTGTTGGCTAATTCACTGTTCATATCTGCTATATATGTGTGTATGTGTGTGTGTGTGTATGTGTGTGTGTCCATTCATAAGTACTGTGAATGCTAAAAAACCAACTTTATTAGATGAATAAATAAAAATTTCACTAGCCTCTACTACCTTTGTGTATACCACCTTATATTCAGAAAAAAGGACTTAAAGAATAAAAAAATCAGTGAAAACTGTATTGTATAAAAGCCCTAGATCCTATTACTGTAAGTCTTGTTCAATTTATAAGTATATAAATACGCTTATAAATTGACACAGACTTAATTTAATCACTTTGAATGAATGAATTATATTCTAACTTCTGTGAGAACCTATTTAAATCACATTTTTCCTGTCATGAAATATGTGAAATGTATTCATTTTGACTAAAGTAAAGTCACTTTAGTGCTTCACTATTAATCATAAATGTTCTCTATTTATCATTAATAAACAACATCATGAACACCATAATCTGTTGATTCACATTCACCACTTCAGTAGGATACACAGTCTTCGACAACTGAGATTTCACATTCAGAGTCACTGTCAAGGGTCAAAAGGAAATTATAAGGTTTGAATGAATTTTATGACATGATATTTTAATAGTTTATTTTGATCTAAAAATAAATTCATAATCTCACAAATAATTAGATAAATAGAAATTTACTAGAAGTAGATAACATTCATTTCCAATCAAGGTAAACAATCTGCATCATGGTGACATTTGCATTGCATGTTATTAAAGGAGTCTCCACGCTCATTACTTCACTGTTCTATGGCAAGTAGATTTTAACTAAAATGTTTAAAATAATGTATTATATGATCAAAGGTTCAAATTAATCCTTTCTGATCCAGATTCTGCCTTCTTTTCATTCTGACATAAATGTGGTCATATATGCTAAAGCATGTTCACCGCTTATTGTGAAAAACTCAAATAATCTGTAAAAAAGCAAGGCTTTATTGTACTAACTGATACAGAGTAATCAGCATTGCAGTATCCCATTTCCAACTCCAAAAGCTGTCAGACTGTGCATTGTGATTCTTATCCCCTCATTCCTATTCTGGCATGATATAATCTGAGAAAATTAAGGTGTAAGAACTTTATTACCTTATGTCAGATTTGGCAGAAAGATCGAAAACATCAGTCCTTTAATGTGTCTGGTCAGCACATAAGAGCTCCATTTTGAAGGTGTGGCCCCATCCTTCCTTGTTGCCCTTGCAGGAAGATCTTCCATGTGTTGAACAGATTTTCCTGTTACATTGTTATCTAAGACATTTTGACTCAGACATTATGCTTTAAATGTGTTCCACTGATCCAGCTAAAACTTTTGAGATAAAAAAATAATAGACTTATAATTTCCAAAGATGACTTAATTAACTAGTCTTCAATATTTTGGCAATATTTATTTTGTCAAGATTAAATTGATCTGTATTATGTTGTTATGAACTGTGTTGGGAAAAGGTCCATATCAAGTTTCTTTCAGTTCTTCATCTGCCTAAAACACCAAAGAAATTTAATCAAAATTATTCTCTGGGAAGAAGCTCTCTAGTAGTAAAAGAAGTGTTTGCGAACTGAGCACAGGCTCCTCCTCTAATTGATTATACTTGGGCTCATAAAATGCAGAGTAAATGAACTGCACACATTTCATCATGTGGCTATAAAACGAATTCATGGGAGGTGACTAGATTCATTACTACCAATATTGAAAGGCTACAGTAAAAAATTGGGAGGTAAATTTTAAAATATGTATTTCCCCAATGTCTCTATTATAAAACAGTAAAAACTCACTAGAAACAGTAAGTTTAAATTTTAACCATATGCTCAGAGTTCATATATGTTCTCGTGCCAAACACCTCTTTTTCTACAAACCTCTTTCATTTCATCCTCTTTATGGGAATCAATTATTTTGATATATTATTAAAGCTGAATTAGACATGTGCTTGCAATGCAGGGTTTGCTAGCCAACACCATGCTGAGTTCTTGGAAAATATCATAGCCTAGTGCTTTACTGGCCTCTATTGCCACAATCTCAGAATGACACTTCCACAAATGAGATATAATGGTACTTTCAGTTTTGTTTTTGTTTAAGGAAAAAAAAAAAAACTAAACAGCTAGCAATGAGAAATCTAATGTTTCTATAACTTTACAAAGAAATCTAAGTAATTCTTTTGGAATAACTCAGCTCATATAATTGCCATACAAGACACATCTATTTAAAATTTAAAAATTCACTTTCTAAAATGTTTTGGTTTCACTTTATAAATAAATTATCTAATGCATCCTATTTTGAATCTCCTATTCCTAGACATATCAAACTAAAGCTAGTCTGACAGAGAACAACAAAGGATTTTGCTGAATGAAGTATTAATACTCATTCCTTCATGCTAAAGAAGAACTGTGTTTTCAATAATCCACATGGCCTGTATTGTAGAACACACCCAGACCTTAGGAAATTTAGAATGCAGAGGTGAAGCCTCATTCATCACTGTGTGGAAATGTTAATAATTTAAATATCAATATCATCAAAGTTCAGTTAGAAAATGATGATGCAGTTTTAAGCATGATTAAAAAAAACACCAAGCACATAATATTAAGAGAGATATTTCAATGACCTTGGGTTTCCTTTAAGTTGTTTGCATACGTAAAAATAGTCCAAGCAGTTAAGAGATATTTTCTATAGTACCATTATAAAGAATAGAATTGAGGGCCTGAGACACGGCTCAGCACTTAAAGCCTGTGTTACATGTCCTACACCAACATGAGAATAACCTTCTGCAAGTTATTCTATGATTTCTACACATGTATCCTGGTAGGGGCAACCGCATCAAAATAAATAGACATTCACAGATACTTGGGTGCACATGCATACTCACATACAGACACACACACACACACACACACACACACACACACTATGTAAACAAATAAATAAATGTTTAAAATAAACAAGCAATAAAAGATGAGCAGAAAGAATTGATGTCTTAAAAATAGTATTAATAAATAATTACTGACATATCACAACAGTGACTATCCAAATGATCTTTCTAGAAACAGCAGTATAAAGTAAAATATGTGTCCTGCATACACATAATTAAATAAAAATAACATAAGCCATAGACAGAAAAGAAAGGGGGAGGAAGAGAGGGAGGAAATTAGTTTATGTGACCACTTCTATGATAAAATGTTATTCCGGGAAAGCTGAATTCTTTCTTTGATCCACAGTCAATCCTATTTGGCTCAGAGTATACTATCTTCTATGCCTTTGGACTACAAGTTCTTCTATATTGCAAAGGGGGTTAGATAGATGTGTCCTTTTCAATTGTTATAATGAAAAACACATTATCAAGACCATTTATGAAAGAAAGAGTTTAAGTGTAGTTGTTTCCAGAAAAATTTTAATCCCTCCTGGCAAGAAGGTAAGACAGTAATCAGCAGGCATTGTCCCTGGAACAGAATCTGAGAATTCACACCATGAACAGCAAATATAAAATAGACAGAAATCACTGAGAATACCAAGCATGGGCTTTGGCTTTAATATCATATTTCCTCCAGTAAGGACACACCTTCTTAATCTATCCAAACAGCCTTATTCAGGTGAATGAGCCAATGTAGAACATATTCATTCAAACCACAGCAATAGGTCTGAAAGTTAAGGAGTCATTTGCAGATTAAAAGGCAATGATCAGGATGTAAAGGGAATAAGTAAAGAAAAAATGATAATAAAATGAAATTAAATTTTAGAAAAGAGAGAAAGAAACACAGAAAAAATGGGTAACCAAAGACGGTCTTATGTAGATGGTGATATTTAAACAGACTTGGAGGTCGTAAGGAAATAGGCAATGTGTGTAAATACAAGGAAGACATTTTTAGATGAGAAGGTAACAAGTGTAGAGTACCCACGTCCAGTGCATGACCAATGTTAGCAGGGCCCTGTAAGGCTGAGGCAGAGTGAACCACTAGAATTACAGAGGGAAAATAGATGGTTACATCATGACAAAGTACATGAATAGAGAGTTTTTATTAGCTGATGTAAGAATTTCATCATCCACAAAAGAGAGATACCAAACAGCCCAGATTAAAAGTCTAAAACAGCATGGGCTTAATAACATATAAATATTTGGACACATGAGGGTTAACTAAACAAAACAGAGCTTTCATTGCAGCTAGGGTTAAACTATTCCAGACATGCTCTACATATATTTTGAAGTTTAAGTACATCAAAACTTATATAAAATTAAATATTGGATATGACAAAAAGAAAAAGTATTACATGAAGACTACCCTGGGTGTTTGGAAATTGTCATAATTCAAATAGGAAAGATAGTGGAAAGAACAAGCTTAGAAGTGAGAAGCAGGAGCTGGCTTCTGTGCCAGACTTGTTTTATTTAAAATATATATTTAAATGTGTTAATAGCCAGAGGCTTATCAAGTAAAGAAATTTTTAGAAAGCAATTAGAAAGAAGAAGTAAATAAATGCACACAATGTTACTAACAGCTCTGATGAGCTACAGACTGAGTTTTGGCTGCTGTGTTTAGTAACAAAATTAATAAAATCTTGCTGTCAGAATTGGATAAACAAATGTGGATGTGAAGGAACATACAGAATAGAATAAAACACACCTAAAAGAAAGAACAAATTACTGGAAGGATTAAATTCAAGAGATAAAGTAACATGAATTCTAGCACACATGTAGAAGTAAATTTTCAGGATAGCAATGTTAATAATTAAAGTAATATAGGAACAAAAAGTATCAACTGCCATTGGCAAAGTTATCTCGAGTGTCACAACCTGTCTATACTGGTAATCAGGACAGTTCACATCAGAACACTAAGAATCTGGTAAAAACATGTCTCTCTGTTTTCCTCGATTGAATCCAAGCTTAATGAAAGCACATGGACACATTTTTTTATTGGTTGTTTTATTTATTTATATTTCAAATGTTATCCTCCTTTCCAGTTTCCACTCCACAAACTTCCTATCTCCTCCCCCTCCCCCCTCTTCTATGAGAGTTCTCTCTCCTCTACCCACTCATGCCTGGACAGTCCTAGCATTGCACTATGCTGGGTCATGGAGCCTTCACAGTAACAAGGGGGCTCCCCTGCCATTGATGTCAGATAAGGCCATCCTCTGCTATATATGCAACTGGAGCCATGAGTCCTTCTATGTGTACTTTTTGGTTGGTGGTTTAATTCCTGGGAGCTTCCTCATATTCATCCCCTCTTTCTTCTCTGTCTGCCTCTTATCAAACCACAATCTAGATTCATGCTTAGAAGGTAATTTCAAAAGGAAGTTATAACTTCTACAGTTTTGAAAAGTCTATATGCTTGAAACGTTGTCTGTGCTTCTAAAGTCTTAGTGATTTACTCAATTCTTTTAAGATTCTCTTCCTATCTGGGTGTGGTGAGGGAAAGCCAGCCAATTTAGCTGCTTAACAGTCATTAGGAAATTCGAGTAGGGTCTAGCTGGTAGAGGTAAATGGAATTTGAACATCATCTCCACCAGAAATCTCACTGGCTGCTGGTATGATGTTACAATAATGGCAAATTTTATTCTAAATCATGAGAAAGTGAAACACCAAAAATATTCATGAAAATAATGACTACCTTATTATTTATTTTTCAATCTCCCTGGGAGCAAATTTGAAAGGAGTGCCTCTCTGAGGTAGAATTAAGAAAGTTTTGATAATGAATGGGTCAAACCTTTGTCAGGGCCTTTGTCAGATAACCTAATCAAAACAGACCTTGAAACTACATTAGACTTCTTCTGTGTGAGGAGCTGGATTTGACATACTCCTTAGGAGGAAGCTGTAACATCTTTCTAGCCAAATTGGGCTTTAAAGCCTTTCTTTCAGCTCATGATGATAGCATACTGCAAGCATCCTTAATGACAATTAGCAAGTATACTCTATAACTTCTAATGACAATATTGAAGGGCTTTTAGCGCCCTGAAGGACAGATTCCTGATTAAGACAGTAAAATGACAACCAAATATGCATTGGTAGAGTAGGTCTTCTAAAAACCACTAATTTACTCTGATAGAATATTCAGTTTTATTCAGTGATTGCTACTCATTAACCTAAAATCATGGCCAGATTACATTGAATTTAGACTAGGGTCTTTAACTTGTGACATGTGCATGCATGCGTATATAATACGTCTACTTGCATTTCTCCCTGGTTATTACGTGGACAACATAACAAATTTGAGAAATCATAATTGTATATTATGATGGGATTTAATAATTGTGTTAGGCTTCAAAATAGTCTTCAAAGGGGACAACAAGTAGCTCAGCAAGAAGTGGTACTTTGTGTCAAGTCTATTTTGTGAGACAGACCTTTCCTGGAGAGACACACTGCAGAAAGGAAGGCCACAATGGAGCATAGTAACTGCACCAATGCTCAACTTGGGGAATCTATGTATTTTTACTGTTTGCCAACAGCTGTAAGGTGAGGGCTAATTCACAAGAACAGGTCTAATTTAAAAGCATTTGCTTCACCAGAGAGCATACCCTGACTAGGACAAGGATGATGCCACCTAAAAACCTGCCATCTTGGAGATCTCTAAGCAGCTCACAGGAAGTTCCACAAACCAAACATCATGTTTTCTCTGCAGTTTGGGTGACCAGATTATAAATCGCCAGCAACTGTTTACTCTTTTCCCCTGCTGGATACATGTACTCAGGAATCTTAGTTTCTTGATTCCCTCAAATATGCCAACTTCTATTTATGACCTGGTTTCTCTATGAAGCTCAAGATCGCCCTCTGACCTCCAAATAAAAACATTTGAATTTGGAATGATGGTACAATTCCGAATGATAGGTCGGACAAATTCTGATGATTTGAATTGATCCCTGGAACTCATACAGTGGAAGTAGGAACCTACTCCCGTAAGATGTCCACTGATGTCCATACACACTCAGTGAAACATTCATTCATACACACACACACTACACACTCAGTGACATATTTATTCATATTTGCGCACACATATATGTACATATACACAGAGAGAGACAAATACTCTCACACATTCACACATACAAATGCCATGAACAAACAGAATAAATGTGTAAAAAGTTAATTAATATGCAGTAGACAACTTATACATACTTTCAAAGTTCAATTATTTGTACTTAAATATATATTCTTCATTTGAAAATTTTGTTTTTAGAATATTATAAATATGAGAGTAACTATAAACTCTGCATTATTAATTAGTGTCAATGTAGATATAAAAGGCCTAAAATTTGGCATAAAAGTACATTTGATATTCTGCCAAACATAATTTATCACAAATTCAATATGTATTTTATTGTATCTCTTGATTTTTAATTTTATTATGTGGATCTGCCTTAATAAATTTTTAACTAAACCTCTGAAAATAGAACCAGGAAAACACTAATTTCTTAAATAATTTATTTTTTTAATTTTATTATTTATTATTTAAAAATTATTATTTTAAATTATTTTAAATAACTAAATAAATTCACATTTATTAAATAAATTATTATTCACTAATAATTATTAATTAAATACAAATTTAATTCAAGTAAGTTTCAGGCACTAAGAAAAATTGTTATTGCACCAAAATACATTCGATTTGTGTTTGGTAGTAGTCCCAGACTTACTATTGGTTATTGATAAGTCGTAGAGAGCAAAACAACAGGACAATGACAGGCAAAGACGGGAGGCATTGTAAGGCTTCCTCTGACAGGGAAATAATGAATATTACTGGAAACTACAGTGAATCCTGCCAAAGAAGCCACATATTTCTCAGGAAACTGAAGGTCACTGTTGGAATTTTTAAGTTCCACTAATCAAAGAATTGAAAAAACAAAAAACAAAAAAACAACAACCAACAAAAAAGGCCAACTACAGTTTTATTATTGTTGAAAAGAAAGCATAACTTCAGGTCAGGACACTGCAATTCTAAGAAACCATGCTACTTTCAAACAGCCACACTCTGGATTGGATGGTGCTTGAACAAGGAAGGCTGGTACCTTCAGAGAAACGTAAGAAGTCCTCTGTCCCAGAGAAACATACTTAGACAATCTCCGCTGTCTAAATAAATAAATAAATAAATAAATAAATAAATAAATAAATAATAAAAACTTTTAAAAGGGGGAGACAGAAAAGGAGAAAAGGAGAAAGGCAAACCTTTCTAAATTCAGTGCTCAGAGCCTCATAGGAGCTTTGTAGCCACTATAATATGGGAAGGAAATATTGTGAAGGAAAAGCACATGATCTCATTAAAGGGATAATAGGATAATGATTCCTCATACCTCTTCATCATGGCTTGAGCCAGCTTCTTCCTGAAGGGTAGCCTTTTAGCAAGTATTGACCTGCCCAACTGAAATGTCAGGTATTCAGCATTGGAGGGGCAGGTTAGAAAGAAAGTTATGTCTGCAGTTGTTAATCTCCTTCACACATTCATCTAATTTTTTTCTATGCATTTTTTTTTACTTTGATAAAAATTGTTTTCCTCCCCTGCCTATATTTTCTCATCCCCTCTCCATGTCTACACTTAGTATTTTGTATACTGACTTCTTCACTGTATTAGATCTTAAAAGAAAAAATAGTCTGCTTAACCAACCTTTGTTGTTAAAGTAAGAAGGGATAGTCACACACTCAGCACCGGGGCAGTTCTCCTCAAATGCACATTACTCACTTTGGGAGTTCTGATCCTGAGACCCCAGGGTGTATCTAATTCTAGAGCTCTTAAAAAACTCCAAAGTCCAAGGAGATTTGTGATACCTAAAGAGGTACCTCTCCATCAGGGTAATTAATACTCAAGAGGACTAGATGCTTTGAAACACTGAAGACAGGTCCTCCATCCATCCCAACCTCAGTGCTGTATTTGCTTCTTACACTCTCAAATAAGTTGGAAAAACTAAACACAGACATATCCCACTTCCTAAAAAAATCATGTATCCCAACATCTACAATCTGAGTAGCCCTTGAAGAATGAGAGGATTGGTCCAGCCTGTAGAATCCTAGAGTAAGTGTGTCTAACAGTATTCCCTACTACACTAGAGAGGCATGCAGTCTCAGGGGGGAAAATGGCAACCACCATACACTTCTCTACTAAAGATGCAGAAATGACATAAGCAAAAAGAAAGATATAAGCCCAAAGGTTCAAGGGCCCCTGCCATTCATACGAAAAAAAGACTTCAAATTTTGAAACCTGACAAACAAGCTTGTCCAAGACCATTTTTTCCCTTTCTTTTTTTTTTTTTTTTCTCTTTTTGTTTAGTTTTCTATGTGACTCTGAATTTCTGTATACCCATTTAAGAGGAATTTTAGTTTATAATACATGTTAAAACTGATTTTATTTTCTAGCCTCTTTCATATATTCATCTAGTTTTGTCTATACATTTTTCATAGTTTTTGGAGGTTTTTTCTTATTATTATTTTATTTTCTCTCATGTTTTCCCCTCACCTCTCTATATCTATATTTAGTTTATAGTTTTATGACATTATCTATGTGGCTTAAAACATTCATATTTGTTATTCTCCTACTGGCATTTATCTTATTATGGTTTTTAATTTTTTCAAAATTGGGAATTTTTTTTCCATATATGCAGGGCTGTAGCTTGCACGTGGGCATGAGTCTTATTGGGCTGAGTTGTGGTTCCCCACTTGTCTGTCACAGCTCAGGAAGGCAGAAGTGCTGAAATTTGACTGAGTTCACTCCCCGAGCCAGGTGGACACTGGGCTGTGAGAAGCCACAAGGCTCCACCCAGGCGTGGAGAGGTCTCAGCCTAAAGTTCCACGGAGGGCAGAGCTCCAGAGTGGGGGTCTCCAGGCTGAAGCGGCTGGCTGGTTGACCAGTAGTCTCTGTCTTTGGGCTCCCAGATGTGGCTGGGAGCCACGGAAGAACTGAAACGCGAGGGCATATGAGCTGGACAGGCCCGCAGCCAAGAGGGGAAAGAGGGAGAAGCTCAGGCAGTAACCCATGGGATGAGAGACTCCTGGTTATGGCACTCGCTTGGCTGGATTATCGCTGGCTCAGCTAGATTGCATGAATTGGCAGGCCTCCATGGCAGGAACTTAAAGAGTAAAGAAGTCTTCTAGCAGGAGATTAAGCAGCAGCTCGGTAGTCAAAGGCCTTCTCCACAGTTCCCCAAGGCAGGGCTCCTAAGACATGAGGAAGTCCATGGTTTTCAAAGGTTTATTGTCATGGCGGAAAGTGGATGTGGCTGTACTCCCTCCCCTCACCTCCCCCCGCCCCCCAGGTTCCCAGGACAGGCCTGAGTTAAATAGGGAGGGAGGAGGGTCTGGGGAGGAATGCTTAATTGGCTATACCCTCTAGCCTTTAGGTATCTCATTAATATGGAGATCTCTTGAGGCTGTGAGGCCTGTAATTCACACCCTCTACCTGTGTGCTAAGTGACACAAAACTCTCTTTGGGAGGGACTGTAAGGGCATTGCCCTACATAACTGAAAGGCGTGGATTAGAGGTCTTCTGCCTCCGTGTCAGGAGCCTGGAGTCTGGGAGCAAGACTGAATACCTACTGTCCCATTAGGGTCCAGGGTTTGATGCCTATGCTCGACCAGGAACCAAGCTATCCTTTCACGGTCACACACACACACACACTCACATTGTTATTTGTTTTAAGTTTTATGATCCTGTTAATGTATTGGTTGGCTTTAGTTGATTATAAATATCTTGTCGTATCTGGTATGGTCTGATATGGCTTCTATAGCTATTTGTTTCCATCTAATTGTTACTGGAGATTGAGGCTTCAGAAGGAAACAGATCAATAGAAATGTACCTACTCTCAACAAAATCCAGAAGAGAAACCTACCAACAGATACATAGTAAAACTTTATTCTCCTATGTGTAAATGATATCTGCAAGGCTTGCTGTCTCCATCTGCTAACCTAGGCTTAGACTTGGAAGCTTTTACCCTCTGTACATTCTTACGTAGGCCTAGACTGCTTTCAGCCTCTGAGACTTAATGCTGAATAAGCTTAGACTTTCTAGCTCTCTCTGTACTCTAGATGTCTGGGCAACTCAGATGCTCTGGCTCATAAGTTTTCTCCAGGCTAATTGATTCAATCTGGCTTCTCTCTGATTTTCTGATTTGTTCTGCTGGCCTCATACTAACTTAGGCAACAGACTCAAATATTCTGGCTCCTTCTCATTCCCGGACTTCTAAATTCACCTGGGTCTAGCATTTTCTCTCTTCAAGTTGCCTCTGAAAACTCTCCAGGTAAAACTGTCTCCTCTCCTCTCTCTGCACTTCTCCTTTAAGTAGCATCCTTTTCATCTCCCTTCTCCTGAAAGTTGGACATATTCTATTCTGTGAAATCTTTCTCTGATTCTTCACTTTGTCTGCCTTTCAATTAGACATCACTTTCAAACGTGTGCTTCCTTCTACAAACTAACATTACCATCATTGTTTGGGATTAAAGGTGTGTACTAAGGGCAGAACCATACCACAACTAGAAACAAGATTTTTCAGTAAATAACATAAGCTTGGTTTCACGGTGTGTTCAAATATCTTGTGACAAGACACAAACAGCAACATAGAAACTCATGAAATACAACATGAAAAAAAGAAATAAAACGATGCCTCCAAAAGACCATAACCCCAAGCTCAGAGAGTGACCCTCTCTCAAAGAATAAATTGTGGATCACAGAGATACCCCACACCAACTGTTGGGTTCTACAAGTACATGCACACCCACACAAGTGTATATAGTACACACAAAAGAATGTCTTTAATACACTAGTAAAGAAGCATATGGTTTGACCACATTTAAACATAAAACTCAATGTCCCAGTTAGAGTTTCTATTATGCCTATAAAACACTATGACCAAAAATTAAGATCATGAGGAAAGGATTTATCTTACATTTCTATATTGTTGTTCATTATTGAAGGAAGTCAGCGCAGAAACTGAAACAGGATCCTGGAGACAGAAGCTCATACTGTGATCATGAAGGAGGTGCTGCAAACTGGCTTTCTCACATGGCTTGATCAGCCTGCCTTCTTATCGAACACAAGACCACAAGCCCAGGATTGGATCATCCACAATGGGCTGGATCCTCTTCCATCAATAACTAATTTAAAGCACACCATACAGGTAAACCTTATAGATGCATTTGCTCCATCAAGGTTCTTTCCTTTCAGATACCTCTAGTTTGTGTGTCAAATTGACTCAAGACTAGCCAACATACCCAAATTATTTTGTCTCCAAGAAACAATGTAATAAAACAAATTCTAATGCACAAAATGTCAGATAGGCATCAATGAGATGAAAGTAGATAATTTCAATGCTCCATTTACATGGTGAAATAAGTCATATAAATTAATAATAAAACTAGAAATTAATTACAATAAAAACTATAGAAATATAAAAAATAGACAGAGATGTATCAATATATTTTTGATTGACAGGTATATCACAGATGACTTTCATTTTAATACCTAGAATTAAATGACAACAAAAAGACAATTTACCAAAATCTTATGTATGTCTAAGGCAGTTCACATAAGAAAGTTTATATCCATGGATGCTTATATTAAAAAAATGATAAAGGTATGAAATTTTTTAAAAATTACAATTAATAATAATAATAATAATAATAATAATAATAATAATAATAAATCATGTGGTGGTTTGAATAAGAATTACCTCCATTGGCTCATGTGTAAACATGAGCTCCATTTGGTGAAACTTTCTGGGGAGGATTAGGAGGTGTGACCATGCTGGAATTGATGTGTCATTGGACGCAGGCTTTGGGGTCTGAAAAGCTCAATTTTATCTACCTCTACCTCCAGCTTATTTTTGCTCCAGTTCCACCCCTGACTGACTGTTACTGCTCCCCACTTTGGTAATCATAGACTCTCTATAGCTGCAAGACTCTAATAAACTCTTCTATATATATTGCCGTGGTCATGGTGTCTTCACAGCAACATGAAAATTAATGAAGACAAATTGAAAACTAAGGTGAGTAAATGATAATTAAATGTAACAATCATTAGGAACAAAATAAAGTATAAACTGAAAGTGCAGTATATATAATTGGTTAAGAGGATAGCTGAAAAATAAGTAAGATTAATTCATTTATAGTATTAACTGGCAAAGTTAGTCTTCCCCTTTTGAGGTTCTTAGTTTCATTAATAAACAAACTTAAAATCAGACTCACATGGCTTGCAGATGATTTTACTAAAGTTTGAGAGAACAACCACAGGGTAGGCAAGATGTAAAACCTTGGGAGCTTTCTTGAGGATGAAGGTATAATGGAGAAAGAAAACATGCCAGGTCTTTTAAGTTATGGCTCAAGAAAGCCAGCAGGTGCCAGCAAACAGGTGATGTTATAAGTATATGGCTGGTCAGAGATGTCAAGGAAGAATGCCCAGAGCATTGAAAAATATATACTGGGAGTTTGGCCAGTAATTGAAAGAAAAAGATATAAAGAAGAAAAGTAACTTTACTTCTCTGATTGCAGTTTAGAAAGGCAGGCTAACTGTGTTCTCTGGAAGTGGCTTCAAGCTTTGGCACTGCAGGGAGAGAATTTCAAAAGGTGAATTTGGATAATTTTATTAAAATAAATATCTTATCCTTTCCCCATTATAAAGCTTGGAATATCTTCACGTAGAGCTAGAGAAAGTTAAGATTCTCTCCTTGGGACCTGAAACCTCAATACAGTCCTGAAACTTTCATCATGTTATATGATAATTTAAGTCTGAAAGATTGTCACAGAAGCAGTCTATGTTCATGTTCCTCAACTGTCAGACTGCAGACATCCATATAAGGGCAAAAGTAGCTTCTATGCCATTTACTGTCATTGGAAACACAAATCAGGGACTTCCAGGTGGTCTGTGTGACAGTTAGACCATAGACATCAACATGGCTCAGTGCAGAAGCATGGGCATGGCCATCACCATAGAGTTCTGCAGCAGCACAGGCCAACGACATCAAGATGGCCTCCCTCCATCTCTTCCCTCCCCCCCCAAAAACAAAACAAAAACAAGTAACAGTATAGACAGAAAGCTATCCAAAAAAAAACTCTTCAAAACTGTGATTAGTATAGCTCTCCAGAGTTGATAGCTTCTGGCAGGTGTGTGGGTGGGGAAGGACTCAATTTTTTTAAGGGCCTGGAACCTGGGAGATTGACCAAGCTACAGTGAGTATATGGGCAACACAAATTACATCTGTTGTTGTTGTTGTTACTGCTGTTGTTGTCTGTGGTTTGTTGTTATATTTTGGGGGAGGTTTCAAGGGTGGGAGGGTTACCTGAGAGGACCAGGAAATGAATGTTATTGAGGTTCCAGGTGTTAAATTCCTAAATAACCAAAAGAAATTTTTAAAAAGTTAGTCTGAAAGATTTACTTTATTTTCCCTGCCAAAAAGAAAATAAAAACAGGATTCAAAGTCCATAAGAAAAGTATTTATACCCCTACACTTCCCAGTCAACTAGTATCTATTGAGCTATGTAACATAGCCACAGCCAAAACTAACCAAAACCAAGAGCAGACCCCAACTTAATAATCTTAGAGGTGAAAATGTTAAGGTTACTTCCTTACTACTTATTAAAGAAGCATTGAGAACATTTAGAAAGTACATTGAATATTTATATTAAACTTGCTTTTAAAAAAATCATAAACTTCTAGGTCTTACTTGACCTTACAAAATTAAACTGTAATAATATAAACATTCATTTCAGACATGAAAGTCTTTTGTTCCTCATGATAGTTCCTGGGAGACATGAGAAATGCTTAGAAATTTTATTCTGGTGAAAAATTTCAAATTTAAAGGATACTTTAAGCAGCAACTAGTTATGACTTATTCAGACCTACAATATGGGTAATACTTCCTCTATTCCCAATTGTGGCCCTTTGGCTTTTCTTCTTTAAAATTTGAATAATCAGGCCTGGAGTTGATCTAGCTTCAATATTACCTAAAAAGCAAGCAAGCAAACAAACAAACAAAAAACCCAATTCTGTCTACATCTGACATGCTTGATATTGCTGAGGCACTAAAAGTTAAACAGACTCACTGATAGGCAGAGACAGGGACAACAACCATACCTAGGGAATAAAGATGCTCAATTTCCAAGAGTGCTGGCTTCTTTCTCACCACCTAGATCAGAAAGGCCTGCCAGCTTCTAACAAAGGAATTGTAGGGGTTTCTTCTGGCAGCAGGCCCCTGCTGATGGACTGGCTCTACAGGCTCAGAATATGTTTACACAACAGTTATGCATCTGTCAGTCATCCTACCTTTCTTCAAAGTGACCAACCCTAAATTAGGGAAGAAAGACCCATCAATAATTTCAAAATCCCTTAGCCATCAAGGATAGGCCAGCTTTAGCCTCAGGAGTCCTTCACTTGGCTTTGCTGGAGGTCTTACCCTCTGTCTTCCTACTCTAAGTTTGTGCTTTTTTATCCCAATTAAAAGTCTTTCTTCAACTGAACATTCTACCTGACTAGAATTTCTCTTCTGCTACTTGGGAGCTAGAAAAATTACTACCCTTTGATTTCTTTAACTAGAAGTAGAAGAAAGAAGAAGAGGATAAGGAGGAAGAGGAGGAAGAGGAAGGGGAGGAGGAGGAAGAAGAGGAGAAGGAGAAGGAGAGAAAGAGGAAGAGGAAGAAGAGAAGGAGGAGGAGAAAAAGGAAGAAGATGAAGAGGAGGAGAAAAAAGATTCAGACCCCTAGGCAATAAAAACACCATCTTTCAGGATTCCAAAAACAAAAAAAAAAATCTCCCAATAAAATGACACACACTCAGAAGGTCCATATCTTCAAGCCTTCTTTGATCGATTTTGATCTTCAAGCCTTCTTTGATCGATTTTGATCCCATCCTTCCTGTTGTTCCTCCATTTATGCATATCAGGATTTACTAGTTAGATATTCTGAACTAAATTCACCTCTCACACTCTGACCTGGGAGATGAGCCCCTCTCTCCTTAACAAACTTCTTCATGGGTCTTCTCCCACACAGACTTTCTGCTCACACATCCTCTCCCTCCTCCACACAAGTGCCTTTGTAACATATCCACAAGTGTGGGTTTTTTTCCCTCTTAATGCTTTTTTAAAACTAACCTCTTTAAGCTTTGGGATCCAAACTTCTGGCCAATAGATATCGTATTCTTTGACAAGGGTCAAGTTGAGATCTAGACACACACCCCATACTGCCTGGAACAAGAAAGGTTAGTGATGCGTTTATATTAACTTAGGTGTGCCATAATAGAACTGTATCTATGCTACTACACCCAGTGCGAGCCACTAGAGCAAAAGCTGTGGGAGCAGCAGCAAGGCACAGCATATTCATCCTTCTGAAGGACCCAAGCAATTACTTCACCTTCACCAAGACCATCTGTGAAATCAGGGATCCAACTTCAAAGTAGAAATGAAGCACGTAGCCTGTTTTCCAGTTACATAGAGCTTGTGTTTGTTCTAATGAACTGGAGACGCAAGCTGTCTTGGGTACTAACACTTGCTCCTTCTAGTCGGCAAGGCCACAACTTTTGAAGTTAAGATGCCTTCCCTTTTCTTTAATATTTTATTGATTCTTTGTGAGTTTCCCATCATCCATCCCAGGCTCACTCATCTCCCTGTCCCCTCATATATGCTTTTTATTCTCACAATCCCCCCCAAAAAAAACCCACAAAATAAACAAATGAACAAACAAAATAAAGCACAGCAAACATCTTATCTTGGAAGTTGTAGTATGCCACCATGAGTTCCATTCCATATCCTTCGGTTCAGCCATCATCACTTACATATCTCATTGCAATGAATCATTTGTCTGGTTCAAGATCTCTGGCTTCTGTGACACCATCAGTAATAGATCCTCAACAGGCTTCCTCCAGATTATCTTGTTGATTCCCTGTGTCATGGAGATCTGCATCTTTGGATCAGTTGAACTGGTCCTTTCATTCATCCCAACCATTCATTCATCGATGGTATAGGTTTTGAGGTCAGTCAACTCAGAGTCTCAGATTTGGTTCTCGGTGGTCAGTGTGCCAGCTCTCCCTTATCTGTACTATCAGGGCAAGCTCTACAGCATTGCTCCTTCTAAGCCACCCAATGCTGCCATCAGTAAAGGGCAGGGTCAGCTCTCCAGCACCCACACTTCCAGAGTCAGTCCCACTGTGCTGCTCACTCAATGTATTGGTTCCCACTCTCCCAAGTGCTGAATCCTGTGAATGCCTTTAGTAGCTCCCCAGCTCTCACACGCTAGGGGCTGGTTCACCCCTGCATTTGCCGTCAGGGCCAGCTTCACTGTGTTGGCCAGGTGAGGTGCAGTCTCCCAAGTGCTACAGCCAGTGAGTGGACATGGTTAGTTCTCTCACACACATCCTTGGGGCACCTCTCTCGACAACCACAGATGACAAGAAAGGAGGTCATCAACTCCACATTTTATTTCCATTAACCTGCCAGGAACTCTCAGATGAAAGGGACTTGTCCTTTTTTTGTAATTACCACTTATTGAGGCTGCTGTCTGAGATGGGCTGGAGTTCTAACCACGTCCGCGCGAGACAAAAGGTACCTGTGTTTACATCACCACCAACACCAGGGCCTTAAGCCATCATGTAGCTTTTGGGAAAATGTCCTAGTCCTTCAGGTACAGGTGATTCTCTTTTTTCGTTATTTTCAGCAGTTTATATTTCATTGTTTATAAAGTATTTCCACATCAACTGTTGTTCTCTGTAGCTGTTTTACAAATGATGAAGCCAGGACTCGGAGAAATGAAAATATGCAAGTTGCTGGAAGCAAGACTGGGAGCTACACATCTAAATTCTGAACTGTCTTCTGCTTCTGTTCTAAACTACATTGTTCCTTTCACTGTCCTATATTTTCCCCTTTAACTGAAAACAGATTTTTCTTACATAATATATACTGATAATAGTTTCTCTTCCTTCTATTCCTTCCAATTCCGTCCTATGCCCCCTCAACTGGATCCCTCCCCTTCCTGTCTCCCAGTAGAAAAGAAACAGGCATCTAAGGGATAATTATAAAATAAAATATAAAAATATAGAACAAAAACTATACATTAACATAAATAAAGAAGAAAGAAAGAAAGAAAGAAAGAAAGAAAGAAAGAAAGAAAGAAAGAAAAGAGCTCAAGAAACAGAGACTAACACATTCATACACCCAGGATTCCCATGAAAAAAGCAAACTGGAAGCCAGAAAATGTATGCAAAAGACCTGTGAGGGAAAAAGAGAGAACAAAAATATATAAATATACATACACAATATACATACATATATATGCACATATGCAGAACATATACATACAAATGCATATATTTCTTTATTTTTTCTCTACAGGTATATATTAATATACCTATATAATACATGCATATTAAAATTAAGAAATATTAAGTTAAATTTAAAAACAGGAAAAAGCCTGGACAGACATCGAGAGACAACAAAACACCAAAGATGGCAATTGAGGTCCTTTTCTTCTGGACATCAACAGCTAGACATGTGGCCTATCCTTTAAAAGTAGTTGTTTCTCTGGGAACACTACTGTGGAAAAATCTAAATTTTCATTTGTAAGTTCTAGTCAATGGGAAATAGATTCTGAACTAGGAATAGAGAGATATGCCCACTACTTGTATGAGCTCTACAACCCCATCAGGTACAGATTCATTTAGGTACTGTGTGTGCTGCCTCAGTCTGTGTAAGTCCATATGTGCATCCATCCTGTTAATTTATAAGGCCTTGTTATCTTAGTGTTCTCCATTTCCTCTGGCTCTTACACTATTTCTGACTCATCTCTCACAATGTTCCCTGAACCCTGAGGGGAGGAATTTGATGGAGACATCCCTTTCAGATGTAAGTGTTCACACTCTGGCTGTGGCATTTTGTATTCATTCCCATCTGCTGCAGGAAGAAGCTTCTCTGATGATGGCTGAGCAACACACTGATCTATAAGCACAGCAGAATGTCATTATAATTTGTTTTACTATTTTAAAAAAATAGCACTAGTATTTAGTTTTAACCTGGGTACTTAGGCTATCTAGTGTCCGGTTCTTGATCACCCAAGTAGTATCCAGTGTGGGTCTTAACTAAAATCAAATACTGGTTGATTGTTTTCACAAGCTTTGTGCTGTCATTGTAGGAAGGACATGATTATAGAGCAAAGGGATTGTGATTGGATTATAGGAGGCATAACTTAAAGAAAACATTGAGAAAATCAGACTTGTTAAGCGTGTGATTCTATTTTCTTCAAAGGAAGTGACTGACTCCTAGAGTGAATGTTGTCTGACAAACTGCTGATTTTTTTTTTTTTTTTGCTCTTGTATGCAGCCAGCCTTCGTGAATCATTCAATATCCTGGGCATTATTTAAGCCCTAATCCCGAGCCTTGCCTCTGTAAATAGAACCTACCCTGTAGATAATCTATCTCTATGTTTATTAAAATTTATTCTCTTAGGACCTTTCTCTGAACACTATTTATCAATCAATAGAGCTCATATTTTATTGTAAAGGTCACAGGTGCTTTGGTACATCTCCAGAGATTTTTTCTATGCCTAAAGGTTTGTTGTGATTATTGTCACATGGAAACTACTTTCCAAAGTTTTACTGTGGTTAAATATGTAAGATAAATAAACCCTAACTTTGGACATACTGTATCTGAGACTGTAAAAGTGATACTGACTAAAGTTTCATTCTTAATTTGGCATAGACTGTCTCCATGCAGAGAGTGAGGTTCTTAGAGATGGGGGAAGGTGTCTCTGACATAGATTGGAGTTTATATTTCTCATTTGGGGCAATCTAAACTATATTTCTGTACCAACAGTACTATCACATAGTTCGTAGAGAATGTTTTATTTAGGTACCAGATTAACTTCTCCATGTTCATCAAATTTTGTAGGTTTTTGTCTTCAGCAATGGACTCTTGTTCATAGTTTGTGGAAAGCAACTTATAGCCTTAGCAATGCTATGTGTTTGGGAGTGAGAAGTAATTTCCATAGGATCCTTTTGTTAAATACCTCAATTAGATGTAACCTAACATTAAAACTAGAAGCTTTATTTAGTGAAAAGAGATGCCCAGTTGGAGCTCTGTCTCCCAAATTATTGGACAATTTTATTTAGGTTGCCTTCATATATGTGTAAACTTCAGGAAGCTTCTATTATATTCAGTTTTATATTATCCCTCACATAGCCCTTAATTTTACTGTCTTTCATTCATCCCCTCCCCACTTGATCTTTCCTCCCTCTATCCATCCATAACGATCTATCCTATTTGACTTTCTTAAGAATCTCTATCTGTTCCACATCTCAGTGTCTTACTTTTTATCTGACCTCTGTTGCTTTATGCATTGCAGCTTAATTCTCATTGACTTAATAGATAAAACTCACATATTAGCAAATACATCTTCTATTTGTCCTTCTGAGTATGGATACCTTACTCATGATGATTATTGCTAGTTCCATTCATTTCTTTGTGAATTTCATGATTTCATTTTTTTTTTATCTTTTAATGGCTGACCAATACTCTCCTATGTAAGTGTGCCTCGATTTCTTTATTCATTTTACAGTTGAAGGATAGCAAATTTGTTGCAAATTTCAGAATATTGTGAGTATTCATCAGTAAAACTGTTTTACTCTGTGGTAGGGCAAAGCATCAGGGAAATAACTAAGCATTTGAAACGTTCTTTAAGTGCTTCTTAGCCATTTGAGATTTCTGTTTTGAGAATTCTCTGTTTAAATCTGTACCCCATTTTTAATTGGGTTGTTTTCTTAATTGTTATTTTGAGGGTTCTTTATATATTTTGAAAATATTAGTCTTTTGTTGGATTTGCAGTTGATATAAAAAAAAAAAAATTCTCCTGCTATAGGCTGCCATGTTTTCCAAATGACAGTGTCTTTGCCATGCAGAAGCTTCTAAGTTTTATAAGGTGCCATTTATAAATTGTTGATCTTAGTGCCTGTGTAGGAGTTTTTTTCTGTGTGAATGCTATTTCTTATTTTCTCTTCAACTGAGATCAGTGTATATGGCTTTATGTTGAGATCTTTGATCCATTTAGGCTGAGTTTTGTTCTGGATCTTAAATGGATCCATTTGCTTTCTTCTACATGCGGCCATCCAATTTGATGAGCACCATTTGTTAAAAATGCTTCTTTTTTTCTCCTGTATGTAATTCTGCCTACTTTATCAAAAAAATTACATGTTCATAGTTGTGTGGATTTATGTCTGCATCTACTATTTAATTTCGTCAATTAATATGTTTGCTTTTTTTAACAATTCCATGTAGTTTATTTCTATGACTCTACAGTACAGAAATCAGAAATTGAGATTATTTCTTCATTATTCAGGATTGGTTTAGCTATCTTGTTTTTGTTGTTGTTGTTGCTGCTGCTGTTTTTATGGATCAGATGAAGTTGAATATTGTCTTTTAAGATCTGTAAAAATTTGTGTTAGAATTTTATTGGGATTGAATTTTATCTGTTGATTGGTTTTGATAGGATGGAAATTTTACCAGATTAATTCAATGAGAACATTACCATGGGATATTTTTTATTTTCAATAGCTCTTTCAGTGTCTTCAAATTTTTATTATACAAGTCTTTCACTTGCTTGGTTAGAGTTATCCCTAAATATTTTTACATTATCTGAGAGTATTGTGAAATATATCGGCTTTTATATCTAGTTTCTTTGCTGAAAGTATTTATCAGCTGTAAGTGTTTCCAGGTTTGCCAGTACAGACCAAGGACATCCCCACAATCCTCAGCAGCAGCCTGGAACCCAGAGCTCAATTTGGTCCCTAGTGGCAACACTAACCACAGACACCAACAAGTTTCTAAGCAGCAGCAGCAGCAACAAGGACAAAGGACACGATAATGGCTTCAGACAGCACATCAACATGGCCTCCAACAGAACATGCATTTGTGTTCATAAGGGAAACTGTTATATAATTGTCTTTCTTTTTATTGTATCTTTCTGTGGTACTGTGTCCTCATAACATGAATTGAGCAATGTTCCTTCTGTTTCTATTTTGTTGTGTAATTTGAGCAATATTGACAGTAACTCTTCTTAGAAAGTATAGTGGAATTCTGTGCTATAACCCTCTGGTCCTGACATATTTTAGTTTGGAGATTTTAAATTACTGATTTTGTTGCACTAGGAAATATGTCTGTTTAAATTGCCTATCATTTCACTTTGATAAGTGGTGTGTATATAAAAAGTGCTCTATTTGTTTTAATTTTTTCAATTTTGAGGAGTATGGGTTTTTAAATGTAAGACCTTATAATTCTCTGAATTTCCAGCTGTGGCTTTCTGCTCTTTTCATTTCTAATTTTGTTAATTCTCTCTTTCCCTTTTAGTTAATTCAGATAAGGTTTTACCAATCTTACTGATTTTGTCAATGATCTGTCTTTTTTTTTAAATTTTTTTGTATTGTTTCTGTTTTCCACCCCTCCTCACACTATTGAATTCACCTCTGAGTTTTATTATTTATTGCCAACTATTCAGTTTAGGTGATAGTTCTTGTGTTGCTCTAAAGTTTTCAGGTGTGCTCCAAGGATCTCTCTAAATTTTTACGTGGATACTGAGCACCGTGTACTTGCCTGTTATAACTAACTTCATTGTGTCCCATGAGATTCAGTATATGCCCTAAAGGATATGCATGTACTCCCTGATAAGTGGATAATCATCAACAAAGTAGAGAATACTCAGGATACAACCCACAGACTATAAGAAGTTGAGTAAGCAGGAAGGCCTAAGTGAGGATGCCTCAATCCCACTTAGAAGGGGGAACAATATTTTCACTGGAGGCAGTGGAAGGAAGGGACATGGGTGGGAAAGAAGAGAGAGAGGGGAAAAGGGAAACAGGGAAATGGGAGAGAAGCCCAGAGTGCCAGGAGAATGAATTGAAATATGCAACCTGGGGGTGGAAGGTGGGCAACCCTCTAGAAAGTACCAGAGACATGAGATGTGAGACACTTTCAGGACTCAATGAGGGTAACCTTAACCAAAATGCTCAACAGTGGGGAGAGGGAACTTGACAAGTTAACCTCCAGTAGATATACAGGGCCTCAAATAGAGGGACAGAGTTACCAAACCACAGTCAAACTTTCTGACCCTGAATTGTTCTTGTCTAAAGGAATGTCAAGAACAAAGGCAGAGAAGAGGCTACAGGATGAACTTAGAATGCTACAAAGGGCAGAGCTGGAGAAGTGACACCAGCCCTTTGGAGGAGTCCAGTATATTATGAAACAGGAAACTGTAACATTGAAGCTGCCTTGGAGACCCCAAGATTTTTGAGATGTCAGAGCCATAGGATATCTCCTGAGAAATGCTGCTAACAGGGAGTGGAATGAGCCCACAAAAAGGAGTTTGTTCCAGTCAACAACGATGAAAAAGGAATCGGAGACCTGAAAACTGTTTGACTTTAGATATAGAGACACAGAGTTTGTAGCTGGCCCAGTTGGTCTTCTGTCTTGATTTGGGGATTACACTTATGTAATTGGATGGATCTCAGAAGAGGCTTTGAACTTTGGACTTTTAACACTGTTGATACTGCTATAGCCTATGTAGACATTGTAAGTTGGACTAAATGTATATTTTTGTTATGCTATGTCTAGATATGGCTACCATAGACTCAGGTGTTTGAACAAACCTGTGGAGCCAGGAATTAGAAAGTCATGGTTGAATATGCTTAGTCCAGGAAATGGCACTATTTGGAGGTGTGGCCTTGTTGGAGTAGGTGTGTCACTTGTGGACATGGACTTTAAAACTCTCATCCTAACTGCCTGGAAGTCAGTCTTCCACTAACAGCCTTCAGATGGAGATATAGATCTCTCAGCTCTGCCTGCTTGGATGCTACCCTGTTCCCTCCTTGATGATAATGGACTGAACCTCTGAAACTGTAAGCCAGCCTCAATCAAATATTGTCCTTAAAAAAGCTCCCTTGGTCATGGTCTCTGTTCACAGCAGTAAACTCTAAGACACAATCTTTCTGAGACCGATTCTGGTTCCCAATATTGTTACAGATGAAGAAAATGACCTGACTTTCCTACTCCTGGAAAATCCTTTCAAATACTTACATGCCCCTCTTTGTTCAAACAAACTCTGCTGCCACCTGTTGTCCATTAAAAACACAGTCACCTACTATAATTGTACCTACCATTTAGCTAATGGGCCATCTGACTCATCCTTTTTCTTGTCCTAATGAAAATTCTTGCAGGACTGGTGGTTTCTTTGCATCAATTAATTTCCCTGTCTCACCACTTCTCAGAAAGCCTTTAAGAAGTTTAAGATCATTATACAAAGAGATAAGAATGGATTTCTACATGTTGTTTTCCAGTTGAACCAGCAACATTTGTTAAAAATTCTATCTTTTTCCACTGGACAGTTTTAGCTCCTTTGTCAAAGATCAAGTGATCATAGGTGTGTGGGTTCATTTCTGGGTCTTCAATTCTATTTCCTTGATCTCCCTGCCTCTCTCTGTACCAATACCATGCAGTTTTTATCACTATTGCTCTGTAATACAGCTTGAGGTCAGGGATGGTGATTCCCACAGAAGTTCTTTTATTGTTGAAAATAATTTTCACTATCCTGGCTTTTTTGTTATTCCAAATGAATTTGAGAATTTCTCTTTCTAACTCTGTGAAGAATTGAGTTGGGATTTTAATGGGGATTGCATTGAATCTGCAGATTGCTTTTGGCAAGATGGCCATTTACACTATATTAATCCTGCCAATCAATGAGCATGGGAGATCTTTCCATATTCTGAGATATTCTTCAATTTTTTTCTTCAGAGACTTGAAGTTCTTGTTATACAGATCTTTCACTTGCTTGGTTAGATTTATACCAAGGTATTTTATATTGTTTATGACTATTGTGAAGGGTGTCATTTTTTTCTCAGCCTGTTTATCTTTTGAGTAGAGGAATGCTATTGATTTGTTTGAGTTGATTTTATAACCAGCCACTTTGCTGAAGTTGTTTATCAGGTTTAGGAGTTCTCTGGCGGAAGTTTTGGGATCACTTAAGTATACTATCACATCATAAGCAAATAGTGATATTTTGACTTCTTCCTTTCCAATTTGTATCTCTTTGACTTCTTTTTGTTGTCTAATTGCTCTAGCTAGGACTTCTAGTATAATATTGAATAGGTAGGGAGAAAGTGGGCATCCTTGTCTAGTCCCTGATTTTAGTGGAATTGTTTCATGTTTCTCTCCATTAAGTTTGATATCAGCTACTGGAAGAATTGACAAATGGGACCTCATAAAATTTCAAAGATTCTGTAAGGCAAAGGACACTGTCAATAAGACAAAACTTATAACCAACAGATTGGGAAAGATCCTTACAAATCTCACATCGGATAAAAGGCTAATATCCAATATATACAAAGAACTCAAGAAATTAGACTACAGAAAACCAAATAACCCTATTAAAAATGGGGTACAGAGTTAAACAAAGAATTCTCAACTGAGAAAATTTGAATGGCTAAGAAGCCCCTAAGGAAACGTTCAGCATCCTTAGTCATCAGGAAAATGAAAATCAAAACAACCCTGAGATACCACCTCACACTAGTCAGAATGGCTAAGATCAAAAACTCAGGTAATAGCAGATGCTGGCAAGGATGTGGAGAAAGAGGAACACTCTTCCATTGTTGGTGGGATTGCAAGCTGGTACTTGTGGAGTGCCACCACTCCGCTCTATAAAGTCTACTGTTACCATTGAGATCAACCGAGTCTCCATTCTTTCATTGCCTACTGCCCTTTAAACTTTCTTACATTTACTTACTTCTCATAACAATAGCTTCCATAAAAAAAAAAAACAAATGAATAGAAGTAAATTACTTAGGAAGAAACATAGCCAAAGTATGTGTGAAGCCCACTCCATTGACTTTACTGAGGCACCAAGGACACTAGAAGACACTAAAAGATAGAATGTTTCTCAAGTTTGTGGATAAGAAAAATAAATATTGTAAAAATAGCAATTTCACTAAAAGCAATCTATAAAATTAAAAATATAATCACATCAAAGTCAAAAAGGTGTTCTTCACATAACCATACATACAATTCCTAAAAATGTAACAAAAGAACACAAGTCTTTGTAAAGCCAAAGCAATCCTTAGCATAGACAGCATCGCTTGCAGTATAATAATTATCAGATCTCCAATTATATTACAATGCCATATTAAAAACATAGTGTGGTACTGCACAAGACAGATCTGCAAACAAAAACAAAAAATAGATTTAAAAACCTGAATTAGCCTCTTATAGTGAGAGTCACCTAACTTTTGAGAAAGATTTAAAGAAACTTTGGAGAAAATGCAGCACTTTTAGCATCACTGGGGAAACTGAGTTTTTATATGTAGAAGAATGATACTAAATTTCTACTATATGTATGGTAGGAATATATATGCATGTGTGTGTATATATGTATATAAACTGATCTCAAACAGAGATTCACCTGACTCTGCTTCCTAAGTGCTAAAATTAAAGGCACGTGTCATCACTGCCCAGCTCATAGAATTTATTTTGATCATATTTTCCTCTTCTCCCAACTTTTTCCAGATGCCTCTTATTCATCTACCTAACTTCATTCTCTCTGTCTTTGTCTGTCTGTCTCCCTATCTCTGTCTCTGTCTTGCTATCTCTCACACACACATAAATACAAAACACAATGAAGAAATCAAAATAAACAAAAAACAAAAATAAAAAAATAACCAAATATCAAACAAAATTAAAAGGACAGGACATACACACACACACACACACAGTGCATTTTGTACTCTTCAAGTAAGTACTTCTGGGAATCATGGGACCTGCTCTGCAATGTAAATGATATGTCTAGTGTGATTTCATTGGAGAAAACTGATTTTTCTTTCCCATCACTTATTAATTGCAAATAGCTTCTTCATGTAAGGTGGAACTTCGGTTCCATCTATTTCTCTATCCTGGGACTATTTTCCCCAGTATTCTTTTTGGTGGTCCTGTAATTACTGTCATATTCATTATAGTCCATGTGTGTATCACCCTACATGTGTTCGAAAGATAGTTTTCTTGCAGTCATTCATCTCTTCTGGTTTCTAATATCATTTTTCAAATTTTTTTTTAACTTATTCACTTTACATCCTGCCTACTACTCAACTGAAGTCAATCCCCCAATACTTCCCTAATCTCCCTCCCCTTCTCCTTTGAGAGGGTGCTCCCCAGTGGGAATCCCCCTACCCTGGCACTTTAAGTCTCTGCATTGCTAGCTGCATTCTCTCCCACTGAGGCCAGACAAGGTAGCTCATCTAGACAAACATATCCCACATACATGATTCCTATTCTATTTATATCTCTGGTTCTTGGCAAGGAGTATCAAAGAAATTCCATTTAAAGTCATTTCTCCATAGTTCCCCAACTCTCAATATACTGTTTTGTTGTGTTTATGTCAAATCACCAAGAAACTTCTCTGAAGAGTGATGAGTGATGCACTGATTTTTTGTATGTAACTGTAGAGTGCAAAAGGTCCTTGTGCTCACAGATGAGCACTAGGGAATCCAAGATACTAAATACACACGGATGTCTCTTCAGCAAAAACAATGTATAACCCGATTTCTGCACAAAAGGCTGGCATTGGATGGAGTTTACCGACTGGTGATGGATATCTGTAGAGACACACTACATCTGACTTTCCCAGACTTTTATATTTATCTAAGTCATGCTCCCTAGACTCTTTCTCAGTCCATAAAACCCATCTTTATGAAAGAAGTCATATGTACATTGTAAGAATTTCAGTGTAATCATGTTTTAAGCTTTATTGTATACACAAAATTGAGCTAATTGTCATCAGGAAACTCCCCCCCCCAACTTTGCTATGTTTAAAAATTCCTAAAATATGCTCCAGTGGGGGAGGGGGGCTATGGAAGGGTATCCTGGTTCTTGGGTTGTGGGTTTGGCCACACCCCCAGAACCCAGGCTCCTGACTTGAGGTCTAATCTCCATTCAACTTGCACCCTTCAGTCAGTAGGACATTCAGGCCCTAGAGAGATTTACATATTAATGAAGTACCTGAAGACCAGAGGGTGGAGCCAAATAAGCATTCTTCCCCACACCCTTCCCCCTCTTTCCCTCCCTGTTTAACTCAGGACTGCCCTGAGTTTTACTGGGGGGAGTGGGGGGCGGGTGCATCCAGACCCATTCACCATCCCTCAAGTCAATCAACTGGTTTTGGAAACCCAAGGACTTTCTTGTGTTTGGGGCCATGCAGTGAGGAACCCTGGAGCCACAGCAGCCTGGCCTAACTTCCCAGTGGAGGAGCCCTGTTTATCCAGCCACAATTACCAACACTCCAGAAGTTTAAACAATACTGGCTACTGAGTCTTGTGGAACCAGATTTCCTTCTCTTTTCATGTGGATTGCTACTCTACTGGAGCTGGTGTTTGCAAGGACTGCCACAGATAACAATGTGGTGTTATGTGTCTTTTGTTGCTGTGCTTCTTTAGCTGAATGGTAGTAGGTTTATTTTTAGTTCCCTTGATCAATCTGGCCTCATGTTATTGACCATGTTAGCAGTGTTGAGTATGAATTCCATCTCATGGAATGCACCTTAAATGTAGTTAGAAAGTGGTTGGTTACCCCTATAATAGTGTGCTACTATTACACTAATATATGTTTTGGTGATTATATTCTATTCTGGTGTTATGGATTTGGTCTAATGCTACTTATATTATGTTTATTTGGTTCCCCCAAATTACATGGGAATGTGCACATCTGCATGTAAGATGCTGAGGGACCCTGCCCTCAGGTAGTTTTGATTGGTGAATAAAGTTGCTGTGAAGAGGAAACTGGGGAGGGGGATATCATTTGAAATGTAAATAAATAAAATAACAGATAAAAGATGAAAAAGAAAAGTTGCTGGTGCCTATTGGCTGGGCAGAGAGACAGAGGTGGGACTTTAAGATTCCTGGGGAAGAGACTGAGAAAGGAACAGGAGGAAGGAGAGCACTGCCACGCCAGAAAAGAAGTAAAGACCAGGCTTGAAAAGCAGAGGAAGAGCAACCCTCCCCTCATCACTACTAGGTCTAGCACAACGAAGGTGCAATATAAATTTTAGTAAGTAATAACTCAGGATTATTGGAGGGGAGTGTTACCGGCATGGAGGTTTAGGAGTGCCCCAGCCATTGAGCTGTTTATGACATATTAACATATATGGCTGTGTGTCTTTCATTCAGGAACCCAGATCACTGGGGCAGGTTGCAAAGAATACGCACGTGCAGCTGCTGCAGCATCCACCATGGCCATTGCCACCTTCAGTACAATTTGAGTATGGTTTAGTTGGAAACTGCAACATTCTGGTATGATGCAAAGTACCTCTCTATTCTACTGACTAGCATTCATGGTTTTCATTTTGTCTTTTCAAAAGGATGTTTGGGTTCGTTTTTCTTTCATATATTTCCTCCTTTACCCTGCCCTTTCATCCTACTCCCAACTTAACCCTCCAATTCTACTTTCCTCTTTAATATCATTATGACACTATATCTAATTTCCTCTACCTGTGAAATTTC